>NC_142046.1:26284268-26605340 GCF_982192425.1 Myodes glareolus | reverse complement strand
CACTCTTCCACTGCTGGTGTGTGCAAACTTTTTCAGTCACTTTTGAAATCAGTATGGCAATTTTTCAGAGAATTTGGAATCAATGTACCTCAAGATCCATTAATACCACTCTTGGGCATATACAAAGGATACTCAATCATACCAGAAGGACACCTGCTCATCAATATCCATAGCAGCATATTCATAATAGCCAGGACCTGGAAACAACCTAGAAGTCTCTCAAATGAAGAATGGATAGGGAAAATTTGGTACATTTATACAATGAAGTATAACTCAGCTGCAAAAAACAATGACATTATAAAATTTGCAAATGTATGAAACTTGCAAAAAACATCCTGAATGAGGTAACCCAGACTAAGAAGAACAAACAGAATATGTACACACTCATAATTGGATTGTAAAACAAAGGATAACCAGACTATAATCCATAGTTCCAGAGAAGAAGTTATCTAACAAGACACACCCTAAGAGGGACACATGGGTCATCTAGGAAAGAGTAATTAGATGAAATCTCCAGGGTAAACTGGGTGAGGGGCTGCTAAAAGGAAAAGGGATAAAAGGTGAGAACAGGAGGGAACAGGATGGTCGAGGTGGAAGAGGGACTCAGTGGGAGAGCAATAAAAGAGAGATCTTGATAGAGATAGCCTCTTTTGGGGTTAGGGAGAAAACTGGTGCTAGAGAAATTCCCAAGAATCCATGAGTATGATTCCAGATAATGCCTAGCAATTATGGAAGAGAGCCAGAACTGACCTTTTTTTGTAACCAGATTGGTGAAAACACCAACTATTATCATAGAGCCACTGATGGAACCAGATGCAGAGATCCACAATCACGCACCAGGCTAAGCTGCAGGAAATCAATCAAAGAGAAAGAATAGAGGAATATATGTGCAGAGGAAGTCAAGATCATGATGGAGAAATCTACAGAGACCCCTGAACTAAGCTCGTGAAAATTCATGAACATTAGACTGACAGTTGTGGAGTCTCCATAGGATTGAACTAGGCCCTCCATATGTGGGAGACAATGGCAAAGCTTGGACTATCTGAGGCACCTAACAGTAGAACTAGGATCTATCATGCATTCTCCACCTTGTGAGAGCCCATTACCTATGCTGAGATTCCATGTTCAGCCTTAATGCAGAGGCTAGGGACTTGGTTCTGCTCCAACTTAATATGTCAGACTTTGTTGACTTCCTACAGGATCCCATTCTCATTTGGAGGAATGGCTAAGGGGTGGCTGGAGGGGAAGAAGGGGGGGGGGAGAAATGGGGAGTGAACATTGGATGGAATGTAAAATAAAATTTAAAAAATTCAAAAATTAAAGAAATAGGCAGACAAAAATATAAATAATTTTATATATCAGAATCAAATTTTTCTTAACTACAATTTCTGTCTGTTTAAAGATTGAAAAGGAGTAGCTATGACTACTTTGGAAGGAGAAGACAAACAATTGAAGACAGTAAAATTATCTACAACTTCTAATTTAACAAGTGATGGTGATTCAGACTGGCTCATCTTCAATATTGTGGATCATCAAGTATATCCTCTCAAGCTTCCAGGAGAGGAAAGACAAGCTGAAACTTTTGGGGCTGAGGTAAATGCAAGTGAGGAACATAGGGCTCAAAATCTTTTATTACTACTATACTAAATGGATTTTAAAAACCGTAAGATTTAATCTAAAATCTAGAATGAGACTTAGATGTCCAATAGTACTCTCACTAAAGATAGTGCTTCGCTCTTGACTGGCAGAGAGCTCAAGAAAAATAAATGGAGCGGTTATAAATAGGAATGAAAGAAGTCAAAATAAAGTCCTAGCAGCCACATAGGATCCAGCAGGCACACAAACAAGAAAAATAGGCTCTAGTTGGATCAATGTTCTTTTTTACTAACACATTTGGTGTGACTGACTTCCTGATTCTCCTCTGTCTATATTTCAGGCAATTGATGAGTTTATATCAAGAAGAGAGAACTGCTCCTAACTCACAGGTGCTGAGTGGAGGACCAATCAACTTCCATTTTTTGGGCCAATCCAATCCCATATAATAGCCCAAAACAATGATTTACACAGGAAAGGGGAACACATCTCAATCCCAAACATGAAATAAACTCAGACCTCCTAGAAGACTTGGAAACATCTCTGGAAAATGAGGAATCGGGCTCCTTAGTTGCATTGCTCTCTCTCTCTCTCTCTCTCTCTCTCTCTCTCTCTCTCTCTCTGTCTCTCTGTCTCTCTCTCTCTGTGTGTGTGTGTGTCTGTTTCTCTCTCTCTCTTTGTGTGTGTGTATCTCTGTCTTTGTCTGTCTGTGTGTTTGTGCATTTTTAAGTATTTGTGTTTAAACTTCTACTTTCATCATTAACTATCTTGGTGCGGGAGAATTGTCTGTATTCTGTCAATCATGTTTTAAATAAATGCTGATTGGCCAGGCAGGAAGTATAAGTGGATAAATCAGGCAGGAACTAGAGGCAGGGCGATGAGAACAGGAATATTCAGGAAGCAGGAAGCTCCCTCTGCACTCCTGTCCAGACACCAAAGAAGCAGGATGTGACCTGCCTCACTGGAAAAGGTACTGAGCCATGTGGCTAACCTAGATAAGAATTATGAGTTAATGTAAGCTACCAGAACTAATAAATAGCCTGAGCTAATGGGCCAATCAATTTTATAACTTATGCATATCTCTGTGTGATTTTCTTTGGGACTTGCCAGCTGTGGGGAACTGGGCAGGACATAAACTCCAATGAACAGACCCCTTCATGTTACAAATGGTGCCAATGTGTGGACAACTGCATCCACATAAAGCCTGAGACAGCTTGGGAAGTAATTCTAGAACAAAATAGCAGCATTACACATGGTTTCTTGGTAGCAGCACTCTCTCAGCTGGGCTCTGCTCACTAGAGGCAAGGACTCTAATTTAAGAGAGGCTTCCTGACTCAGATTTAGCTGCAAAACCTTACAGCTCCTTTAAGAGGTCCTGCCACAAAACACTTAAATGGTGTTGATGAAAAGCTGAACACATGCTTTTCAGTTTTCAGCCATAGCAGGAAAAAAGCTGCACCGATTTAAAATGCTGGTTTTCTGGGCCATCCTGCCATTTCAAACTCTGACTCTTTCAGGCAGACGATCAGACTACAGAGCATTTGAATGTGGTTTCTGAGTGCAATGCTACAGCATGCCTGCTGGCAGGGACCTTGAACTGCCACAGAATTGTGGCAATAAAAATAGCTCCAGCAGTACCTCTGCCATGAGGCTGGAAAGCTAAGGAATGGGCTGGATCTAGCCATTAAAGCCACGGCTTAAACCCTCTCCTTAAAGACTCATGTAGTCAGAAAAAGAGAGATATATGGTAAAGATTAATTCAAAGAAAAAAAAAAACCTCTAAATGGTTTACAGTGTGTTAAAAATATATGCAGGCTTAAAAAAAGGTTAAAATTCTTAAAGTAAAGAAAGAGAGTAGTTGGGTGTGGTGGTACACACCTTTAATCACAACACTTGAGAAGCAAAGGTAGATTGACCTCTGTGCCTTCAAGGTGTGGTAGCACATGCCTTTAAACCCAATGCCTGGGAGGCAGAGATAGACAGACCTCTGTGAGTTCAAGGTGTTGTAGCACACACTTTTAATCCCAGCAATGGGGAGGCAGAGACAGGCAGATCTCTGTGACAAAGATACAAAAAAACACTGTCTCAAAAAGACAAAAATTAAAAATAAAAGAAATAGAGGTTAAAATGAAGCCACAAAATGATGAACAAAACACAGAGAATCTTGATGCTGTATGTTATTATGCTCCTTTAAATTGTTCGAATGATGAGGAAGGAGCAACAGCTGCTAAAAGATATTTGCTTATAAATGTTGCTGAATTAATCTAAGATAGGTATTTTGAAAATACCTTCACTTCAAAATTGAAATCAAAAGGTACATTATTTTGGAGAAGAGGGTTTGCTTTTGTTTCCACAGAAAATGAGAGGCTGTGGATTCATTCTGAGTTAAGAAAAATCCAGTTTTATCAAGGAAGACCACCTGAGAAATCTCTGGTAGGAACAGATGGCCCAGATGTCTGAGTTCTACATCTAGTACATATTCAAGACTGCTGCCTGAGATGATCAAGACTCACAGGATACTCCAGTCATGACTTGATTTTAACTCTAAATTTTCTTTATGTCCCCATAAGATTATCAGTGCCCCCAACCAGCAGACAGTAGCCTGGAATACTACGCCCACCCCCCCCCAAGAAAAATAAATGGACTATGGGTATTTTCCTTTGTTTAAAAAAATCCAGGGGGAAGTGGTGTGGGAGAATTGTCTGTATTCTGTCAATCATGTTTTAAATAAATGTTGATTGGCCAGGCAGGATGAATAGGCGAGTAAACCAGACAGAAAGTAGAGGTGGAGTGATGAGAATGGAAGAATTCTAGGAAGGAGGAAGTCCATTCCTCCCAGTCCTGCCCAGACCACAGAAGAAGCAAGATATAATCTGCTTGACTGAGAAAGGTACCAAGCCATTTGGCTAACATAGATAAGAATAATGGGTTAATATAAGATATAAGAGCTAATAAGTAGCCTGAGCTAATGGGCCAATCAGTTTTATAACTTATGGATATTTCTGTGTGATTTTCTTTTGGACTTGCTGGCTGTGGGATACCAGGCAGAACAGAAACCCCAACAAGCAGGCTCCTCATGCTACAGAAGGCAGTTGCTCACACTTTCTGTTTACACAGTTAATATTATATTCTTCTTGGTTCTCTGAGGGAACTGAAGACCAAATAGTTAGAGTTATAGTTTTTCTTATTTACCTGATGCAGAAAGCAAGTTATAATAGAAAGTAATTTAAGTATAAGACTTTGGACTCATCAAGACAGGATAGATATGGAGTATTTTCTCTGAATTTGTCAAATGTAAATTGATTAGACCAAGTTGATGTATTTATTGTCTCTATATATTGTATATAGTTGCTGTATATAGGTTTTTTATTAGTTAGAGACTTCTTTTTTTGTTTTAGACAAAAAGCGGAAATGTAGTGGCATTTCACTTGTATTTTAATATATAAAACTTGCCTGAGAATCAAAAAAGTAAAACAGCCACACTAGCCAAACTTATAGACAAGACAACAATAATACATATCTTTAATCCCAGTAGCCTTATTATCTTGCTATAGAAACCAGAGAGTAGTTGTGGACACCTTTTATTCCAGAACTAAAGAGTATTATAAGGCAGTAGGAGATAGCACTCAGTCTGTCTCAACCGAGATTCCTGTAACAAGATCACCATTTCAGACTAAGGTAGAGGTAAAAGCCAGTGGTTGACTGTTTTGCTTTTATGACTTTCAGGTTGAACCCCAATTTTTCTTTCTCTGTGTTTTTATTAATCATGCTTCATAAATTTAATCAAAAAATTTTATGGTTAATGGCACAAAGAGCTCCATGTAAATAAGAGAAAAGAGTACAAGCACAAATGTACTTGTTTTTCTTTTAACTCTTTGGGGGTCAGCCACCCAGATCCCAAATAAATATATGGTACTTTTTCTCACTTATGAATGCCAAGCCTTAGCTTGGTTTACTTCTAGTCAGTTTTTCTAACTTAAATTATATGGCTACTTTTTTTTTCACTACATTTTGCCTCTGAGCTTTTTACCTTTCTTTATTTTAATTATCTTTTTTTTCCTTCTTACACACAGCTGACTGTGTGACTGAGTGGCTGGCCACTAATGTACTCCAGTCTTTTTAGTTTTCTCACTTCTTGCCCTTCTCTTGAGCCTAGATTTCTTATCCTTTTTATTATCTGTTCCTGGTAGGCCCTCCTATCCCTCTCTTCTGCCTCGCTATTGATCATTCAAGCTCTTTGTTAGACTAACCAGGTGATTTAGACAGGCAATGTAACACAGTTTTACAGAGTTAAACAAATGCAACATAAAAAATGCAACACATCTTTGTATCATTAAACAAATATTTCACAGCCTGAAGGAATGAAAAACATTTTAAATTAGTATTCTTAAACATCTGAATTTGTATCTGAGTGATACAAAACTTATGAAAATGAAATGATGAAGACAATTCAGGATTTAATGATGGAATTCAATAAAGAGGTAGAAACAGTGAAGAACTTAAGTTGAGATAAAAATGGTACTGAAAAACCCAATGACTCAACTAACAAAATAAAAGGAAAGCTTTAAAATTATAATAAACCAAACAGAGGATAGAATATCAGGTGTCAAAGCAAAAGCAGAGAAACAAAAACAAGAGACAGGAGAAATTAAAGCAAACAGACAAAAGTACAGGAAGGGAACACCCAGAAGAAATGGGACAGCATGAAATCAATGAAACCTTTACATTTGAAGCATATAATTTCATAAGGAGTTATGTCTTAGTCTATTGCTGTGAAGAGATAATATGACCATGACACATCTTATAAAGGAAAGCATTTAATTGGGGCTTTATACAACTGCAGAAGTTTAATCAATAACTATTATGATGGGTAGCATGGTGGCATGCAGTTAGATGTGATGCTCGATAAGTAGTCCAGAGTTCTGCAACTCAGTCTACAGGCAGCAGGAAAAGGCAAAGCCTCTGGACCTGACTTGGGCCTTTCCAACTTCAAAGAGCAGCCAAGGAACATACTTCTTGCAAGAAGGCCACTTCTTCACCAGTTCACACCTTCAAATACTTCCAAAGTGTGCCACTCTCTAGGTAGTCAAATATATGAGCCTATGAAGGCCCATCTTACTCAAACCAGTACAAAGATGAATGCTAAATCTAAAACAGAAACATCTTCAGTATTATAAAGGAAAATTTCCTCAAAGGGAAAATGTTTCCATACAAATACAAGAAGCACAATTATACAAGATCAGAAAGAAAATTCTAACAGCATGTTATAATTAAAACACTAAGTGTACATAACAGAGGAGCTGTATTTAAAGTTGTAAGAACCCAAGTCACACATAAAGGAAAGTTCATCAGAATAACAGATCCTTTATCAGTGGAAACATTGAAAGCCAGAAGTGGCTGGAGTAATGGATCATAAGTCCTAAAGGACTATGTTGGCTAATATAGAATAATATATTTAGCAAAATTACCTGCTATTATTGAAAGATAAAGAAAAATTTTCAATGACAAAAGTAGCCTAAAAAGATTTATATCCAACTAATCAAATCTAAAGAAATTTCAGAAAGCATTATTTCAAGATGAAAAGGTCTATAAGCATAACCAAGAAACTCTGGAAATAAATGTGAATCCATAATTATTAAAACATAAAATACTACTGGGAACATGAACAACACCAAAAAGCAACCAGAATGAGTGCAATTAATACACACATTTTAATAACTACAAATATCAGTGCCTCAATTCTCTAATCAAATAACAGAAACTGACTGAATGTATCAAGAAACAAAACCCATCTGTCTGTGGCCTTCAGGAAAAGCATCTTGTTTTAAAGATAGATTCCACATTAGAGTAAAATAACGGACAAAAGTACTTCTATCATGTCGAACCAAGAAGCAAGCAAGTGTTAACAGTTCTAATATCTGACAAAATAGAATTCACCCTAAAACTAATCAGAAGAGAAAAAGAGAGCCACTTTAGTCTCAGGAACAGTTAACTAAGAAGACATTAGTGACCTAAATATATGTGCTTAAACTCTGAGACACACAATTTCACAAAATATCTACTACTAGATTATAAAACACAGATTAACACAAATCCATTGATAACATGTGATTTCAATACCACCAAATTCTTCAGTAGGCAGGTCATCTGGACAAAACAATAAACACAGAAACATCATGACCTCATATATTAAATAGACTTAACAGATAGGCATTATGATAATTAATAACAAATGGGACCTCATGAAACATTGTATCATGATAATAAAGTGCCCTAATATTAAAGACCTTTTCTTTAATCAATAAGTTGGTTGAGGTAGAGTCATATTTTTTTCCAAGGTAAAATTATGCTCTACTTGTAACAAGTAGTTGTACAGTATGCTCTCAGATCTTAGATTAAAAATGATGGAAGGCTTATTTTGGCACATGTTTTCCTAATTTTCAGTTCATAGTTTCTTGACCACACATAGTACATCATGTACACATAAAACACAGCATACATGTGATTACATGTGGTAGGAGACACCTATTCACCTGATACCAGCCAAAGAAAAGAGAGCAAATCAGAGATTTAGTATCCCATAGGAAAACGACTTCCTATTAACCTCACTCACGACACGCAGGTTTTCATACTGGCCAAATCTTATATGGGTTTTTGTGGTTTTACATCCAAACTCTAGCAATATTAGGAGAGAATTAATATAATTTATTCATAAGTACTTCATGGAATTCATCATCAGTGAAGCCATCTGGCCTAGAGCTGGTATGGTTGTTTTGGCAGAGAAAGGAAGGGAATTTTTTAAATTACAGTCAATTTATCTAATAAGTAAGGGTCCTTTAATCTATTTCTTGTTTGGGTTTTGATAGTCCCTGACTTTTTAAAGAGCAACCTGTTGTACCTCATTTAGTTTATTGAGTTTATTTACAATTATTTATTTGCAATTTCCTTCATTTAAAATATTCTTTAAGGATTTATGGTTGAACACAATAAAATATGATCATATTCACCAACAGGTGAACTCCTCTAATTCTCTCTGGTTCTGCCCTCCACATATCCACATCTCAACTTCTTATCCTCTATTTATTATATTTATTGACCCACTAAGTCCATTTAGTGTTGACAATATGTGTATGGTGTAGTGTCATTCACTGTTGCACGGACAATCTATCAGTGGTCAAGTCCCCACGGAAGAACAATTTTTACTCCTTTGACAGCTATCAGTTGTCAATAGGATAGGGGTGAGTCTTCATGAGTTTCTCCTCCATCTGTGCTGCAATTTATTTTTTTATTGAAAATAATTTTTTTTCAGATAATATATCCTGATTACAGTTTCTACTCTCTCTACTCCTTCTAGTTCCTTTCCACCTCCTGTCCCTCGGATCTGTTCCCTTTATGTGTCTCATTAAAAAACAAACAGGCTTCTAAAAGATAACAATATGTAATACAATGATACAATATCTAATATAATATAACAAAAACAAATGTATTAGACTAGACAAACCAAACAGAAGGAAAGGAACTGAAGGAAAAAGCACAATAAACTGATAAATAATCAAATAAACAAAACCCCACTCGTTTGCACACTCACGAATCCCATAGATACATAAAAGAGGAAGCCAAAATATAAATGCAAAGAACCTATAAAGTAAAACCAAACAAAGTTTGAAAAATAAGTATAAAATTTAAAAAAGAAAAAAAGTCATGATAGCACATTATGAACCATGGAACATCTAAAGATGCAATTGAGCTTTCTATTGGTCATTTACTGCTGGGCATGTGGCCTACTCTTAAGAATAGTTTGTTTTCCCATTTGTTTTCCCAGTGAGGCTCCCTTGGAGAAAACTAAATTTTTATTTGAGAGTGGTTAGCACTTGGAGATGCTGTGCTGCATTTTTTGCTGGCTAGATCTTGTTAAGATAAGCACAGCTGTTTGAATGCTATAACCATGCCGGATCCTGGAGATGGTATTTCTCAGAATTCCTACTGTATGAGACCAGGTTCTTTAGAGCAGCAGAACTCACATAATAAATTTCTTCATGTGTGTGTGTGTCTGTGGTGTGTGTGTGTGTGTGTGTGTGTGTGTGTGTGTGTGTGTGTGTGCATGTGTGTGTGCATGTTATTTATAAGAATGACTTACAGGCTATGATCCAGCTGATCCAGCCATAACATAACTGTCTATGAACAGAAGGTCTGCAAAGGCAGAAATTACTCAATCCACTAGGCTAATGTCTCTCATGATCTTCAGTAGATGCTGTAATCCTGAAGAAGGAGGCTCTAATGCCAGTGAAGGAAAGGTCTTGTTAGCAAGGTCTGAGCAAGCAGGGAAAGAAAAGAATTCTTCCTTCTTCCAGGTTCTTACATAAGATTCCAACAGAAGGTGTCACCCATATTAAAGGTGTGTCTTTCCGCCTCAAGATCCAGATGAAAGCAGCGTCTTTTCCTACCTCAAAGGTCCAGACTAGAAGTGGATACACCCATTTCGGACCAACCCAAAAAAATCTCTCACAGGTGTGCTGTGATTTTAGTTCATTTCTGGATTGTAGTTCATTACAGATGTAGGCAAGTTGACAACCAAGAATAGCCACCACACCTACCTATTCTCAAGGGCTTATATTCTTTCCTCTTCGGAGATGTTCTTGATTCATGACTCTAGCCTGGGAGAGAATATTGATAAAAAAAAATCCCATTTGAAGTTGAGTCACTAATAATTATTTTCAACATTTGAACCAGTTATGAGTCTGTATCCAAAGCTTCCCATAGCAGAAAGAAAGAAAGAAAGAAAGAAAGAAAGAAAGAAAGAAAGAAAGAAAGAGAGAGAGAAAGGAAAAAAGAAAAAAGGAGAAAAGAAAGGAAAAGAAAAAGTTTATTTGATTGGCCCTAGAGTAGCCAAGGTCTATGAGTTTAAACATAAATGTAATAACATCAGAATTTTATTCATTCATCATCTAGATGCCTTTAAAATATGTTCAATTTTAGAAATTTTTGAGGCATATACAATATATCTGCTATGCTGTAATTTCTGATGTTTTATTATTTACTATAATAACTTATGCATAACATTTTACATGTGTTTCAAATATTCTCTTAATGTTAATTATTTAAAACAGATAATAGTAAAAGCTAAATGATTAATTGAACTTTACTTGGCTGTAGCTCTTCCTCTGGCAGTCTTGAGTATAAACAATTATTCAACTTCTGAGAAGAATTTCTCTCTCACATTTACTACAATCAGCTTTGACACAGACTTACTTTTTTGTAATATTCTTGATCACAATGTGTAATAGTCAAAGTCACTAAGGGTTATTATCAACATTCACATAAGTATCTGATGGCCACTCACCCTTTTGAATTGTTCCTCTCATGATATTTTGGCTTTGTATTCCTTGTCATTGTTTTCAGGTTTTCTCTCTTTCTTCTCTCTCTCTCTCTCTCTCTCTCTCTCTCTCTCTCTCTCTCTCTCTCTCTCTCTCTCTCTCTCATTTATTTTCATGAATCAATGTTTACCCACAAGGCCTAGAATAGCTCTAAACCCACAGTTCTCTTGATGAATTCTGGACTGCAGGTGGGGGCTGCTTCCTCCATTTTCTTGATATCCCACTATGACTGAACTGAATTTGGACTTCAGGCCTGTTCTTTGGTGACAGGTTTCTGCTACTACGGTGGAATGGGGCTGGGAAGAGTTCTTCAATGTCTTGTCTCTTCCAGGGGTTTAGCCAATTGTGCCTTCCTTGGCTTTGGTAATGGAAACTTTCCTGCCTGGTTCTCTAAACCCTCAATGGCATTAAAACTAACTTCTCAATGGCATTAAAACTCTGTCTTTCACCTTCTTTGGAAATTAAGCAGGAACTATCTGCTCATCTTATCTCACAAATAAATAAGTTCCATATTTATTGCGTGGGAAAAGCAGATGGCCCTTTGAGATAGGGCTTGACCTGTGTCATTAATCACAGTCCCCTCTGCTCACCCAACATGTGTCCAAACCACAGCACTAGCTATAATTTCTCACTTATATTGCTTGTCTTTCTTTGTCCGGGCATTGATTATGAAATCTCAGGCATGAGTTTATCCATGCCACTGTGGAAATTTTAATAGAAGTAGCTAATGCATCTATCACATTCCTATTATTAAGAAAACATGATTGTAGAATGAATATAGTAGCACCATAAACATATTGTCAATATATAAAATATAATTCTAACTTCTAGTTATTTTAAATATATACATGTAGTTAATAAGTCCTATAGCTCCTAGGGGCATAGTTTCCTCATATTTTATGGTAATTCATTTAAGTAATCAACTACATTTTTTATAACACCATGTTAGTGAGTAAAATTCAACATTTTCCTTAAAATTCCCAAAGAACATTTGATTTCTACAATTCTGTTATCTATCAGGATTATATGTTTATACATATTTGTGTTAAAAATAGTAATAAACATAAAAACAAAGAAAATTGCTTAAATGTGGCATCTAATATTTAAAATTAATAATCAAATATTATTAAATTCAGCCTGTTACAGTTCTTCTGACTTTAGTTTATATAAAAAGGTGGTCTATATTCCCTCAATAGCCTTTAACTAATAAAATAAGAATTTGGGTTTCAGAGATTCAGTCATTTAGAAATCCTCCTGTATGTTCCACTTCAGATATATTAAAATCTTTTCCCAAAAGGTGGTTGGCTTAACAAATAAATGAGTCTATAATGGTTAATTTGAATTATAGAAAATACAGATTTAAGATTTATTAAACAATTTTCAGTACTAGTAGGTGTATTTCACAAAACTGTTCACCTCCAATTTTATTTTAAATTTGAAAGAAAAATAATGTTATAAAATTACTTTTAAGTGCAAAATTCTAGATGTCATTGTTTTTTACCACTAAGTAGTACTCTAATGTGTATATATTCCACACTTTCTTTATCCATTCTTCCATTGAGGGGCATCTAGGTTGTTTCCAGGTTCTGGCTATTACAAATAATGCTGCTATGAACATAGTTGAACAAATGCTTTTGTAGTATGATAGGGCATCTCTTGGGTATATTCCTAAGAGTGGTATTGCTGGATCCTGGGGTAGGTTGATCCCGAATTTCCTGAGAAACCTCCACACTGATTTCCAAAGTGGTTGCACAAGTTTGCATTCCCACCAGCAATGGATGAGTGTTCCCCTTACTTCACATCCTCTCCAGCAAAAGCTATCATTGGTGTTTTTGATTTTAGCCATTCTGACAGGTGTAAGATGGTATCTCAAAGTTGTTTTGATTTGCATTTCCTTGATCTCTAAGGAGGTTGAGCATGACCTTAAGTATCTTTTGGCCATTTGAACTTCTATAGTTGAGAATTCTCTGTTCAGTTCAGAGCCCCATTTTTTAATTGAGTTAATTAACATTTTAAAGTCTAGTTTCTTGAGTTCTTTATATATTTTGGAGATCAGACCTTTGCCTGTTGCCGGATTGGTGAAGATCTTTTCCCAATCAGTAGGTTGTCATTTTGTCTTCATGACAGTGTCTTTTGCTTTACAGAAGCTTCTCGATTTTAGGAGCTCCCATTTATTCAATGTTGCCCTTGTTGTCTGTGCTACTGGGGTTATACGTAGGAAGTGATCTCCCATGCCCATATGTTGTAGATGAAAATAGAAAACACTATCCTGAGTGAGGTAACCCAGACCCAAAAAGAAGAATATGGTATGTACTCACTCATTAGTGGATTCTAGACATTAATAAATTACATTGAACCTATAATTCTTGATCCTAGAGAAGCTAAATAGAAAGGTGAATCCAAAGAAAAACATGTAGTTATCCTCCTGGATATTGGAAGTAGACAAGATTGCTAGTCAAAAATTGAGAGCCTTTGGGGTGGGGGTGGGCTGGAGGTAAGGGGAGATGGGTAGAGAGAAGTCAGAAGGGGAGGATGGGGAGAGCTTGGGGAAATGGGATGGTTGGGATGGAGGAAGAGTGGATATGAGAGCTGGGAAGTATAGATCTTAATTAAGGGGGCCATTTTAGGGTTGGCAAGAGACTAGTCTCTAGAGGGATTCCCAGGTGTCCAAGGAGATGTCCCCAACATGTTCCTTGAACAGCTGAGGAGAGGCACCTGAACTGGCCCTATCCTATAGCCACACTGATCAATATCTTGCATATCACTATAGAACCCTCATCTGGCGATGGATGGAGATAGAGACAGATATCCACATTGGACCACTGGACTGAGCTCCCAAGGTCCTTATGAGGAGCAGAAGGAGATAGAACATGAGCAAGGAAGTCAGGACCACGAGGGGTGCACCCACCCACTGTGATGGTGGGGCTGATCTAATGGGAACTCACCAAGGCCAGCTGTACTGGGACTGATGGAGCATGTAATCAAACCAGTCTCTCTGAATGTGGCTGACAAGGAGGACTGACTGAGAAGCCAAGGACAATGGCACTGGGTTTTGATTCTACTGCATTTACTGGCTTTGTGGGAACCTAGTCTGTTTGGATGCTTACCTTCCTAGTACTGTATGGGGGGTCCTTGGGCTTCCCACAGGGTAGGGAACCCTGACTGCTCTCTGGACTGGAGAGGGAGGGAGGGGGAGTGGAGAGAGGGGGAGAGAAACGGGAGGAGGGGAGGAGGTAAAAATTTTTAGTAATAATAATAAAAATCTGAAAATAAAAAAATAAAAATCACTTTTATTACTTTTTGACAAACTTTTGTAAGATGAATTTGCTTATAATTTTTGCTAATATGTTTTAGCATTATGGTATGATCAACTACTAACCTTGTTAAGGGTTTATAATTTCTCATGATACCATGATTTATAATAGGCTATATTAGTCAAATTAGTAATGCGTGCTACAGGAGCGGAGCAGCTGGTGACATGCTTGTACCTGCTGACATGGGCAGGTACTCTTCTGTTCCTGCTTCAATCACTTTCTTCTCTTTGTTCCTGACCCAGACCCACTGAATGGTGCTGTGTACCTCAGGAAGCGTCTTCCCACCTCCCCTAAATCTTGAAAACTGTCCCAAACACTCCCTGGTTTCTTCCCACAGTGAATCTAAATCCAGTGAACTTAACATTGAGATTAACAAGCACAAGTATGTTTGATAATTTGAATATGAATTTTTGGAATTTCAGATTTTTTCAAAGTATTTTTATTATTGTTTTTATTGAGCTATATATTTCTCCCACTTGCTAATTTCGCCTATTCACTCTGTATGGTTCCTCATGTAACTGACAGTTCCCACATGTCTGGGAATATCAGATAACTGTGGATCTTTATATGGTGGTTGTTCTTAACTGGGTCATAATAGAAAACCAAACTAAAATGTGTGGATCTATTTTAAAAAGTAGACTTTTCTTTCTTAAGAGACAAAATAGTTGATAAGGTATAATTATTTATAATTATTTTGTTAATTAGTTGTTTCCTATTATTATTTTAACATTATTGTTGGGATCAAGTACTGCATGCTGCAATGAAGCTTGTATAATTAATTTTATTATATATTTGCAAACTACCTAACTGCTTAGTTGTGTCAATAAGTGGAAAAATTGTATAGTTTTTCCGTCAAGAAAATCACAATCCAGTAAGCTAAGAAAAGTCATGTAAACATAATATCAGTTCAAAGGAATAAAATACCACCTCCTGACTTGCATTGGTTTCACACTTTATGATTCTTGACGATAAAATGACTTGCCCTAATTAAATAAGTTTGGAATCAAAACAAAAGGTAATTAAATTCCTTGAAGTGCAAAGGCCAAAATTAAGAGTGTAAATGCTTTCTGAGGGAATAAAAACTGTGAAACTTGACACAACAGGAGTGACCTGTTTACGGAAGAAATGAAGAAACATTGGTGAATTTGTCATGAATAAAGTCAAAAATAGAAATGAAAGCGAAGGCAAACCTTGGATTACAAGAATACATCAATTTATAAAGGTGCTTATGTGCCAAGAAGAGGAACTGGAGATAGTTGAGGAGAGTAACACTCATTTTTCAATGAGTTTAACTTCATTTGATTACTAGAAATTCTTCCATTTAGCTTCACACATCCTCCATTTTCCTTGATAAGGCATTTTTTTAAGTAACATTAAGAAGAAATGCACAGGTCTGTCCATGTCTCAGCAAAACACGAATAAATAAAGTAAAATAAAGAAAAGGCAAGGTAAAGTGCAAGTGAGATAAAAATGCTTTTAGAGCAACCCTAGAGAGGAAATATTGTTGCTTCGGTTGGGATCCACAAGGAGCTCATCGGAATGATGGCTCATATCTCTGAGAAGAGAGGTAAGAAGCCTTTACTCCTGAGTCTAGAGCATCATCTCAGCACAGAAGCTGGGCTTATGCACTTTTACCCAGGTTGCTGTGTACAGAAGAAATAAAGAAAATATTTCAGAGGCTTGGAGGAAAGAGTGATGTGGAGCATTATGTCATCTGCTCTGTGTGAACACACACACACACACACACATGCACACACACACACACATGCACATACACACAGACACACACACACACACACACAGAGAGAGAGAAAACACTTGAAAAAATGCAGTAGTTCATGAGAAGTAATTTAGAATAGGACAAGAAAGTAAGGTTTTATCTACAGTATGATCTTAAGGGAAACAGAATTGTGTATTTTGGCATATCCTCCTTCTAATATTACTGTGATACAAATACCAGAAATAGATTCTAAGCAGGAAGCAGAAAACTATGATGAAGATACAGAAAAGCTTATCCAGGACACAATTATCCTTTTATATTTTTTTCTTTTTTTTAAATTTATTTATTTATTTGTTTATAAAAGTTTCCACTTCCTCCCCTCCTCCCCATACCCTCTCATTTCCCCCACTCCCTCTCCTCCTCCCCCCCCACTCCCTCTCCTCCTCCCTCTACAGTCCTAAGAGCAGTCAGGGTTTCCTGCCCTGGGGAAAGTTCAAGTTCCTCCCCTCTCCCTCCAGGTCTAGGAAGGTGAGCATCCAAATAGACTAGGATCCCAAAAAGCCAGTACATGCAGACAAAACAAGAGCCAGTGCCATTTGCAATGGCTTCTCATTCAGCCCCCATGTCAGCCACATTCAGAGACTCCGGTTTGATCACATGCTCGTTCAGTCCCAGTCCAGCTGGCCTTGGTGAGCTCTCATTAGATCAGTCCCCTTGTATCATAGAACCTTCATCTGGCGATGGATGGAGATAGAGACAGAGACACATATTGGAACACTGGACTTAACTCCCTAGGTCCAAATGAGAAGCAGACGGAGGGAGAATGTGATCTAGGAAGGCAGGATCAGAGGGAACCTTCATCCGACGATGGATGGAGATAGAGACTGAGACCCACATTGGAGCACCGGACTCAGCCCCCAAGATCCAAATGAGGAGCAGAAGGAGGGAGAACATGAAAAAAGAAATCAGGACCGTGAAGGGTGCATTCACCCTCTGATACAAGAAGTAAATCTTAAAAAGCATCTTGTTGTCCAGTAAATAAAAACAGTCATTTCAAGTTTCATACACAACACCCACAGAGTTTAGTGTTACTTTAAAATAAGCTATACCATTTTCCCTTAGGAATTTAAAACAATGTTCAATAATAAATAATAACCTGTAGCATAAGTATAAATGGAAACAGAATGCTAATCTGTATTTTCCCAGGCTCAATTCCAAGGGGTAAGTTGATCTATGTTGATTACTTTTGCTATACAATTTGTTTCTACACATAATAGCAAAACCCCAGCCCTTCGCCCTACCTACAGACCTCAAATGACTTCTGTGCTTACACTGCCTTTTATTAGGCACCAGAAAGGGACACTCTTTACTCAACTAATATTTCAGTCTGTGATATAATCACATCCTGAAAGTCAAGCAGCCCACATAGAGGTACATACATACATCTGGTGTATTTTTTTTAAAGTAATTTTATTAAATTATAAAAGTTTCCATTTACGCCCCTCTTCCCAACACCCTCCCACTCCTCCCTCTCCCTCGCCTCCTCCCTCTTCGTCCCTAAGGGCAGTCAGGGTTACCTGCCCTGTGGGAAGTTCAAGTTCCTCCCCCCTCCCTCCAGGTCAAGGAAGGTGGGTATCCAAACAGACTGGATCCCAAAAATCCAGTATATGCAGAGGAAACAAGTCCCAGTGTCATTGTCAATGGCTTTACAGAAAGACTCCGGGCCGGCCACATTCAGAGAATCTGGTTGGATCACTTCCTCGATCAGTCACAGTCCAACTGGCCTTGGTAAACTCTCATTAGATCCGTCCCCTTGTATCAGTGGATGATAGCATCCCTCTCAGTCCTTATTTCCTTTTTCATTTTCTTCGTCCTTCTGCTCCTCAATTGGACCTTGGGGGGCTCAGTCCGGTGCTCCAATGTGGGTCTCCGTCTGTATCGCCATCCATCGCCAGATGAAGGATCTATGGTGATAAGCAAAATATTCATCAGTATGGTTATGGGCCAAGGCCCGTTCAGGCACCCTCTCCTCTGTCCAGAGAACAATCTGGGGATCTCTCCTTGGACCTGGGATCCCATATATAATCAAGTCTACTGTAAACCCTAAAATGACTCCTTTAGTTGAAATATATTCTTCCCTGATCCCATATTCATCCTTCCTCCATCCCCCCCATCCCGGTCAACCGTGCTTTCCCCATTCTTCCCCTACTCCCTTCTCTCTAACCCTCTCCCCTTCCAGCAACCCTCCCACCCACCCCCATGCACCCGAGGTTACCTGGGACTCTTGACTATTTCCTGCCTCCTGGCGGATAGCTAAATAATCTTCGTCAGGTTCATCTTCTTATTTAGCTTCTCTAGGATCACGAATAATAGGCTCAACGACCTTTAATTATGGTTAGAATCCACTTATGAGTGAATACTTACCGTGTTCCTCTTTTTGGGTCTGGCTTACCTCACTCAGTAAAACGTTTTCTATTTCCATCCATTTGCATGCAAAATTCAAGATGTCATTGTTTTTTACCGCTGAGTAAAACTCTAATGTGTATATGTTCCACACCTTTTTTAACCATTCTTCTATTGAGAGGCACCTAGGCTGTTTCCAGGTTCTGGCTATTACAAATGTGTTGCTATGAACATAGTTGAACAAATGCTTTTGTAGTATGTTAGGGAATCTCTAGGGTATATTCCCAAGAGTGGAATTGCTGGGTCTTGAGGGAGGTTGACTCCCAGTTTCCTGAGAAACCGCCACACTGATTTCCACAGTGGCTGCACAAGTTTGCATTCCCACCAACAATGAATGAGAGTTCCCCTCTCTCCACATCCTCTCCAGCATAGGCTATCCTTGGTTTTTGACTTTAGCTATTCTGACAGGTGAAAGATGGTATCTCAAAGTGGTTTTGATTTGCATTTCCCTGATCGCAAAGGAGGTTGAGCACGACCTTAAGTGTCTTCTGGCCATTCGAAGTTCATCTGTTGTGAATTCTCTGTTCAGTTCAGTACCCCATT
The DNA here is from genome assembly GCF_982192425.1 of Myodes glareolus. Lineage (NCBI taxonomy): Eukaryota > Metazoa > Chordata > Mammalia > Rodentia > Cricetidae > Myodes > Myodes glareolus. Next base: position 26,586,333 of record NC_142046.1, on the reverse strand, counting down.
TTTTAATTGGGTTAATTAGAGTTTTAGTGTCTAGTTTCTTGAGTTCTTTGTATATTTTGGAGATCAGACCTTTGTCTGATGAGGGGTTGGTGAAGATCTTCTCCCAGTCAGAAGGTAGCCTTTTTGTCTTACTGATAGTGTCCTTTGCTTTACAGAAGCTTCTCAGTTTCAGTAGATCCCATTTATTCATTGTTTTTCTTATTGTCTGTGCTACTGGGGTCCTACTTAGGAAGAGGCCTCCTGTGCCTATATCTTGTAGATTACTTCCCACTTTCTCTTCTATCAGGTTCAAAGTGGTCTGATTAATGTTGATGTCTTTAATCCATTTGGACCTAAGTTTTGTGCATAGTGATAGATATGGATCTACTTTCATCCTTCTACAGGTTGACATCCAGTTATGCCAGCACCATTTGTTAAAGATGCTTTCCTTCTTCCATTGTATACCTTTAGCTCCCTTGTCAAAAATTAGGCGCTCATAGGTTTGTGGGTTAATATCCGGGTCTTCTATTCAATTCCAAAGGTCGATTTCTCTGTTCTTATGCCAATACCAAGCTGTTTTCAGTACTGTAGCTCTGTAATAGAGTTTGAAGTCAGGGATGGTAATGCCTCCTGAAGTTCCTTTATTGTATAAGATTGTTTTGGCTATCCTGGGTTTTTTGTTTTTCCATATAAACTTGATTATTGTTCTCTCAAGGTCTGTGAAGAAGTTTGATGGAATTTTGATGGGGATTGCATTGAATCTATAGATTGCTTTTGGTAGAATTGCCATTTTTACTATGTTGATTCTCCCAATCCAAGAGCAGGGGAGGTCTTTCCATTTTCTGGTATCCTCCTCAGTTTCTTTCTTCAAAAACTTAATGTTCTTGTCAAATAGGTCTTTCACTTCCTTGGTTAGAGTAACCCCAAGATATTTTATGCTATTTGTGGATATCGTGAAAAGTGATGTTTCTCTGATTTCCCTCTCTGCTTCTTTATCCTTTGTGTATAGGAGGGCCACTGATTTTTTGGAGTTGATCTTGTATCCTGCCACGTTACTAATGGTGCTTATCAGCTGTAGGAGTTCTTTGGTAGAGTTTTTGGGGTCACTTATGTACACTATCATATCGTCATCAAATAACAAAAGTTTAACTTCATCCTTTCCAATTCGAATCCCCTTGATCTCCTTATGTTGTCTTATTGCTATTGCTAGAACTTCAAGCACTATATTGAAGAGGTATGGAGAGAGTGGACAGCCTTGTCATGTTCCTGATTTTAGTGGAAAGGCTTTGAGTTTCTCTCCATTCTATTTGATGTTAGCTGTCGGCTTGCTGTATATTGCTTTTATTATATTTAGGTATGATCCTTGTATCCCCAGTCTCTCCAACACCTTTATCTTAAATGGGTGTTGATTTTTGTCAAATGCTTTTTCCGCATCCAATGAAATGATCATATGGTTTTTTTCTTTCAGTTTATTTATATGATGGATTACATTGATAGATTTGCATATGTTGAACCATCCCTGCATCTCTGGGATGAAGCCTACTTGATCATAATGGATAATTTTTCTAATGTGTTCCTGGATTCGGTTTGCCAGGATTTTATTGAGAATTTTCGCGTCGATGTTCATGAGTGAGATTGGCCTGTAATTCTCTTTCTTGGTTGTGTCTTTGTGTGGTTTTAGTATTAGGGTAACTGTAGCTTCATAAAAGGAGTTTGGCAATGACTCTTCGGTTTCTATATTGTGGAATACATTAAGGAGTATAGGTATTAGCTCTTCCTGGAATTTCTGGTAGAATTCTGCATTGAAACCATCTGGTCCTGGGCTTTTTTTGTTAGGGAGATTTCTGATAACAGCTTCTAATTCTTCACGACTAACAGGTCTGTTTAGATTGTTAACCTGTTCTTGGTTCAACTTTGGTATATGGTACTTATCTAAAAAAAAATGTCCATTTCTTTTACATTTTCCAACTTTGTGGCATATAAACTTTCGTAGTAAGATCTAATGACTCTCTGAATTTCCTCTGTGTCTGTGGTTATGTCCCCCTTTTCATTTCTGATCCTATTAATTTGCATGTTCTCTCTCTGCCATTTGATTAGTTTGGATAGGGGTTTGTCAAACTTGTTGATTTTCTCCAAGAACCAGCTTTTTGATTCATTGATTCTTTGGATTGTTTTCTGTGTTTCTATTTTGTTGATTTCAGCCCTCAGTTTGATTATTTCCAGTCTTCTAGTCCTCCTGGGTAAATCAGCTTCTTTTTTTCTAGAGCTTTCAAGTGTTCTGTTAAGTCTCCCATGTGTGCTTTCTCTGTTTTCTTTATTTGGGCACCTATTGCTATGAACTTTCCTCTTAGCACTGCTTTCATAGTGTCCCATAGGTTTGAGTATGTTGTGTCTTTGTTTTCATTAAATTCAAGGAAGACTTTAATTTCTTTCTTAATTTCTTCCTTGGCCCAGGGGTGATTTAGTAGTTGACTGTTCAACTTCCATGAGTTTGTTGACTTCCTGGGGGTAGTATTGTTGTTGAATTCTAATTTTAATCCATGGTGATCTGACAAGACACAGGTGGTAACTAATATTTTTTTGTATCTGTGAAAGTTTGCTTTGTTACCGAGTATGTGGTCAATCTTCGAGAAGGTTCCATGAACTGCAGAGAAGAAGGTATATTCTTTCCTATTTGGGTGGAGTGTTCTATAGATGTCTGTTAAGTCCATTTGATTCAATACCTCCAATAAATCTCTTAATTCTCTGTTTGGTTTCTGTCTGATTGACCTGTCCATTGGTGAGAGAGGAGTGTTGAAGTCTCCTACTATTAGCGTGTGTGGTTTGATGACTGCCTTGAGTTCTAGAAAAGTTTCTTTTACGTATGTGGGTGCTTTTATATTAGGGGCATAGTTATTCAGGATTGAGACTTCTTCCTGATGAGTTGTTCCTGTTATGAGTATGAAATGTCCATCTCCATCTCTTCTGATTGATTTTAGTTTGAAGTCGATTTTGTTAGATATTAGAATGGCCACACCTGCTTGTTTCTTAGGTCCATTTGCTTGGAAAACCTTTCCCCAACCCTTTACTCTGAGTAGGTGTCTGTCTTTGTGGTTGAGGTGTGTTTCTTGTAAATAGCAGAATGTTGGATCCTGTTTTCGTATCCAATCTCTAAGTCTGTGCCTCTTTATAGGTGAATTGAGTTCATTGATATTAAGAGATATTAATGACCAGTGGTTGTTGACTCCGGTCATTTTTTTTGGGGGGGGGTAGTAGAGTGTATGTGTTTTCCTTCTTTGGGTTGTGCTAGTGAAGGGTCGCTAGATGTCTGAGTTATTGTAGGCAGTGTTGACAATGTTGGATTCCTTGGGATGTAATTTTCCTTCTAATATTCTCTGTAAGGCTGGATTAGTAGTTATGTATTGTTTAAATTTGTTTTTATCCTGGAATATTTTGTTTTCTCCTTTGATAGTGAATGAAAGCTTGGCTGGGTATAGTAGTCTGGGCTTGCATCCATGGTCCCTTAGTTTCTGCAGTACCTCTATCCAGGACCTTCTGGCTTTCATGGTTTCCATAGAGAAGTCTGGTGTAAGTCTGATAGGTTTACCTTTATAGGTTACTTGACCTTTTTCCTTTGCAGCTCTTAATATCCTTTCTTTAATCTGAATGCTTTGTGTTTTGATTATTATATGGCGAGGGGATGTTTTTTTCTGATCCAGTCTTTTCGGTGTTCTGTATGCTTCTTGCACCTTCATAGGAATATCACTCTTTAGGATGGGAAAGTTTTCTTCTATAATTGTGTTGAATATATTTTTTGGACCTTTGAGCTGCAATTCTTCTCCTTCTTCTACTCCTATTATTCTTACATTTGGTTTTTTTATTATGTCCCATATTTCCTGAATGTTTTGTGATGAGAATTTGTTGGATTTGCTGTTTTCTTTGGTCAGGACGTTTATTTTCTCTATGGTGTCTTCATAATCTGAGATTCGTTCTTCTATCTCTTGTATTCTATTGGTTATGCTTGTTCCTGAAGTCTCTGTTTGTTTACCTAGATTTTCCATATCCAGCCGGCCCTCGGTTTGTGTTTTCTTCACTGCCTCCATTTCAGTTTTCAATTTTTGAACTTATTCCATTACCTGTTTGATTGTTTTTTCTTGGTTTCCCAGGGTATCATTTATGAATTTACTCATTTCTTCAAACTTTTTGTTATATTTCTCTTCCATTTCTTTACTCATTTCTTCTTTTTGTTATATTTCTCTTCTATTTCTTTAAGTGAGTTATTCATACCCTGTTTAAGAGACTCCATTGCTTTCATAATGACACTGTTTTCCACTTCTTTCGGAATAGGGTGCTCAAGTCCTTCTGTCGTAAGATCGCTGGGATCTGGTGTTTTCATGTTGTTTTTCAGATTATTGGAGGAATTCTTGCCTTGGCGCCTGCCCATCTCTTCCTTCAGATGCTCTCCAATGGCTCTTCCCTCCGCTGGGTCTTCTTCTACTGGATTAGTGCCCCTTGCTATCCAGGAATCACTTTACCTGCAGCCTTAGCTTGCTGCGGGCAGGCTATTAGAACAAAGGGACTTCCACCCCTTTGCACTCACCGCCTGTCTGGCCCGCGGCGCCCACCCCAGCTGAGATGGAGGAATTTAAGCCCCGAAAAAGGGAGAGGGGAACGGTAGGGGTTCCAGGCAGAAAGCTGGGATGGTGTGGCAGGGGAGAGGGTTTACCTGGGGGAAGCTGCCCCTTTGGAGTAGGCAGGGAGATAAGGATGGCGGGAATATTGTGTGTTCCCTAACCGGACTTGTGTGGCAGTCAGGAACAACACACTTAACCCTCCATTGTATCTTCTGGTATAGTATCAGAGCCACTCGCTGGTCAGAAGTCTCCCTGCCTGCAGTCTTAGCTTGCTGTAGGCCGGCTATTAGAACAAAGGGACTCCCATCCCTTTGCACTCACTGCCTGTCTTGGCCCACGGCGCCCACCCCGGCTGAGATGGAGGAATTTAAGCCCCGAAAAATTGAGAGGGGAGGGTCGGGGTTCCAGGCAGAAAGCTGGGATGGCGTAGCAGGAGAGAGGGTTTAGCTGGGGGTAGCCGCCCCTTTGGAGTAGCCAGGGAGATAAGGATGGCGGGAATATTGTGTGTTCCCTAATCGGACTTGTGTGGCGGTCAAGAACAACACACTTACCCCTCCATTGTATCTTCTGGTACAGGATCAGAGCCCCTCGCTGCATCCTTTTATATTTTATTGCAGAACAGCTTTATTTTGGATTGATTATCAGAGGAGTGCTTGGAAGAATTTCTGACTATTGCTAAATAAACTCATGTACCGTGGTGGTCCTATCAAACCCTGTACAATAGACAAAGCTTTATTTATGTCCTTATATTTGTTGAAATCCTGTCTATATTTCTATTATACAACCAACCTACTCCAAATCTATTATTGTCCCCCTGCCTGCTTAAAAGTATTATAACAGTCTCAAATAAATTCATACTTTTTTCAAGTAAATAATAAAATCGAAAACAGCTCTGAATTTGTATAAAAAAACTTTATCCATTTTTAGAGGTGCAAATGTAACCTTGTAAGTCTTAGCAGGTTGATGTATATGATAATTCATGTCATATGTATATGAAAATTCGTCAGCATAGAATGATATTCATACTGCATCTGGACATAGCTTATCCTCTAATTGTTTGCTGAAAACTCCATCAGAAATCTGCACACTGGTCATGGAAGCAGAAAAGGAGATTGATTCAGGGTCTACAAGCATCTTCCATGACATATACTTAGACGCTTTCAGAAGTGTCACCGAATGCAAATGATTGCATGTAAGAAGTATGTGTTATGAGAAGTGCATTTGCCCATATGGTTACATGAAAGAGGTGAAAGAGATGCACAATGTATGTGGTTTTAAACTGTCAACACAAAATGTACAGTCGGTAATTGGTAAAGAAGAAGACTGAGTAGTGTCAGTAGAGTGATAATTATTTCATAATGGAATTTGGGGGACATTCTCAGTAGGAGCAATAACTGTGATTATTTACTATCTATAGATAAGCTATTGCTAAAAAATTGGACATAGATACTAGCTTATAGAAAAATAATTCTAATGAAAATGTTCCCAGGATAATTATAGTACAAATTAATTAAAAGGAAAGAACAGTGCATTTCTACTGATAGGAAGCATGTTGCAATTTTTAAATGAAATATTAAACCAGGATTGCTTCGATTAGTGAAGTCATTTCATATTTTCAGTTTGTGCAATGGCATTTTTCTTTCATAGTTTTCCTTCACCTACCTCTAATGTCCTACTGATTCATCTGTTTTGATAAAGCTACTGCAGATAGGTAGCTATAACAACAGAAATATGTTGTCTCACAGTTCTGAGGTCTAGACTCTGAAGAAGTGATCACAGCCAAATTCCTTTCTTCTGTGGCTGTTTTCCTTGGCATGCATACAGGCATCTTCATCCCAGTGTGTCTTCACATGGTTATATTACACAACAGTTTCCTAGCTACCTCTTCTTATAAAATGACAATCCTATTGTACTAATGCTTACACCATAAATTACCTCTTTAAAATTCCTACCGAAGTCATAGTATTAGTGACTTCAATATAAGGATGAGGTGGGAAAGCTGTCACCATAATGGCATATTTCTCAATGGATTGAAGATCTCTGAAAGAATTCTGCACATTTGAGCATGGGAATTATCAAGTGTTTTGCCTTTTGAAATCTTTCATTTGGGAAGAAAGATAAGAGATGCACCAGAGCTCTTGGATTATATTTTATCTCTTATCTCTTGACTACAAAAAGTAAGTTTCTACTCTACATGGAAATAGCGTGTGATTAAGAAATAGTTTGTTTATTGTCTCAACTTGTGCTTCATAGGCATTTAGGCAACTTACATGTAATGGCCAGCTTTGGAGGTACCAGTGGAACAACCAAAATTCACATGCACACACACACACACACACACACACACACACACACAAACAACAACAACAAACACAAAAAACAAAAACCTGTGAAATTCTCATCTCAATAACTCATGAAGAACAATGTAAGGAACATTGGTAAGAAAACTATGGCTTTCTGGGATCCTGGTCTGATTGGATGCTCACCTTCCTAGACCTGGAGGGAGGGGGGAGGAACTTGGACTTCCCACTGGACAGGAAACCCTGACTGCTCTTGGGACTGGAGAGGGAGGAGGAGAGGGAGTGGGGGGAATGGGAGGGTATTGGGAGGAGGGGAGGAAGTGGAAATTTTTTATAAATAAATGAACAAATAAATATTAAAAAAATAAAAAAAGAAAACTATAATTCTCAAGAGATAAATATTCTTTTACTTTTGGTCTTACCTATAAGAGGGACATGAAGGTAACAAGGGAAATGGAGTCTATATGTTTTGATTACCAAGCAGTCCTCAATGGGATGAATTATACAGCTATCGCTTTGTATTGACTTCAGTTATTAAAACTTACGCTTTAAGACCTGTCGTCATCTGTATTGGCAGGACTGTCTGGTACCCTTAGCTAGGATTTTACACACATTCTAATCTGCTGATGGCAGGATGTGGACAATAAACACGGGTATTGAGCTCACCAGGTTCAGCCTTAAGGTGGGAAGAGTGAATAGCTTGTTGTAATGACTCAGTTACACAGCCATAGGAATCTGACCTTTGAGGTATACAGTTGGCTCTCTTGTTAACAAGCATATAAGCTCAATTTGCCTTAAAGGTCAGTGAGCACTATTTCAATATAATATTTCACAATAATATTAATATTAATATATTTAATTACTTTATAATCAATGTAGTATTAATGTAAACTTGAGGAAATATCTTACAAGGTTATTCAAAGTTTTAAGAGCAATAAAAGAATGACCAAATACTACTATTTCCTTGAGGACTGATTTTACCAGTCTTAATCCTTCATTTTGGATTTGAATGTGAGTTTTAAAGCTCATAATAGCATATGTGTGTGTCCCCATGGAAGAATGAAGCTGCAACCGAGAGGAGACAAACTTGGCCTGACAGATGTAATGGTTTCAACAAAGATATAACAAGAAACCTTTATCTTTGTGTTATTTTGTAAGTATTCAACAGTAATTTTTGTACTTTGACATTTAAGGTAGGCTAAAATGGATGAATAAGCAACATGTAGAAATTCTATATCAGCTGCAAGGAACAAGAAATAAAAGTCTGTTGTGTCAGTTAGCCTTTTGTTGCTATAAGTAAATATATGAGTTAATCAGTTCATTAAGATGAAGTACACATTTTGAACAGTAATTCTATATATTGCCGTCTATGGTTGGTAGGCACTGTGGCACCTTGCTGAGGATCTTGTAGAGATCCTGGCATATGGGAAGAGGAGCAGTTGGAATCCTACTGTCCCTTTTAAGGGAACAGTCCACAGGACCAAAATCATTTTTACTGGTCTCTTCCTTCTACATTCCTACACAGCACCAAGCTGGGAACTAAGCCTTGAGGGAAGTGGAATTCTAATTCCAGCTTACAGCAACTGCCAAAGAAAGGCTCATGGAGGACAAAGCATGAAGGATAAAATCGGCTTGAAAAGTGAAGGCAGAGCCTGAGAGAAGCTGGCATTTACAGTAATTCCAGGGAAGCCAGCAGCACAGTATTTGATGGAATTGCTCTTTAAAACACATCTTTCCAGGGCCCACAAGGTGACTTTACCAGATAGAGGTAGTTGTGTACATGACCTGAGTTCAATTGTCATACATCACAAGATGGCAGGAGCAAACAGACTCCTGAGAGCTGTCCTCAGTTCTCCATGTGAGTACTCACACAAACATACAAAATAAATAAAGTGAAAGTTTTAAAAATAACAAGTGATTTTCTCATGATTACTGGATCTTTAGAGAGAGAGAGAGAGAGAGGGGGGGGGGGGGTGTGTGTAAAAATTAAATGGAAGAATTTAACAGGACAAATAAAAGAACCAGTATGGATTTTTATCAACATACGTTTCACAAAATAAAAGCTATCATTATCCATAAATAGATACCAAGAAGTCCAAAACTTTAATATTTTCCTAAGAGTTCTGAGTGACAGGAAATAGAAAATACTTAATAACTATGTCAGTGGGTTACCTTGTGTACTCTTAGAGAACTTAAGGGAAAGAGGCTTCAATCTGTCTCATTTAAGACAGATATAGTATATTTTGAAGAACTGCCACATGAAGGTATTGAAGTTTTTAAATTATGTTGTCATCATAGAATCAGCATGCATATTTCTAAAAATAAATAAAAACATACTGTAAAACACTGAAAAAAACTGAAGTAATTTACATATGGTAAATTGATTTAAAAATTTAGCCATTTAAATAGATATTCTACCCATAGCAACTTAGAATCCTCTCGAAATACATAATTACAAAGACTCATTTCTTCCCATCTGCCATAAAGACCATATTCACTGAAAAAGAACCAGATGTGGCAAACAAATTAACATGTGCTCCATTGTCAAACGCTGCTGTTCTGAGCATGCAAGTGACACGCCAATTAATGCCTGAGAACAGCTGGCTCTAAAGAGCAAGAAAAGTGATCACTTTGCACCATAAATGGACGAGTCCACAGATGTTCCAGGTTGTTGGCATTTGTAAGATGTATTTTAGAAGACACTGAATGAAAGCATGCTGTTTTACAAAACTTTGCTGGCTGACACATTAGGAAGAGAAACTTTGTGAAACATTTAAAGTGTGAATACAGACTTTCGGACGAGCAAGACGTGGTGTGCAATTTTTAATGCAGATTCAAGCAAACCAAAGCTTAGCAAAATGGAACAATCCTTTCTTGTCCAGTGGTTCTGAATCCTTTGTGTTATCCTCAACAACACCAATGAGAATGTCTTGAGGAATTGTGATAAAATTCCAATTCCTTGTCAACTCTTGTCTTCATACATAACAGTATTGGCAGAAATGGAAGAATTTGGAATGTGTTTATGTTATGTACTCTAATCCTATGGGTCTTTCTTGACAAAACATCAAAAATGAAATTGACAGAGTAGTTCATAATGCATAAGGATATGCAAGATCAGCCTCACAGACTACCTAGTGTTCTTTTTTGTCACCCTTTGAAATGCTATAAATATTTTTCAGAAGAAAGTTGCAAATCTTCACAGTTGCTGACATGATTGAAACTGTCACATAATCCATAAATTTTCCAATTAAATTAAAATACAATTTTTGACTTTTTGCCAGTCCAAAATGCAATCACTAACCAGATTTATCATTCAGTAATTAATTAAAATCCATATTGGAAATACTATGTAAGGAAGAAGATATCAGAATGGGTTCAGAAAAGCAAGTCAAATATAATTGATGACAAATAAACAATTATATAATTAAATAGTCCTCCTAAAACAAGGAATAGATATGAAAGGGGTTTTATAAGTCTCTTTGTAAATTCTTTACCTTTCATCCATAATGGAATGTAAGTTTCCACATTCCTAATACATGAGAAAATATATTCAGATTATATATAATTTGAAGGGAAAGTGATTCCAATCAACAATTTCACATATTCAGGGATTGTTCTACTTAGAATCATTTTGTACCTCAAATTCACACCCATGATTTTGAACTAAAAAAAGACTATTTCAAAATTAGAATCATGTAAAAATATGTGCTAAGTAACCAAAGTAGAAGATTCATACAGGCAAGTTCTGTGACATTTTGTGACGGACAATAACAAAGTTGGAAATTCAAACTGTGAACGAAAAGATTTTAAATCACTTTAAACAACCAGGTTCACACGATTCTGATTCTCTCATCGGGAATATCTAAACATTTCTAACCATGGTGTAACTACAGGTGTTTTCCTTTTGGACTCTTTAGGGTTTGGAGAAGGGTTATGTTTGCCTTTGATGTTATGTGAAATGAGAAATAACTAGTAATTAATTGAACACAAATGCTCTAGTGATAAGAATTATTCATTCACGGTTTCACCTACCAGTAATCTTCTTTTGTTCCAGCATGACTGCAAGAACTCACATTATCATTAATACATTAGATGATCATGATAGAATAAATTAAAACACATTTCTAAGCAGTGAAAATCATAAGACATTAAGTGATAGACAATGAATAAATTCATAAGGAGATGATAGTACCTAAGAGAAACTGAAACTAAAGGAAAATAATAGAGGTAACCTTCAGGCAGCTCAAAGCTACTGCTCAAAGAGATTCTCCTGAAATGTGAGCAACTCTGGTCACATTTTTAAGGAAAGTGATGCAAGTAGAAATAGCAAGATAGGACTGAAGAAACAGCTGAAGAGAGGAATCTTGAGATATTACCGCATCTCAGCAGATGTGAAGTGGGTTCACATTGAAAATTCAGAACATGAAGAGATACATGGGCTGGAGCATTCCTGCATCTACATGCACAAAGAAACACACACACACACACACACACACACACAGAGGCAGAAGAGGGAGGGAGGGACTGAGGGAGGGAGGGAGTGAGGGAGGGAGGGAGAGAAAGAGAGAGAGAGAGAGAGAGAGAGAGAGAGAGAGAGAGAGAGAGAGAGAGAGGAGAGAGAGAGAGGTACACAGAAGTTGAGACCACCAATGCTGAGGGAAAAAACAACACCAAAAAGGAATTTGTTGAAATTCCCTGAAAGTTCAAGAGTTCACATAAGAAAAAGGATAATTTGTCCCAATGTGAAAAGTTGGAGGCATATAGATGAGAATTCATTTGAGTAGAATTCTCAAATGTACTTCTGGAATAACACTGTTAAGCTTAAATAATGTCTTTAATCCAACAATAGGGCAAATTTTGTTGCTGTCATTGTTTTCATTATTAATTAAATTTGTTCATTTATTTTACATCCTAACCACAGTTTCCTCTCTCTCCTCTCCTCTGATTCTCCACCTCTTTTCTGCCCCCACCAATCCACTTCCCTTCTGTTTCTATTCAGAAAGGGGCATGCATCCCATGAGTATCAACAAAGCCTGACATATCAAAATGTGGTATGGCTAAACCCCTCCCCTTGTGTTAAGGTTGGAAAAGGAGACCCAGTATGAGAAGTAGTTTCCCCAAAACTAGCCAAAGCATTAGCATTAGGAACAACACTTGATCCACTGCTAGGAGTCCCACAGTAGACCAAGGTACACAACTATCATGCATATGCGCAGGGCCTAGGTTACTACCATGCAGAATCCCACAATCTCCATCATTACTAGGAGTCTTAGCTGAGGTCATTCTCATAGATTCCTGGGAATTTCCCTTGCACCTGACCTTGAAATAATCCCACATTCCTGTCATTTCTTTCAGTATTCTCACCCTCTAATCACCCCCACAACTTGATCTCTCATGTTCCTATCTCCACCTGCTCAGTTAAATCAAGAGATCTCATCTATTTTCCTTTTGCAGGGAGATCCATGTATCCTCCCTTGAAACCTCCTTGTAACTTAGCCTCTCTAAGTCTTTGGAATGTAGCATGATTATCCTTTAACTCTAATAGCCACTTATAAAGGAGTATCTTCCAAATGTAACTTTCTGATTCTGGGTCGCCTCAATGTTTTATTTCGTTTCATCCGGTTGCTTTCAAATTTCCTGATGTTATTTTTTTTAACAGCTGAGTAGTATTCCATTATATAAATGTGCCCCATTTTCTTTATCCATTCTTTGTTTGAGGGTATCTACATTGTCTCTAAGTCTGGCTCTTACAAATAAAGCTACAATTAACATAGTTGAGTAAATATCCTTGTGGTATATTTGCACATCCTTGGGGTATATAACTAAATGTGGCATAGCTGGGTTGAGATAGATTAATCCACAATTTTCTGAGAAATTGCCATAATGATTTCTAAAGTGCTGCACAGGTTTGCACTTCAACTAGCAGTGGAGGAGTGTTTCCTTGCTCTACATCCTCTCCAGAATAGGTTGTCATTTGTGTTTTTATCTTAGCCATTGTAACATATGCAAGATGGAATCTCACAGTTATTCTGATTTGCAGATCCCTGATAGCCAAGGATGATGAAAACACAAGGGCATCCTAGTTTGTAAAAACAAACAAACAAAAACACTACTACAGCATAAGTCCTATATTGACTCTCACATACTGATATTGGATGACTTCAATACCCCATTTTCACCAATAGACATCTGAACAGTTAGCTGGAGAAAACTTACATTATAAAACAAATGAACCTAACAGGTAATTAGAGAACATTTTTCCAAACACAAAATAAACATACCTTCTTCTCAAAATCTCTTGGAACTTTCCTCAGAATTAACCACATAAATAAAACAAGTCTGAACAAGAAAGTTAAAATAACTGCCTGCATTATTATAAGACCATCATAGAATAAAACTGGATATTAACAACAAGAGAAACAAGCTTACAAACTTGTGGAAACTGAACTCTCTATCAAAAGAAAAACAGTTCAAGACAAAAAGTAAGAAAAAATGAAACACTTTAGAGAATTTAATGAACATGAACACACAACCAAACTTATGGGACACAATGAAGGTAGTTCTAAGAGGCAAATTCATAACAATACATATCTAATTAAAAAAATTAAGAGTTCTCATACTAACAACTTAACAGCATACCTGAGGGCCATAGAGCAAAAAGAAGAAATCACACCCATAGGGAGTAGATGCAAAATATAATCAGATGTAGGACTGAAATCAATAAAATTGAAACAAAAATATAAGGAATAAACAAAACAAAGTTGGTTCTCTGAAAAAAAATAAAATTAACAAACCCTTATACAAAGTAACTAAAGTAACTAAAAGGCAGAGAAAGAATATCCAAATTGATAAAATTAGAAATGGAAAGGGGACCATTACAGCTGACACTGTGGAAATTCAAGGGAACCATGTGACAAATTTTTAGAAACTATACTCCATCAAACTGGTCAGTCAAAAAGAAAAAAATGGATAATCTTATCAATATGAATACCACTTAGCAAAAATTATATCAAAGCCAGATAATCAACTTTAACAGACCTATAAACCCTAACAAAATAGAAGCAGTAAATAAAAACCTCCTAAAGAAATAACAGGAAAAACCCAGGGATAAAAAGTCTCTTTTCAGAATTCTACCAGTGTTTGAAAGATTTAATGCCAGTACTCCTCAAATTGTTCAACAAAATATAAACAGAAGGAACATTGTCTAACACACTGTAGTTGGCCATTGTTACTGTGGTAGCCAAACCACATAAAGACCCAAAAATGAAAGAAAAATTACAGGCCAATTTTCCATGTGAACATAGATCCAATAATTACTGATAAAATATTTGCCAACCCAATCCAAGAAAGCATAAAAATCTGCCATGATCAAGTAGGCATCATCCCAGAGATACAAGGATGGTTCAACATACAAACATTGATTAATATAACCCATAAAATAAAACAAAAGACAAAATCACATTATCATCTATCTCGTCTAATGCAGAAAAGATCTTTGAAAAAATACAATACTCCTTTATGATAAAAGTCTTGGAGAGATTAGGGATATAAGGATCATACCTAAACACGATAAAGGTAGCTTATAGCAAACCCATAGCCAACATAAACTTAAATGGAGAGAAATGCAAAGTAATTTCGTGAAAACCAGAAAAAGGACAGGGGTGTACACTTTCTACTTATTTATTTAATATAGCACTTTAAGCCTTAACTAATACATTAAGACAACTAGGGGAGATCAAAGAGAAAGAAAATGAAAAGTAGAGGGCAAAGTATACTTATTTGTAGATATTATGAAAGTAGTGCACGTAAGTAACAGAAATTTCCACCAGGAAACTCCTGCAGTTGATAAATACTTTAACCAAGGTAGATGGATACAAAGTTGACTCATAAAATTCAGTAGTTCTCCTATATAGAAATGACAAACATACTGAGAAAGAAATCATAAAAACATACTTTTCATGATATCATTAAGTAATATAAATTATTTTATATATCTCTAACCAAGTAGGTAAAAGGCTAAAACTTATCTAAAGGAGCTGAAGAAAGAATTTGAAGAACATATCAGAATATAAGATTTATCATGTTATGAGATTAATAGAATTAATAGAGCAAAATGACCATCCTATAGATTCAACGCAATCCCAATTAAAATTCCAACATTATTTATCTCAGATATCTGTTGAAGGAAGGATTTCTTGTTCCTCTTGGCCACCTGGCTACCTTAGACCTGAAATAATCACACAGAAACTAAATTACTTAAAAACACTGCTTGGATTATTAGTTCTAACTTCTTATCAGCTAGCTCCTACATTAATTTAACCCATTTTTCTTAATGTGTGTTGTCACATGGCAATGGCTTACTGGAAAAGTTCCAGCATGTCTGACTGTGGCAGCAGCACCGTGACTTCCCTAACACCACCTTCCCCCTCCCATGCTATACACCAAGCCACTCTTCTTTATTCATTAACCAATAAAATCAACACATAGGTAAAAGCATCTCCTGCACTATTTCCCCTTTTCTGTTTAAACTAAAAGGAAGGCTTTTGCTTTAAACTAGTAAAATCACATATAACAAACAGTTATCTAGCAAGAAATAGTTATAATGCTTATATCTATTTTCCCTTTTATCATAACTAAGGAAAACTATAACTATCACTATAAGTTCATCAACCCCATCAAAGACTCCAGAAGGATATAATACTACCTAAGTGAACAGGAAGTACATTGTAAGCCATTTCCAAAACTCTAAAATTGATAGAGATATATTTCTGCCTGGACAGTCAAGCAAAGTTCTTCTGTACCATTGGGGCATCCATCTTCAGCCTAAAGGCCCATAGTATCCAGCAGACTCTTTCACAAAGCAGCAAATTTTAAAAAACAAGTCTTCCTATATTGGCAGTTTGCCAGTCACTTTCTTCTGCATCATGCAGAATGTCTATCAGTCTCTTTCATGTATCAGGAACCCCAAAGGAGAGTCTCAATTTTAGGCAAGTTCGGCATTTATTTCTCTGTGGATCCTGCATGTCCAGTTCATCTAACAAACTCCAGAAGGAATCTCTTCAATGCCCATCTTCCTCTTGAAGTAGATTGGTGCTGCCAGGAGCAGAAAGGTCTCACTGTCATGAAAAGTCCTAAATTATTTTAAACATTTAAATTCCATATTCTGAATGTCTCTGAAAGATTTGAAGAATACCTACGTAACTGAAATATGTCGCTATATATCTAGAAAACCTAACTAACATTACTACAATCTTGACTATTATAGATGACTATCTATTAACCTATATTTCTTAATTATACATTACATTTTTAAATGAAATATACAAAGGCAATACCTTAATCAAGGGAAGAAATATACATACACAGTATAACAAAATTTAACTTAAATTTGTATCAATAGCTCAGGATTCATATCAATGCAAAATATCCATTTCTATAGCATACTCCCTTTAAATGTAAACAAACAATTATAAACAATATTTGGGAATATGGACATAGTTCTGTCCATACTGCTTCATACTGTTGGGGGTGCTGTTCATCAGGTCTTTCATGGTATATTCTCTGTGCTAGAATCATCTCAGCCAGGAATTGGGTGAACTAATTTTTTGAAGATGTTCACAGTGACCTTTAGGGGATTGCGCTCTATCAAACCATATTAGCCTGGAATGAATCCACAAGTTCTCATCCTTTGTGTAAACAAAAGATGAACCTCTTTTCCAAAGCCACATATCCTTAGACCCAAATTTGGAAGTAATGATACCTTTATAATATACATATATAATATATCTAGCTTAGCAACCCATACAATAAAATATATTTCTGTACTTAGCTCACTCACAGTCAAAAAAGTCAAAGATAACACAATAATATACATAATCTAGACTCTCTGTGAATCTTCCATTTGTACGTGGCTTATTTTTCTTTATTCCTTTTAATCTATGATTATCTGTACTCTGTCTCTTTAAAGACTTTACCTTTTTTTAATGCATTAACTTTATTTTATGATTTTTTATACTCCTTGTCTTCTCTATTCAAGGTCTATAAAAACTTATCTAACACTATAACTCATCTGGATTTGTCTTTATTGCATATCTGTAATTCTTTACAGTCCAAGAGCACGTTTTAAAATGCTAAGTGCTTCTTAAAACTTAAGTTTCACCATAGCTAGGGTATATATGGTACTTCCTGCTTACCTCAACATGGTGGAGGTTCTCACTGCTTCTCTTCCAAGAGCTGTGCACACTGCTCCAATTTCAGGCACCCAGCCAGTCCAAGTTGCTGTTAAGCAAGCTATAGCAATCTCTTCACAAAATCCATTCAAATGCTCTGTAGCCAAACTTCCTGCCTGAAAGAGTCAGAGTTCACGCTGGAGCATGACTCAGAAAGCCGGCATTGAAAATGGCTCAACTTTTTTTCATTTGCTACAGCTGAATCAGGAAATCCTCTCTTAAAGAAACGTCAAGCTGCCAGCTAAAAAAATAAATGTGGCTAAACTGTGTGTGTGTGTGTTAGTGTGTGTGTGTGTGTGTGTGTGTGTGTGTGTGTGTGTGTGTGTGTGTGTGTGTGTGTGTGTCTAGAATTTCTTTTCAAGTCCTCTCAGGTTTTACATGGATTTAGTCCATCACGCTGGTGCGCCAATTTGTTAGAGGTCATTTGTTCCTGCCAGCTGCCTGGAAAGTTTGGACCTGAAATAATCAAACAGAAAGTATATTATTTAAAAACAATGCTTGATCTATTAGCTCTAACTTCTTATCAGCTAGCTCCTACGTTAATTTAATCCATTTTTATTCATCTGTGTATCGCCATGTGGCAGTGGCTTACTGGCAAAAAAATCAGCATATCTGACTCTGGTAGTGGTTCCATGACTTCCCTAACTCTGCCTTTCTTCTCCCATGCTATAGGCCAAGCCATTTTTATTTATTCATTTACCAATAAAATCAACACATAGACAGAAGGACCTCCTATACCAGATATTAAAATGAAAAATTTCAGCTTCATATAGAAAACAAAGAAACAAACAAACGAAAACAAAACTGGGTAGCTAAAGAAATTCAGAATAATAAAAGAACTGCATAATGTATCAGAATTATATATCCATGATTTCAAGAGGCACTACAGTGCTATAAGTAATAAAAACACATAGTGTTCACATAAAAACCTGACAAGCCAATCAGTGAAATTGAACTGAAGACCCAGACATAAATTCATAATCCTATGATCACCTGAATTTTGATAAAGCAGTCAGAAATGTATACTTGGAAAAAAAGACAGCATCTTCAAAAAATGATATTGGGTTGTCTAGATATCTGGTTGTAAAAGAGTTCAAATATATTCATTTTCAATATGCTGCATGAAACTAAGTCCAAATGCATCGAGTCTCAACATAAAAGAATATATACTCAACCTAATAGAAGAAAAGTGAATAGCCTTTAACTCACAGGCACAAGAGGTGACTTTCTGAACAGAACACCAATAACACAGACACTAAGATCAACAATTAATTAATGGGACTATGTCAAACTGGAAATGTCTGTAAGGCAAATCACTTCATAATTTGAACAAAGCTACAGCCTACAGAATGGAAAAAAAACTTTTACCAACTTCTCATTTAATAGAGACCTAATATACAAAATATTTGAAGGATGTAAGAAATTAAATATCAAGAAAACAAGTAACCTAATTAAAAATGTGGTTTGGATATAGACAGAATTTTCAAAGGAGGAAACAATGGCAAAGAAATTTATAAATAAATTTGCACTGGGTGGTGGTGGCACATGCCTTTAATCCCAGCACTCAATGTAGAGGCAGGCAGATTATTGTTAGTTTGATGGCAGCCTGGTCTACAAGAGGACAGGCTCCAAAGCTACAGAGAAACCCTGTCTCAAAAAAAAAAAGAAAAAAGAAAAGAAAAGAAAAAGAAAAAGAAAGAAATCTGTAATATCCTTAGCCATTAGGAGAATGCTAATAAAAACTACTCTGAGATTTCATCCTATACCCATGAGAATGGATAAGATCAATAAAACAAGTGACAGCTCATGCTGGCAAGAATGTGGTGAGAAGAGAACACTCATCTATTGCTGTTTGGAGTGTAAACTTGTACAGCCACTATGGAAATCAGTGTGGAAAGTTCCTAAGAAGATGAGAATTGATCTACCTCAAGACCCATCTATAATACCCTTGGATAAATACCCAAAGGACAATACATCCTACTTAAAAGGCATTTGCTCAAACAAGTTCAGTGCTCCTCCATTCATAATAGCCCAGCATTGAAAAGTACCTTAATGCACTACAACAAAAGAATGGATGGCAAAAACATGATATACTTATACAGCAAGGTATTACTTAGCAGCTAAAATATTGAAATCATAAAGTTCACAGGAAAATAGATAGAATAAGAAAAAATCATCATGATTGAGGTCACCCAGACCCAGAAAGACAAATATGGTATGTGTTTACTTATATATGTTGAGTCAATAATAACCAAGCTACAATTCATAGACCTACAGAAGTAGGTTAAAGAGTCAGGAACTAAGATAGACTTTAGAAAATGTGAACATATAGTTATTGATGGATGGGGTAGAGAGACTCGAACAGGAGGTTCAAGAGAGAAGAGGGGGGAGTGACAGAGGGATTATAGGGAGTGACAAGTAAACTTGAAGGATACTATGAATAACTAATACAGTAGAAGTTTCCTAACATATATACATATATGAATGAGATACAAATAAAATTGCAAAATACTGGGTGGGGAGACAGAGCTCCAGCTGGATACTTGTCACCAAAGGAATCTTTCAGTGCTGGGAATAGGCTATATCTGACTGTGTTGTTGGCCAAACAGGTCTCATGGGAATTCTCAAACAGCCCAGCCTTTTGCCAAAACTATAAGACATGCTCCACAAACGTATGGCAATGTTCCATTGCTAGAAGCAACACCACAACAACTCATTGAACATGGAGACTTTGAGCTGGTGCTTACATATGGCTACCAGACCTAACTGCTAGCATCTTTGGTACTACACAAGCTACCAAAGAAAAAAGGTAAACAATGACCCAGCAACAAACTCTATGATCTATAATAGCTTCTTGCCTGCAAGGTATGTTAACACAATGATGACCCAAAGTTTCTGGGAGTAACCAACCAATATGTGATTTGACTGAAGGAACACTCACATTTATGGGATTTCTGCATGTGCAAATGAGTGGGTTTCTGTTCCTTGTGTTTTCTCTTGGGATCTTTTCCTTTCTGTTTCTTAGGTTTTCTTCTAGTCCTCATATATTAGATTTATTTTTCTTATTATATCTTGTTTTATTTTTATCTCATGAAATTCTGGTTGTTTTCTACTGAAAGGAGGTTGATTTGATGAAAATGGAATTGTGCAGGAGCTGGGATGAGAATAAGGAAGGGACACTGTAATTAAGATATGTTATGTGTGAAAAAAACTATTTTCAATAAAGGAGAAAATGAATTATGATGGTATATATTTGGAAAATTACATTTTGATTTTGATACCCACTTGTGTCACCACCCAGGAAACTTTTACACCACAGTCTTTAACTTAGTTACCTGACTTCAAAGATCAGTGATAATGATGGTTTGTTGATATTGTTGTTGTTTAAAGTCCTTATGGAAATCAATAGTTTACTTGGATTTCACTTTTCAAACATTTCAATAAGAAATGCCAAAAACAAACAAATAAACCACCTTAGATTCAGTATATTATATATTTTCTAAAAGAAACAGAAACCAACTATATGTGTTCACTCTTACTGATGTCAAATATTTGTCCTTAATGTCAAAGTTAAGAAGAAGTTGTGATGTAACAGTATTAAATCTTGCTAAGTCATCAATACTTGCAGAAGTAGAACTCCTCTTGAATGAGTGTGTGTTCAGTGTCTGACAGCAACATAGTATACAACTTCAGCTTAGCTCACTGAACAGAGTAGCAAGCAATACTGTAGAATCTAACTTTCACACCCATAGCAGCCATATGACACCTCTGTGGAGCATGGAATATATCAGACTGACAGGCAGAGCTTTTCAGTCAGAGTTAAATTTATTTATTTGATTTAAAATCAAGATGAATTTAACAAAAAGAGCAATCAATGCATGTCTGGTCATATTAGTATGTAATATTTTAGTATGTAATTAGTAATTTTATTATTATTATATATTCCAAGGTGTCTTCAAAAATGATTCCTATAATCTGAATAGTAAGCATGTAAGCACTGTGAATGAATCTTGGATACTATGTGAAGAAAAGCCGGAACCAAAGTCAACGTGCTCAACTCCATGTCTAAGAGATAGGAGATAGTTGGTGATGGCAAGTCTTTATTCTGTTGTGTATCCTTCCAGCTTTCAACATGTAGTCATTTACAGAGTGGAAAGAATTTCAAACTCTTGGTTTTTTCACATTGACATTTCTTCCTTGTGCTTTCATGTTTTAACTTTTACTGTTAATTTACTTTGAAACGATCACAAAGTTTCAGAAAAGTTATGAACACAACACAAAATATTTTTTTTATTATTTCAGGGTGTTGAATTTTTTCCCACCACTCCCAGACACACAAAGGACAAACTTTATTTTTTAACAAGATTTAATTTTCTTCAGACTATAATACAATCCTCAATATTAATATATATCATCAATATCTAGAAAGTTGAGATTTAAGCTCCCATCCTTGTCTTTCCAGCTATTTTTAAAATCTACTTAATTACAAAAGAAAACAGCTCAGAATTCCGTGGTTAGGTTGATCTCTTTGACTCCCCATTACTCTAAAGCTATTTCCTGGTCTTTCTTAGGCTTTTAGATACAGATACTTTAATAAACAGAAGCAAATACTTCTAAGAAAAATATATTCAGAGATACTTAATTATAATTAATTAAATTTTCTTTATCGTTCTCATTGTTCCAAGTTCTGACACAGATTATTGCTTTTCCCTTGTACTGTACTCAAAATCCTGTACCAACTCCAACACCTCACTTACAGCTCTGTATTCTTCCATCAGTATGGATATAAATTTTTGCCATTATCAATTCATTGTTCATAGAATGATTTATTTATGAAGGGAATTAAAAATAGAACAACATTGATGATCAGCCATTTGCCATGCCTCTCTCACATCTGACTCTTCACTTTTCTATAGAGTGTTTATGGTGTCATTTTTAAAGTTGGTTCCTTGAGAATTTTATACAATTCATTATGGTAGTATTTACCAGTATACCCATTCGCCCTTCCCTACCCACCCAAGTTTATATAATGGGCAATAGAAAAAAAATGTTTTTCACAATGGAGTGACTGGCACGGGTCTTGGTACTGGTTATTCAATCACAGTGTTTTGAGGAATTAAATGGATTTTAAAAAAAAAAATTTGGATGCTCACCTTCCTAGACCTGGAGGGAGAGGGGAGGAACTTGAACTTCCCACAGGGCAGGAAACCCTGACTGCTCTTAGGACTGGAGAGGGAGGAGCAGAGGGAGTGGGGGGGGGGAGAGGGAATGGGGGGAATGGGAGAGTATGGGGAGGAGGGGAGAAGTGGAAATTTTTATAAATAAATTAATAAAAAAAGAAAAAATCTACTACATTTCTGTTCAATCTGTGTAAGCAGAAAAATTCTTGGACAAATGAAAGAAGGGCTACATTGGATCTTAACAATTTGGACTCTTGGCCTATGAACCAATATCCAGATTCCACCAATTTTCAGACCCAGAACAACTTAAATGAAAGCATAAACAAGATTCCACTGAAGAAGGACATGAAATACCTAAGAGTTTTCCTGTTGAACTTTATCCCATCTTCCCCAATAGGGATCTATGACCATTTACATGGGTAACTGTACACTGGAGGGAAAGAGGCAATCAGGCTATCCTGGGTTTATTAGGTACTTGTTCTGAATTAACACTAATCCAAGAGATCTACCCCAAAGAAACTTGTATCCCTCTGGCTAAAGTAAGGGTTTATGGAAATCAGGTGATTAATGGAGTTTTGGTTGCAATTTAACTCACAGTTTGTCAAGTAAGTTCCACAACTCATCCTGTGATTATTTATTTAGTTCCAGACTGTATGGTTGGAATAGATGTTCTTAATGGGACTACTTGGATTTTAATGCTGTCTAGTCTTCACTTGGATGTGTTAAGCTGGCCCATATATCAAGTCACTTGGGAAGCTGCTAGTCTTGAGTAGAGCCTGGGACAGAAAAAGGTTCTTCAACAGTGACAGAATAAGATGCTATTTGTAGTCTTTGTCAAGCCCCTATACATAAGTCATAGAGATTATTGGTACGTTGGAACAGTGCTCTACCATGGTCTGTAGAAATTAGTCTCCCTTTGAGAGACAACTCTTAAACTTCTGGGGTCTTAGTAAATTCTGAATGCTTGACAGAGTCACCAAGCTGCCATGTGGCCAGAACTTACCACTACATTCTAGGTATTATCCAACCCACCTAGCCATAATGTTGGATATTCACATTGGCAAATATTATCAAATGAATATGAGATATACATACATGTATATTGGTTCAAGCATGTCCTGAGGTCACAAGCAAGTCACATGAAGAAGCTGGTCAAATCAAATGCCTATGGTTTCTACTACTGTTAATATGCTTTCTACTCAAAGTCAGTACCTACAGCCTCATGGAGTGTGCCCTATGATAGGCTGACTGAGAAAGAGAAGACCAGGGTTTGATTTACTTGTAGAGTTCTGAATACTATATAAGTACCATCTAGAAGCAGACAGATGCGGCATTACAAACCCTTTCTGAGACAACATTGAAGGACATCAGTGAATGGAAATCTTCATAATTTTCAAAACAGCAGGCGTTATACATGGTCATGGGGTTTGCTTAAAAGGCGAAATGGACAGATGTGATTGGAAAATTGATGAGAAAAACATTTGAAGAAGAAGTACATGAATGGATCTTCCTAAATGGGAAAAGGATGTGCAGATATTTATGTACCATTTAAACGATAATCCAAAGATGACTTCAGCAGATGTTTCATAGTCAGTCGATAGGATGGCACATGCTGTGGATAGTCAACCTCTCTCTTAGGCAATTACTGTCATTGCTGGCAGACCCATGTATAAAACTTCAATGGTGACAGAGGGATAGATAATGCATATGCCTGACGACATGGACTTCTATTCAAAAAAAGTGACCTGGCTACACCTGCTTCAGAGTGCAAGATCTGCCAAAGGCAGAAAACACCTTCAACCTCTGAGTGACCATTCAGGGAGCTGGTAGCAGTTTGTCTTCATTGTACCACTTTCTTTGAAGAAAGGGTAACACTTTTTCCTTACTGGAATAAATAGTAATTCTGGTTACAGATTTCCTTTTCTGTTTGTAATGTTTCTATCAAAACTACCATCAATGGACTTACTGAATGCCTTATGTACTCTCATAGTATTTGACATAACATTACTTTTGATTAAAGTATTCACTTCACAGCCAGAGAAGTACAACAGTGGGTATGTACCGGGCCTCCTTAGCTTTCTTTCCCAGGGAAAGGTGAATGCACTATCAGTCCATTCTGCAGCCCCAGAAAGTAAGAAAATCAGATCCACAGCCCCACAATGCAGGGAAATCAGACAAGATAGGGAATTAAATCAAAACAGAAACTCAGTTTATTACTGTGAGTGTCTGTTTATATATTTTAAGTGACATCATGTGATATGGGGGCACCTCTAGCCAATAAGAGACAGTCAAGCCCTCCTTCTGGCTGGAAGGGTGCCACCTGGATTTTGCTATTTCATCCTCTCTCAGTAAAATATTACCAGTAGGTACCCAGGGGGCCGGGTTAATTAAATCCTCGCATTCCTGGATCACATCGTGGTCTGACAATTCCAGGCCTCAGGATAATAGCACATAGCTCAGCGCTTTAAGCACTGGGGCATTTTTGTGTGAAGCTGTGTTACCCATCGTGAGGTCCCACTCACCTTGATCAACCGTTTAGCCCTGGAACCAGCCTAGCCCCACATTCGGGTACCAGTATATTCGGGCACCAGTAAGGCCTCTTCAGCCTTATTCCCCTAGGAAATGTGAGTGCACTATCTGCCCGTTCTGCAGCCCCATGAAGCAGGACAATCACATGATATAGGGAGTCAAGTAAAAGCAGGAAATCAGTTTATTACTTTGAGTGTCAGTTTATATAGGTGTGAAGTGACATCATGTGATGCATGGGTACCTCTAGCCAATGAGAGATATCCAAGCCCTCCCTCTGGCTGGAGGCACATCTACAATAGATTTTGCTGTCTCATCCTCTTTGGGTAACTTTGAGACTATCCTTCAAATGCTAGCCATGCTTTTCCCCGTCCTACATACCTCCACTTATAGGCCCTGAGATAATTTTGGCCCAACAGGTATCCACTGATGTATTTCACTGGTATTGGCATGTTCCCATCATCTTACAGAAACAGACCTAAGAAAAGTTACAGTTGAAAGCAGGGGGCAGCAGACTGGAAGGCTGAAATGCAGTTCTCGAGAAGGCTTTGAATCAGTGCCCATTATATGGTACAGTGTCACCCAGTGCCAGAATTCATAGGTCCAGAAATAGCTCCATTCACTATCATCCCTAGTGAACCCCTAGAAAAGTGTTTTTGGTTCATGTTCCTGTGATCTTAAGTTCTGCTACCCTAGACATTTTGTTTCCAGATTGGAGAGCTTTCCTGCTAGGAAACACAATGAACATTTCACTAAGCTGGAAGCTAACTGATCACTTTGAACATCTGATGCCCATAAGCCAACAGGCTAAGAAAGGAATAGCAGTGTTAGGAGCTGTGATTTATCCGGGCAGCTAAGGAGAACTTGAATTGTTTTCGCACATTGGTGGTAAGAAAGATTATGCCTGGGGAGAAGGAGATCTCTTTGGTATTACCATGCCCTGTGATTAAAGTCAATGGAAAAGTATAGTAGCTAAATCTTTGCAGGATTAGAGAAGGCCACAGCCTTCAGTAATGCAGACACAGTCTTTCCTCTGGATAAAGAATAAAAACCTGTTGAAGTACTTACAGAGGGTAAAGAAAAGACAGAATTGATACTGGAAGAAGATAGCTATAAATATTAGACATGGCCATGTGATTAGTTGAGAAATGAGGGTGGTAATTGACATATTACGATTTAAGAATATGTTTTTGCACACACACACACACACATATATGTTTATACACACACATCAAGCAGATACTTATAGCTGATTTCTTCTCCCTTTTATGCAATATAACATAGACTGAGATGACATTAGTAGTAATATTTAAATTTATGTTATGAGATTCTAAAGGACTAAGCATTCCTCAAGGGATATTTCTAGTCATTGTAAAATATATAATATATGTGTGATTGTATATGGGATAGTTGTGTCAGTTTAGGCATCATTATGATCTGCTCATTATTTTCACATGGAAAATAAGCATGATTTAAGGAGATGTGATTGTGTGTCAAGCAGACAAGTGGTGGACTTGTAATGGCTAATCATGATTGTCAACTTAACTACATCTGGAATCAACTAAACCACAAGCAGCTGGAAATGTCTGTGGGGATTTTCTTGATTGATCATTCGTATTGAAAAAACCTACCCTATATTTGGGTCATGATTTTAGTTGTAGTACACACAAAAGGACATGAAGAAAGAAAGCTGCCCACCCTCGCTCTCTCTGACAGGTTCATCTGTCCTGTTGCTGAGTTCGCTGGTGTTAGAACTGACTGTTTTAGGAATCCAATGCAGGCTGAAGATCAGGAGCTCTCAGGGAATTTCATGGGACTCTATCACCAGATTTGGACTGAACAGACATCCACTCTCAGGGATTGAATATTTCCTGGATTTGTGGGTTTTCCCCTGTAAAACAGTCATTGTTGGCCCAACCAGACCACAGCCTGTATCTCACTCTATTGTTGAAGGAGACTGCTAGTTAGTTCCTGGCCCCTTAGCTCTCAATAATCACACACAAACTGTATTAATTAAAACATTGCTTTGCCCATTAGCTCTGGCTTCTTATTGGCTAAGTCTTACATATTAATTTAACCTATTTCTATTAATCTGTGTATCGCCACGTGGCTGTAGCTTACTGGCTAAAGTTCCATCCAGCTCCAGCAGGGCTACATGGCTTCTCTCTGACTCTACCTTTTCTCTTCCAGCATTCAGTTTAGTTTTCCCCACCTACCTAAATTCTGCCTTGCTATAGGTCCAAAGCAGTTTCCTTATTAATCAATGGTCATCAGAGCATACAGAGGGGAATCCCACATCACTCTATGCAATTTATATACATAATTGCATATATTATATACATAATTGATATGTACAAACCAGATTTTCTCCTTTAGAGAACCATGACTAATATGGTATTCTTAAAAGAACCCCTGCCATGACCTGTTATTAATTTCCTAACCAATAAGGATATTTAAATGATATATATCTGCAGATTCAGGGATAACTTTCACAAATGAAAGAAAATGGTGATACTGGTCTTTCTGGGTATGGGTTACTGCAGAATGATTGTTTCTAAATCATCCACCTACCTAGTAATTTCATTTTTCTTGAAAAATATTCCATTTTGTAAATATCTTACATTTTCATTATCCATTTATCAGTTTATGGGCATCTAGGCTGTTTCCATTTCCTGATATTTGCTTTATCAACAGGATTCTCATATTCTTTCATCCTAATCAGATCAAAGAGCCTCAGATTTTTGCTAAGTGACATGCAAGAAAGGATGAAATGAAGTGAATGAGTGTATTCAACAAATATAGCAATGCATACACAGGTACAGCCTTTATTTTGAAGAATGAATTAGAAAGAATACTCTCATAACAACAGATGGTTTGAATTAGTTTACATGTTATTAATTCATTCTATGAATTATTTCTCATTGACAATAATTAATTAATACACATTAGTGTTGATTGGACAAGTTTCGTCTTTGGAAATGAAAAGAAAAAGCAATTACTCTTTGGGCTGTCTCGGGAAAACGGTATGACACAATGACAATAGCAATATGAACTAGTATCAGCAGCAAATTATTGTAGCGTCAAATTTCATGATAGCCTTTTCTGTATTCATTCTTTTATCACTTGTATAAACAACATTCTTTTGACCTTTTATATTTAGTAAAGTACATTTGCACATGCATGTATGAGTGTGTGGGTGCACCTTGTTTTTTTTTTAAAAACTGGAAATGGAAGACTGTGCTTTAATATTAAAGAACTAAACCATTGTTAGTCATTGTACAGTCAATAAATATAGTTTGTGGGATAGTATCCTGAGTTCCCTTTTAGGATTCCAAGGTTTATTAAGTAGATTATCTTTACTAAGTCATCATAAGCAAGGTATCACATTGTCATTCCTAGTTGCCAGTACAGCATACAAAAGGGAAACAAAAAGCAGAATGCTACTGAGTTTGTCAACATTATCTCTGAAAATTTTACACTTTCCTTATTTCGGTGTCTTTTGATTCAGACAAAGTTCTTTGGAAGGAAACACAAGTTACAAAAGACATGCACACACACACACACACACACACACACACACACACACACACACATGTTAAAGGAAAGGGTGCTTGTTTGATTCCCAGCCGCCCGGCAGCTCCAATCTGAAATAATCACACATAAACTCTATTAATTAAATCACTACTTGGCCCATTATCTCTAGTTTCTTATTGGCTAACTCTTATGCATTAATTTAACTCATGTCCATTAATCTGTGTATCGCCACATGGTATTAGCTTACCCACAAAGTTTCAGCATCTGTCTCATGTAGCCTCATGGTGGGGCTACATGGCTTTTCCTTGACTCCACCGACTTTTCTCCAAGCATTCAGTTTAGTTTTTCCTGCCTATCTACCCTATCAGGCCAAACCAGTTTCTTTATTGACCAATAATATTCACAGCAAACAAAGGGGAATCACACACACACTATTAAGTCCTATTGTATGCCTTGTTTTATCACTTTTATGTCTAAGTGGGACAAATTTATTAACTGCCACTGTTTTACTGTTTTTACGAGCTTTAGTTTGCTAGAGAAGCGAGGGATAATCATATCCTCAGAGATAGGAAAGATCCCTAGAGATCCGAGAGGGGAGAGAATATAGATGAGAGGGCATGATGGTTGAGAAACAGAGATAATAGTATGGTACTTCACTCTGCATATAGAGCAGCTTCTATAGAAGTGTGGCTGCTGGGCAGTACAGCACCTGAACATGATTAACAACTATAAACTCCTTGGCTGTTCAAGTCTTAACTAGGAATTCTGATTTAAGAAACTCATCTTTGAGCGTTCATCTGCAATATATTTATTAAAGCCAATCTTCCAAGTTATAGTTACAGGTATGTCAAATATTTCTATCTGCAGTTATAGTCATGTGTGTATTGTCTCCCTACCACTGAAACCCCAAGAATGTTGATTTAATAATTCCTGGTCCAAGAATACCCTTTATATGTGAAAATCCAGCATATGGTAAACTTGTAACTTTTATTCATTTTCAAATTGCTTTATACACAAGGTTCTGCTATGTGATGACCTTCTTTCTGATACTTCCTTGAAATCAACTCTGAGTGAAATTTACACAGTAGTCATTCCCTTCCATGTCTTAAACTGCCATCTGGCTGTGTTCTCCAGATCTCAGACATTCCTGGTTTACTCGCAGAGACCTGCGCTAGGATCACATAAGGTGGATTTCTCCACCTGATTTCTTTGCAGGAAAAGAGATTAGATATTTGTAGTGCAGACTGTATATATTAAAGTCAAATGAGGATAAATAGGACTTACCGAGTCTCCTCTAAGTGTGATCAGGGGAGAGGGGAAAGTGTAGGGTAGGGTTGGCATATGGCATGAGTCCTTAAGAGCTGCCTTGGGTATTGTGGGAGAAAAACGTCCTTTCCTAAATTCAATAAACTTACTTTCATGTTTAAAAAACAATTGTTTTATTAATTCCTTAAGAAATCCATATAGTATTTAAACTATATTCTCATTCTTCCTAAACTTCTGCAGATCTTTCTTGATCAGTTTTAAGTTCTCTTTTGTATTTTTAAACCCATAGACTGATTCATGTTCTTCAACTACTCTTTTGTTGTGAGGTCTGTCTCAAAATGTAACCAGCCTTCATTGGCTATTCTGGTTAGTTTTTGTCCAATTAACATAAATTAGAGTGACCTGGGAAGACCTCAACTGAGAAATTATCTCCATCAGACTAACCTTCAGGAATATATTTGGAGTACCTTCTTGATTGATTGATAGAGAATAGCCCTGCCCACTGTGGTGTAACCCCTGACAGGTGGTTCTTAGTCATATAAAAAAATCAAAATGAGCAAGCCATAAGAAGCAGTTCACTAAACAGCATTCCTCCACGGTCTGTGATTCAGTTCCTACTTCAAGTTCTTCCATTGATTCTCCTCAGTGATGGACTTTAGATTCTAAACTGAAGTAAATCTTTTTTCCTTAATTGATTGTAATTGTGATGATTCTCACAGGCATAGAAATCAAAAGCAAAAAACACAAACAAAACTAGAACATCATTGAAGAAAACCAACTCTCCCTCTCCTACTGGCTATCAAATGCCAATAGTTTCCCTATGCTGGTGACACATTGTATTCATAATACTCCACCATGGGGCTCTTTTGTCAGACCTGGACTTGTTCAAATCTTGTGCCTACAGTCTCCATTGTTGTATATTCTTATATTCAACTTCCCTGATATGTCTAAAACACAGTTTCCTTGAAGTCATCCACCATCTCTAAGAATCTTTTATCTTTTGCCACCATTCTCCTTCAATTTCTCTGAGCCTCAGAGTGAGAGTATTAAATGTACAAACCGTTTAGGACGAGCACTTCTCAATATCTGATTTCCAACACATTGGTTATTTGATGGGCTCTCTGTTAATTGCGGGGACCTACTTCTTACTATGTAACAGTCAAAGACAGGATAGCATTTATTCTATTTTTCCAGTATTGTCTGCTTAGAGGACTTAAAAGTTGTGATGCTAATCTTGATTCTCAACTTGCTAATATTTGTAAAACGTTCCAAATACAAAGGAAACAATGCCTGGTGTGACATTGAGGGGGTTTCTGAAAGATATGGGCTGCACCACTACACAAACTGGGGTCAATAAAAAGAGAAAATTGAAAGTGAACACTAACATATTTATCTCTCTCTCTATTTTTTTCTTAAAATTGCAGTGTGTCCAAACACCACAAACTCAAGCCATTGAAACTTCCTACCAAATACAAATCAAAATGGCTCTGACATACCATTTTCATTTCCCTGATGGCTAAGGATGTTGAACATTTCCTTAAGTGTCTTTCAACCATTTGGGATTCTTCTATCGAGAATTCTTTGTTTAGATCTGTACACCATTTCTATTTTTTTAAAATATTTTTTATTGATTTTTATTGAGCTCTGCATTTTTCTCTTCTTCACATTCTTTTGAAAGCATTAGATCATTAAAAATTCCAGAATGCATTCATTGTTGCTAAGTCATAGGATAGGTGTAGGTTTAGGTTTTTAGAAAATTATATTGGCATTGACTCTTGTATATTAATATATTGAACATTGTATGTGAGTATGCTTCTACCTCTGTTTAAAACATTTGTTATGTATTGATATATATATTGTATTGATATATATACATATATTTATCATATTGCAGTGCACATTTCTACCTCTGATTAAGATATTTGTATATTATTTATGTAATAATATACATTATTTACATTTGAAGGTCATTGTCCTCATTTATCGCAAGTTGTTTATTCTCTTAGTCTTCAAGTTAAATAGATATCGAAAATTATAAATCAATAGTCATATATGTTTGTCATATGTATATTTAGGCTAATCAGGTTCTTTAGATACCTAGAGATTATATTTAGTATATATAGTATAACCTTCAACCTCTTCAAAGGGCTATGAAAAATGGCCTTTAATCTATCCTATAATTTCATGCTAATGAGACACAATCACTCCTGGCAACATTGCTCTACTCCCGAAAGAACGTTGAGCACCAAAGACACTTCACTTGGAGCTTGTCTTCTTCTTGGCAAAACTGGCCTTTGGGCAAAGAAAAAGCCCAAACTTCGATCACTGACAGAGTTACAGAGTATCCATAAATGGATAAAAACAGGATTGCCTTATCCTGCCAAAACAGGGTAAGATAGTTCTAAAAAGTTCATTGCCTTTAAAAAAATCGCATGTCAGTTATGTTAGGCCTTAGCCAAAGTTGGTTGCCTCAACATTACAAATGAGATTTTGGATGATTTTCCAGGTAGTCAATTGTCTCAGTCATTTGTTGCACGATTCGAAAGTTTCTCATTTGTACTTCCTGGTTGCTTAAATAAAACTATTTCCCTTCTCGAATCTTTGATGTAGTTAAAGATTAGATATTTGTAGTTACCCTCTACATTATTTAGACTCCTTAGTAAAACTTTTGTTATATGTTTCTTGCTTAATATTGTTTGTTGTTTGTAATTTTATATTTGGTATCTGTTTCTACCATATATAGTTGTATTGGGTTTAGTTCAATCTTGTTTAGACAAAGGGGAAGATGATGGGGAACCTCAGCTAATCACAAAACAAATAAAAGATCGAAGTGTGCTTACGGCTTCCTCTTTGCCCTGCGTTCTCGGATCGTTGGGACTCTGGTGTAAGTTTTCCTTTCTTCTGTTTATTAAAGATATATCTTTTATATTAAGCTAGTCTGGTTAATTTTTAATTACCGATCGACCTTGCCCCTTCAATGAATATCAAGCATTTCTTTTTTATTAATACCTTCGTTAAGACTTACCATATGTGTGTGTGCATATGTGTACATGTGTAAATGTCTGCAAATGTATTTGTGTGAAAGTACATATATGTGCATGTTTCAGTGTGGATGTATGAGTATATGTCTATGTTTGGGTATGGTTGGGTCTGTGTTGTTTAATCTGCATTTCTTTAATGAATGATAATTCTAAGAACTTCATCATATGCTAATTTACCATTTTGATATCTTACTAAGAAGAGAATAGCATTGCCTGTTTTAACTTTTGGATGTCTGGTTTTATTACTGATTTGCAGCCCTTTGTCCTCTTTTTGATCATTGGAATTTCTTCCTCTAGTTCTATATCCACAGTGAATCAGAACCAAATTTTCTTCTACATTTCTGGTCTGATTAGCCAAAAGTTTCATTTCTGTTTTTCTTTTTAGTTTTTGTTTGAGACAAGGCTTCTCTGTGGCTTTGGTGTCTGTCCTGGAACTATCTCTTGTAGGTCAGGCTAATCTCAAACTCACAGAGGTCTGCCTGCCTCTGCATCCCGAGTACTGGTATTTAAGGTGTGTGCAACCACTGCCTGGCCAAAAGTTTTATTTCTACCTAATACTAATACAGACATTCATTTGCCTCAATTTTGTCATTGAGTTTTCCAATGACAAAATCCTTGGTTTCCAGTTATTTTTTCCTCAGTCACACTTATTCCATATTATGTTTTATATTTTCATTCTCTGAGGTGTGATGAAAATAAACTTCACTATGTATATTTAACATATAGATCAGTGTCCTGAAGCACATATAGTTAAAAAATTCATTATGTCAAAGAAATAAGCACTCCTGAAGTTGACTAAGTTGGCCTGAATCTCAAAGAGATCACACTTTTATTATTATGGAACATGTCAATCATAGGAGACACTGTGCATTAGGTCAGTTCTACTTAACTCCTTTACCACATTTCCTCCTGTGTCCACAATGACTCTATCAATCCACATTCCCATTTCAGTGGACAAGAATTCTTTCCCTTTACACCTCCCCACCACTTCCTGTCTGTGGGTTTTCTAATCATAGTCCTCCTAAGAGATGCAAATGGTAACTGTGCTTTGGGTTGACATTTTCATAGTAGTTAATGATGTCTTAGCATGATTTTCATGCCCCTTGACTATTTCTAGGTTTTCTTTATAAAAATGCTATTCTTATGTAACATTGTTTTTTTGTGATTGTAAAATCAGACCATAACATAATCTCAAAAATAAAAAAGTACTTTAAAGTCATCAGATGATGTGTAAATTATTTTTAAATTGTATTTTAATATTTTTATTATTTTACATACCAACCACAGTTCCCCTTCTGTCCCCCTACTACCCTGCACCTCTCCCCCATTCCATTCCCCATCCTCTCCTCCAAAAGGGTAAGGCCTCCCATGGGGACTCTTCAGAGTCTGTCACATTAAATTGAGGCAGGATCAATCCCTTCCACCTAGGCATCAAGGCTCAGCAAGCAATCCTACCATAGATAATGGGCCCCATAAAGCCACTCATGCACCAGTGACAGATCTTAGTCCCACTACTAGGGGGCCCTCAAACAGCCTAAGCTACACAACTCTTGCTCACAAGCAGAAGGTCTAGTTCTGACCCATGCAGACTCCCCAGCTGTGAGTCCAGAGTTCGTAAGTTCCCAAAAGCTCAGTTCCATCCACTTTCTTGGTGAATTTCCCCATCATGATATCTACCCACTTTCTTTTTCTTAAACTTTTTAAATTGATTTTTATTGAGCTCTACATTTTTCTCTGTTCCCTTCCCTGCCTCTCCCATTCCCCTTCAACCCTCTGCCCCAAATTCCCCATGGTCCCAATTTACTCAGAAGATCTTGTCTTTTTTACTTCCCATGTAGATTAGATCTATGTGAGTCTCTTTTAGTGTCCTCATTGTTGTCTAAGTTCTCTGGGATTGTGATTTGCAGGCAGATTTTCTTTGCTTTATGTTTTAAAAAAAAAACGCTTATGAGTAAGTACATGTGATAATTGTCTTTCTGTGTCTGGGTTACCTCACTGAAAATAATGTTTTCTAGCTCCATCCTTTTTCCTGCAAAATTCAAGATGTTGTTTTTCTGCTATGTAGCATTCCATTGTGTAAATGTTGTACCCCATTTTAATTGGATAATTTGTTATCTTCATGTTTAATTTCTTGAGTTTCTTATATATTTTGGAGATCAGTTCTCTTTCTGATGTGGGGTTGGTGAAGATCTTTTCCCATTCAGTTGGCTGCCCTTTTGTCTTATTGACTGTGTCCTTTGCCTTGCAGAAGCTTTCAGCTTCAGGAAGTTCTATTTAGTTGTTTTTGGTTTCAGTATCTGTTGTTACATGTAGGACGTGGTCTATTGTGCATATGCATCCAAGGCTACTTCCTACTCTCTTTTCAATGAGGTTCAGTGTGACTGGATTTATGTTGAGGTCTTTGATCTATTTATACTTGAGTTTTGTACATAAGTATGGATGAGGACCTTGACATCCAGTTATGCCAGCATTTCTTGAAGGTGCTTTCTTTTCTTCATTGTATAGTTTTAGCTTATTTCTCAAAATTTGTGTGTTTATAGTTATTGTGGGTTAATATCACAGTCTATGATTTGATTCCATTGGTCCACCTGTAAGTTTTTATACCAATATCAAGCTGTTTCCATTACTGCAGGTCTATAATAGAGATTGATGTCAGAGAGGGTGATACCTCCAGAAAGGATTGTAAAGGATTGTCTTTGCTATCCTATTTTTTTATTTTTTATTTTTTGTATTTCCATATGTTGTTGAGTATTGTTATTACATGATCTGTGAAGAATTGTGTTGGGATTTTGAAGGGTACTGCATTGAATCTGTAGATTGCTCTTGGTAAGATTGCCATTTTAATTATGTTGATCTTACCTATCAAAGAACATGGGGTATCTTTCCATTTTCTAATATCTTCTTCATTTTTTTTCTTCAAAGACTTAACATTCTTTTCATGCAGGTCTTTCACTTCTTTGGTTAGTGTTATCCTAAGATATTTTGTATTTTGGGGGGCTATTTTAAAGGGTGATGTTTCTCTGATTTCTTTCTCAGTCCTTTTATTATTTGTATATAGGAGGGTTAGTGGTTTTTTTTTGTGTGTGTGTGTGTGTTGATCTTGTATTGTGCTCCATTGCTGAAGGTTTTTATCAGTTATAGGATCTCCCTTGTAGAATTATTGTGGTCACTTATGTATACTATCATATCATCTTCAAATAACAAAAGTTTGACTTCTTCCTTTCTGATTTGTTTCCCCTTTATTTCCTTTTGTTGTCTTATTGACATAGTTACAACTTCAGGTACTATATTGAAAATGCATGGAGATAGTGGATACCCTTGTCTGGTTCCTAATTTTGGTGGAATCACTTTGATTGTATAAACATTTAATTTAATATTGGCTGTTGGATTGTTGTATATCGTTTTTATTAGGTTAGATATATTTCTTGCATCCTTGATGTCTCCAAGACCTTTATCATGAAGGGATGTTGGATTTTGTCAAAGTCTTTTTCAGCATTTAAGAAAATAATCATGGGGGTTTTCTTTAATTTAATTTTGTTTAGACAGTGGATTTCATTGACAGATGTCTATAGGGTTGAACCTTCCCTACATCTCTGGAATGAAGCCAACTTGGTCATAGTGAATGATTTTTTATGTGCTCTTGAATTTGATTAGACAGTATTTTATTGAGTATTTTTGTACTAGATAGAACAAAGGAAAATACCCATAGTCCATTTGTTGGGAATGTGGGCATAGTATTTCAGGCTACTTCCTGCTGGTTGGGGGTGCTGATGATCTTATGGGGACCTTAAGAAAATTTAGAGTTATATTCAAGTTCTGACTAAGTATCCTGTGAGTCTTGATCATCTCAGGCAGCAGTCTTGAACCTGTTCTGGATGTAGAACTCTGTCATCTGGGCCATCTGTTCCTATCGGAGATTTCTCAGGTGGTCTTCCTTTATCAAACCTGATTTTTCTTAACTCAGAATGAATACACAGCCTCTCATTTTCTGTGAAAACAAAAGCAAAATCTCTTCTCCAAAGTAACATACCTTTTGACTTCAGTTTTGAAGCCAAGGTATTTTCAAAATACCTAAAAGTCTTTTAGCAGCTGTTGCTCCTTCCTCAGCATTCAAACAATTCAAAGAGAGCATAATAACACACAGTATTAAGATTCTCTGTGTATTTTCCATCTTTATGTAGCTTTATTTTAACCTCTATTTCTTTTATTTTTTCTTTTAACTTTTGGCTTTTTGAGACAGGTTCTCTGTATATATCTTTTTCCTGGAATAACTCTGTAGACCAGGCTGTCCTTGAACTCACAGAGATCCCTCTGTCTCTGCCTCCCCAGTGCTGGGCTCAAAGGTGTTTGCTACCATACCTTGAAGTCACAGAGACCTGTCTGTTCTGCCTCCCAGGCATTGGGATTAAAGGTGTGTACTACCATACCCAACTACTCTCTTTCTTTCTTTTTACTTTTATAACTTTAACTTTGATCCTGGATATATTTTTAACACACTGTAAACCATTAAGAGGTTTTCTTTGTCATTGAATCTCTCTTTACTCTATGTCTCTCTTTTTCTGACCACATGAATCTTTAAGAAGAGGATGAAAGCTGTGACTTTGACGGCTAGATCCAGCCCATTCCTTAGCTTTCCAGCCTCATGGCAGAGGTACCGGCTGTAGCCATGTTTATCACTACAGCTCTACAGTGTTTCAAGGTCTCTGCCAGCAAGCAAGCTGCAACATTCTGTTCGCAGACCACACTCAGTTGAACTGCCTGCCTGAAAGAGTCAGAGTTTGTGCTGGCAGGATAGCCCAGAAAGTCAGCATTTTAAAACAGCACAGCTTGTGTCCTGCTACAACTGAAAACTGAAAAGCATGGGTTCAGCTTTTCATCAGCACCGTTTAAGTGTTTCCTGGCATGACCTCTTAAAAGAGCTGCATGGTTTTGCAGCTAAAGCTGAGTCAGGAAGCCTCTCTTAGATGAGAGTGCCTGCTTGCCTCTAGTAAGCAGAGCAGACCTGAGAAATTGCTGCTACCAAGAAAACATGTTTTATTCTTTCCCAAGCTTTCTCAGGCCTTCTGTGGATTCAGTTATCCCTGTCTGGGCAGCACGCAATGATCCCCTTTTAGGCACACAGTGGGTCTAGTTGCCATCAAACAAATCCTAGCACTTTACTCCAAATGCTGCATTCAAAACCTCTGTCTCCCATAGGAGTCAGACAGGCATTGCTATGGCGACACAGCCCAGAAACTGGTATCTCAAAACCACCACTTTCTAGTAGACCTGATCGCTCTACCTACTCAGGCAGGAAGAATTGAGCCACGGGAATGGTCTCAGCTACTTTGTTCCTGACCCCGAGTGGGCACACAAATGTCCAGGCCCAGAAATGCTCCATAGCCGGAGTTTGCACCAGCAGCAGGACCCAGGAAGCTGCGTTTTTAAAAATGATGCAGCTTTTTTTCTGCTGCTGTTGCTGAATCAGGAAATCTCTCTACAGCTTGTCCTAGCAGACAGCAAAAAGCTGTGTTAAACTCTCTTTCCCTTATTTTTAAGCCCTCTCAGGTTTTTAAGTGAACTTAGTTACCACGTTGGGAGCCATTTGAAGTGAGGAGCTGTAGTCAGGCCTGCTTTTCAACCCACCCGGCTCCCATATGGCTAAATACTGCCTGGTCCATTATCTCTAGAGAGTTAGTTACTGGCTAACTCTCACATCTTGATTAACCCATTTCTAATAATCGGTGTAGTACCACGAGGTGGTGGCTTACCGGGAAAGATTCAGCATGTCTGACCTGGTGGCTGGCTCCATGGCGTCTGCCTCATTGCCCTCTTCCCATCATTCTGTTCTTTTTACTCCACCTACCTAATCTTCTGTCCTATCAAAGGGCCAAGGCAGTCTCTTTATTAACCAATGAAAATAACACATAGCAGAAGGCCCACCTACATCACCAAGTATGTGGTAGATTTTAGAGAAAGTTCCATGAGATGCTGAGAAGAAGATCGTTCTTTTGTGTTTGGGTGAAATGTTCTATAAATGTCTGCTAA
Source organism: Myodes glareolus (assembly GCF_982192425.1). Taxonomy (NCBI): domain Eukaryota; kingdom Metazoa; phylum Chordata; class Mammalia; order Rodentia; family Cricetidae; genus Myodes; species Myodes glareolus. The sequence continues at coordinate 26,547,638 of NC_142046.1, read as the reverse complement.
GTCCATTTGTGTCATGTCCTCTGTCAGTTCTTTTATTTTCCTGTTATGTTTCTGTCTGGAAGACCTGTCAATTGGTGAGATTGGGGTGTTAAAGTATGTGGGGAGGATTGCGATGTAAGCTTTATTAACATTTCGTGTATATATTGGGTGCTCTTGATTTGAAACATAAGTGTTCGGAAATAATACTTCATCTTGATGGTTTTTCCTGTGATGAATATGAACTGTCCTTCTCCATCTCTTTTGGTTGATTTTAGTTTAATGTTTATTTTATTAGGTATTAGGATATCTATGCCCACTTGTTTCTTAGGTCCATTTGATTGGAGAATTGTTACCCAACACTTTACCCTGAGGTAATGGCTGTCTTTGAGGTAGAGGTGTGATTCTTGTATGCAGAAGAAGGGTAGTTCCTATTTCCATATCCATTCTGTTAGCCTGTGTCTTTTATAATTGAATTGAGTCCATTAATATTAAGAGATATTTATGATCAGTGATTTCTAATTCCTGTTACTTTTTGGTAGTTGTGCTTCTGTGTTTCTCTTTTTGGGGATTTTTTGTTGTTGTTGTTTGTTTTGTTTTCTGAGATAGGGTTTGTAGCTTTGGAGCCTGGCCTTGTTCTGGCACTCATTCTGTAGATCACGCTGGCCTTGAACTCACAGCAATTCACTTGTCTTTGCCTCCAAAGTGCTGGGATTAAAGGCATGTGCCTCCCACTGCCCAGCTTAGAAAATGGTTCTTTAGAGAAATACTCAACACATCGAAGGCCCCTATTTGTGACAATCACAATTCATTTGAAAGGAGAGAACTTTAGATGAGAATTCTGCTGAAGGGGTTTCCTTATCAAAAGCAAGTACATAGGAAATGTCTCTCCAGGGTAAGCATGCAGAAACTCTTGTCTACAGATCTAGATGCCATTCTGTGCCGGCAACAGAGTTTGGTAGCAATGTCTGTTCATTATCAATTTTGCAGATATAAAAGATGCAGGATTGGGGGGACTTACAAAGTGTTGTTTCATGGTCTTATAAAGTTACTAAGATGAGAAAATACAGGGCAGAGCCAGTATCCCTACAAGATGTCCCAAGAGATCATTGTTTGAAGCTGTGGTTATAAAGACTACAATGAAAGGAAACCAGGGGATATTGCAGTCATCAGGACAGAAGAATGGTCATCATTGAAAGCAGTAGGCATGGAGTAGAGCAGAGCAAGAGAAATGCTGTACCACAGGTAGCAGTACGGGAAGGGCATGTAGGCAGATTATCTCTGGAACTGAGATGATTCTGTAAGAGACCCCAAATGCCAAACACAGAACCCTATGATGAAACTGCCCTGCTATGCCTTACTTTATTATGATCTTCCTTTACTTATACCATCATTCCTATCTTCTAGAATGGAAAGATTTAGTCTGTGTCTGAATCACGATAACATATAATATTTTAAAAGTATGTCAGTTTTATAAGATCTTATCAGTGTGAGATTTCTTGAGTTCCCCAGACACCATTTGTACTTTTTTTAAAGTAACTTTATTAAATTATAAAAGTTTCCATTTCCTCCCCTCCTACCACCACCCTCCCACTCCCCCCACTCCCTCTCCTCCATCCCTAAGAGCAGTCAGGGTTTCCTGCCCAGTGGGAAGTTCAATTTCCTCCCGCCTCCCTCCAGGTCCAGGAAGGTGAGTGTCCAGATGGACTGGATCTGCAAAATCCAGTATATGCAGAGGAAAAATGTCCCAGTGCCATTGTCAATGGCTTTTCAGAAAGACTCCGGCCAGCCACATTCAGAGAATCCGGCCACATTCAGAGAATCTGGTTGGATTGCGTCCTCATTCAGTCCCAGTCCAACTGGCCTTGGTAAACTCTCATTGGATCCATCCCCTTGTATCAGTGGGTGATCGCATCCCTCGTAGTCCTTATTTCCTTTTTCATTTTCTTCCTCCTTCTGCTCCTCATTTGGACCTTGGGGGGCTCAGTCCGGTGCTCCAATGTGGGTCTCCATCTGTATCACCATCCATCGTCGGATGAAGGTTCTCTCTAATCTTGCCTTCTTTGCTCACGTTCTCTTTCCTTCTTCTTCTCGTTTGGACCTAGGGAGTTAAGTCCAGTGTTCTGATGTGGGTCTCTGTCTCTATCTCCATCCATCGCCAGATGAAGGTTCTATGGTGATAAGCAAAATATTCATCAGTATGGTTATGGGCCTAGACCATCTCAGGCACCCTCTCTTCTGTCCAGAGAATAATCTGGGAATCTTTCCTTGGACCTGGGATCCCATTTATAATCAAGTCTCCTGTAAACCCTAAAATGACTCCCTTAGTTGAAATATATTCTTCCCTGATCTCATATCCATCCTTCCTCCCTCCCCCCATCCCAGTCCACCTAGCTTTCCCCATTCTTCCCCTACTCCCTTCTCTCTAACCCTCTCCCCTTCCAACAACGCTCCCACCCCCCCATGCACCCGAGGTTACCTGGGACTCTTGTCTATTTCCAATCTCCAGGAAGATAGCTACATGATTTTCATCAGGTTCACCTTCTTATTTAGCTTCTCTAGGATCACGAATAACAGGCTCAAAGACCTTTAATTATGGTTAGAATCCACATATGAGTGAATACATACCATATTCCTCTTTTTGGGTCTGACTTACCTCACTCAGTAAAGCGTTTTCTATTTCCATCCATTCGCATGCAAATTTCAAGATGTCATTGTTTTTTACTGCTGAGTAGAACTCTAAAGTGTATATATTCCACACCTTTATTAACCATTCTTCTATTGAGGGGCACCTAGGTTGTTTCCAGGTTCTGGCTATTACAAATAGTGCTGCTATGAACATAGTTGAACAAATGCTTTTATAGTATGATAGGGAATCTCTTGGGTATATTCCCAAGAGTGGAATTGCTGGGTCCTGAGGGAGGTTGACTCCCAGTTTCCTGCGAAACCGCCACACTGATTTCCACAGTAGCTGCACAAGTTTGCATTCCCACCAACAATGGATGAGTGTTCCTCTCATTCCACATCCTCTACAGCATAGGCTATCATTGGTGTTTTTGAGTTTGGCTATTCTGACAGGTGTAAGATGATATGTCAAAGTTGTTTTGATTTGCATTTCCCTGATTGCTAAGGAGGTTGAGCATGACCTTAAGTGCCTTTTGGCCATTCGGAGTTCATCTGTTGTGAATTCTCTGTTCAGTTCAGTACCCCATTTTTTAATTGGGTTAATTAGAGTTTTAGTGTCTAGTTTCTTGAGTTCTTTGTATATTTTGGAGATCAAACCTTTGTCTGATGAGGGGTTTGTGAAGATCTTCTCCCAGTCAGAAGGTAGCCTTTTGGTCTTACTGACGGTGTCCTTTGCTTAACAGAAGCTTCTCAGTTTCAGTAGGTCCCATTTATTCATTGCTTCTCTTATTGTCTGCGCTCCTGGGGTTCTGCTTAGGAACTGGTCTCCTGTGCCTATATCTTGTAGACTACTTCCCACTTTCTCTTCTATCAGGTTCAAAGTGGTCGGATTAATGTTGATGTCTTTAATCCATTTGGACCTGAGTTTTGTGCATGGATAGATATAGATCTATTTTCATTCTTCTACAGGTTGACATCCAGTTATGCCAGCACCATTTGTTAAAGATGCTTTCCTTCTTCCACTGCATACCTTTAGCTCCCTTGTCAGGTGTTCATACGTTTGTGCGTTAATATCTGGGTCTTCTATTCGATTTCATAGGTCGACTTCTCTGTTGTTATGCCAATATCAAGCTGTTTTCAATACTTTTGCTCTGTAATAGAGTTTGAAGTCAGGGATGGTAATGCCTCCTGAAGTTCCTTTATTGTATAAGATTGTTTTGGCTATCCTGGGTTTTTTGTTTTTCCATATAAACTTGATTATTGTTCTCTCAAGGTCTGTGAAGAAGTTTGATGGAATTTTGATGGGAATTGCATTGAATCTATAGATTGCTTTTGGTAGAATTGCCATTTTTACTATGTTGATTCTCCCAATCCAAGAGCAGGGGAGGTCTTTCCATTTTCTGGTATCCTCCTCAATTTCTTTCTTCAAGGACTTAAAGTTCTTGTCAATTAGGTCTTTCACTTCCTTGGTTAGAGTTACCCCAAGATATTTTATGCTATTTGTGGCTATCATGAAAGGTGATGTTTCTCTGATTTCCCTTTCTGCTTCTTTATCCTTTGTGTATAGGAGGGCAACCGATTTTTTGGAGTTGATCTCGTATCCTGCCACATTACTAAAGGTGTTTATCAACTGTAAGAGTTCTTTGGTAGAGTTTTTGGGGTCGCTTATGTACACTATCATATCGTCAGCAAATAATGAAAGTTTAACTTCATCCTTTCCAATTCGAATCCCCTTGATCCCCTTATGTTGTCTTATTGCTATTGCTAGAACTTCAAGCACTATATTGAAGAGGTATGGAGAGAGTGGACAGCCTTGTCGTGACCATTTGGACTTTTAATTACTTTGGGAACTAGTAAAGACTATGTTTGAATTTTGAACAGAGATGACCATGACTCTATAGGGATTATGGCTTTAAAATAACATGTTAGTGTGTCATATGGACAGAGAATGGTGTTTTGATGGTTAAGTTTAAATGTCAACTTATGACACTTAGACCAAACCTCTAGGTATTTATGTCTGTAAGGGAGTTTCTGGACTAATCTGAGGTGAGAAGGCCCATGGTAAATATAGGTTCTATCATCCCATGGACTGTGGTTCTAGTCTACAGAGAGAGGACTGTGTGATCTGACTATCAACATTAATCTTTGCTTCCTGCACAATGTGAGCCAGTACCACTGTTACTGACATTATGACTTTCCTGCAATGATAGACTGTGCCATCAGAATGGGAGCCAAACTAAACTTTCTTCCTTAAGTTATTTTTATCAGTGATTTTGTCACAGAAACTGGAAAGGTAACGAGTATACTATTGTGATTTTATACTGTACAGAAAAGGAGAGAGATGATATGGGATTGCTATATGCCTTCACTGTATGCTGACTGTAGAAAACTATCAGGTTGTGGAATATAATGTTATTGATAGAAAACATGCGACTTTGGATTGAATTGACAATAATGTGAGTTATGGAAAGCCACATTAGTGAACAGTAGCATTTTGTATTTTCCAACATAGCCAGAAGTTAAGTAGATAGAACCTAAGAGGCAAAAGAAGCAGATGCAGTCATCCAGAGAAATAACCATTATGCACTAATTAGCCTGTTCTGGGTCACTATCTCCCCCCGTAAAGAGTCAAGGAAGGCTTTCACATTCCTTTCCTGGCACCCTAACCAGGAGAGCTAGTGCTAGACAAGACAGAGGGGATTTGTTAATTATAGTAATTAAGATTCTTTATACTTTTCCCTACTTCCCTTCCCTTTCCAAGACACTAGAGTCATACAGACTAAGTACACCCGACAGAAGAAGAAATAAAGGTTTTATTTAAGTAGGAAAGTTTGTAACTAATTGGGGCACACCTTCAATATTGAAATACCACTCTTCTAATTATAAAATGAGTAGAAACTTACTGAAAACTGAAAAATACTGAGATTCATTCCATAGGTGCAGTTGCATAAATATTATTGATTCTTATTCCACAAACCTATGTGCACTAGTTAAATGACCATAAATATTCACTTATAATTTGTTTCAGACTGAAACCATGAATTTAAATTTAGACAGCAAAATTACAAGCAATGCAAACACATAAAGATAGCAGAAAGTCGACTGCTTGAATATACTTTATTATTATTATTATTGTTATTAAAAATTTCCACCTCCTCCCATTTTCCTCCCACTCCCTCCTTCTCTCTTCCTCTCCCTCTCCAGTCCAAAGAGCAGTCAGGGTTTCCTGCCCTGTGGGAAATCCAAGGTCCTCTCCGCTCCACTCAGGTTTAGGAAGGTGAGCATCCAAACAGACTAGGCTCCCACAAATCCAGTACACGCAGTAGAATCAGAACCCAGTGCCATTTTCCTTGACTTCTCACTCAGTCCTCATTGTCAGCCACATTCAGAAAGTCCTGTTTGATCACATGCTCCATCAGTCCCAGTCCGGCTGGCCTTGGTCACCTCCCATTAGATCAGCCCCACCGTCTCAGTGAGTGGGTGAACCCCTCGCGGTCCTGACTTCCTTGGTCATGCTCTCCCTCCTTCTGCTCCTCATTTGGACCTTGGGAGCTCAGTCCAGTGTTCCAATGTGGATCTCTGTCTCTGTCTCCATCCATAGTCAGATGAAGGTTCTATGGTGATATGTAAGATATTCATCAATGTGGCTATAAAATAAGGTCATTTCAGGTACCCTCTCCTCAGCTGCCCAAGGAACAAGCTGGGGAACATCTCCTTGGACACCTGGGAACCCCTCTAGAGTCAAGTCTCTTGTCAACCCTAAAATGGCTTCCTTAATTAAGATATCTACTTCCCTGCTCCCATATCCACCCTTCCTCCATCCCAATCATCCCATTCCCCCAAGCTCTCCCCATCCTTCCCTTGTCCCTTCTATCTTCCCATTTTCCTTACTCCCACCCCACCCCCACCCATAGCTCCCAATTTTTGCATGGCAATCTTGTCTGCTTCCAATATCCAGGAGGATAACAATATGTTTTTCTTTGGGTTCACCTTATTTAGCTTCTCTAGGATCACAAATTATAGAGAAGCAGAGAGGGAAATCAGAGAAACTTCAACTTTTATGATAGCCACAAATAGCATAAAGTATTTTGGAATAACTCTAACCAAGGAAGTGAAAGATCTATTTGACAAGAACTTTAAGGCATTGAAGAAAGAAATTGAAGAGGACATCAGAAAATGGAAAGACCTCCCATGCTCTTGGATGGGTAGGATCAACATAGTAAAAATGGCAATTCTATCAAGGGCAATCTATAAATTCAACACAATCCCCATTAAAATCCCAACAAAATTCTTCATAGACCTTGCGAGAACAATAATCAACTTTATATGGAAAAACAAAAAACCCAGGATAGCCAAAACAATCTTATACAATAAAGGAACTTCTAGAGGCATTACCATCCCTGACTTCAAACTCTATTACAGAGCTACATTAATTAAAACAGCTTAGTATTGGCATAAAAACAGAGAAGTCAACCAATGGAATCAAATAGAAGACCCAGATATTAACCCACAAACCTATGAACACCTGATATTTGACAAGGGAGCTAAAGGTATACAATGGAAGAAGTAAAGCATCTTTAACAAATGGTGCTGGCATAACTGGATGTCAACCTGTAGAAAAATGAAAATAGATCCATATCTATCACCATGCACAAAAATCAAGTGGAGCTAAAATTATATAATGGAAGAAAGAACGTATCTTCAACAAGTGGTGCTGGCATAACTGGATATACTTTTTAAAAGTCATTTGTTGCAGATAACTCTTTGTCACTGAAACCAATGACAGGTAGAAAATATATGTAAAAATTGTATCTGTACTGAATATTAACAATGTTTTATTGTCACTGTTACCTAGTTGTATAACCTAACTGCCAAGGACAGAGGACTTATTAATACTTTTTCTTAAGTTTCTTGAATAGTCTACAGATGAATGACATTGTGAGGAAGATGTAGATAAATCTATACTAGTTTTTATAAAAAAAAAAAGAGTCCGTCATCCAGTGATTTTGATATCCTTGAAGTTCTTAGGACCTGTCTACTACAGATGTAGAGAGAAGGCTCTACTTTTCTGTAGGAACAGACAGTTTTCCTTACATCATCATTATTAAACTGTTAACTGGGAATGATGGCAGATTCTGTCCTTTCTATCTAATTAATTCTGACCTTCTGTCTTCACTTTGCTACAACCTTCCCCATGACAACAATTCTTGTAGCCTCCGGTAAAGAATTTTTGACACAGACTCATTTGTAATTTGAGGATCCTTTAAAAATTAGAACTATTATAAAAGTTACTACTGTAATATATAAGGAAACATTCATTTTATTATCCTTGAAAGCAGAGAAAGACAAGTATCAGGAGGATCGATTTAGCAAAATAAAGAACCCCACCAAGTAAATTAGTCACGACATGGATATTAACTGGAAAGCAATGGCATCTCAAGTATAGGAATGTTGATGCCTTAGTCATGGTCTCTATATCCTTGACCTCTGATGTCATTTCAACTTGGTGGGTTCTCAGAAATGCTTAACTCTTTCTATTTACCCATGATATAAGATATTTTGCTTAGAAGACAGTTTCTAAAAAGCTAACACTACAGACAAACTCTGGAGTTGTAGGCATTATATACACCAGAGAGTGCTATGTCAAGACCAGCAGGCTATTTGATAACATAAGGATGAGTGTCTTGAATTCAAACATTAATTTGTCACTTAGATAAGAAAACCAAACCATTTTACCACTGTGAATAGGGACCAGGGAGATGGTGTGGTATTCACTTCAAGGACGGTCTATGGAAACCTCCCAAAAGTTGGTACTTTTACTAAACAAGTAAAAAAGTCTAGAAACACCCTTGAAAACAGTGGGGTGAAGAAGCTTAAATGTGCACAACCATGGACCATTAGAGTGACTAAGTCTGGTGATTCTAGAAAACCTGTGGCTATCCAGATTCTATGGATAATTCCATCCAGACTTAACCTATGGCTAAATAGATTTTACTTAGCAAAATGGTACAGAATGTTTCAGTGACATAAATATAAGAAATTTGTGAATGTCTGCATAGATACCCTCTGTAGATGAGGTTTGATTCTTTAAAGATGCCTCCAGATGAGGTTTTCTCATTTCAACATTGAAGTGTGCTGCTGAATTAGTAGGGTCCAGGTGGCTGGGGGTTAATTTCTATGTGAAATAGGTGGGACCTGATTGAAATCTGTCTCAAGGTCAGCATAAATGCAAGAAAGAACTAAGCATCAATATATTGAGAGTTCTTAAAGCACAGTGCTCATTGGTGTAAACTAGATAGACTATCAACAATGGCATTGCTTCATTCATAAAATGCAAATAAACCAGAGTGAATGATCATGAAACCAAAGGAAAATGACCCAATAAAAATTATTGTACCCCTTTTTGAACCAATATTACAGCATGTTGACATATGAGGGGCCTGAATGTTGAATGGTATCATCACAGTGAAATATTGTACAAGATAGATTAAGCAGTGATTTCTTGAGTTCTTCCATGCAACAATCTATTAACATGTACCTGGTGTGGTGGTGTATGTTTGAAATGCTCGCCCTCTGACTGTTTGGGGAGAGTGAGGGATGTGCATCCTTACTGGAGAAAGGACAGCACTGGAATTGAGCTTTGAAAGTTTACAGCCTTCGCCAACCTCCAGTTCACTTACTCTACTTCATTTGTGCAATTGAAGACAGGACCCCTCAGCTTCCTTCTGCCATGCTTGTAGCTCATTACTGAGTCTTCCTGCCATGATGCACTCTTATGTCACTGGAATTGTAACCAAAATAAACCCTTTCATAAGTTGCCTCTGTTGTGGTGTCTTATCACAGCAACAGAGAAACAACTAATATGCCTGATAACCATGGACTACATGGTTTTGAGACAACAATAGAGGCTGGTTAAAATTCACTTCATTCCTATTCTGTTTTTTCATATAGATGAGGTTTAATTTGTCACTGTTACTCAGTATATTCATTTGGCTACTATTGCTAGAACTCAGTAGCTTATTTTTCTGATATTTTCCTGTTCAAGAAATCAGGAAGAGTGCTTACAGCAATTGTCCCTTGGAACTTCTAATACCGGTACTATTGACTGAATCTCTGGTCGTGTGAAGATTCAGGAGATATGGTCACCAACATAGTTAACTAGTAAATCAAAATAACTAGTTATATCCCATGTGGAATGGTGAAGATTTATGTTACTTTTAGGTTTTTGTTATCATGGTGTTTTGCTATCGTGTTCACTTGATTTACTGTCGTAACAATTCCAAAAACTACATTAAAGTGAAATTTGACTATGTGATAACAGAAACTTAAATAAAAAATACCATCAAATGTTGCCATTGATGCAGACATGTTTAGAACACACTAGCATATATATGTATATTATATGCAATCATCAATCTGAAGAAAACCTTCTTATTGATAAGGTGAATATTGCAGTTGGATTTTACAAGGAATGGAAAACAATTATATTTATAGCCGTGCTATGGAAGAGCTTGACTCTACTTTCTCTTTCTTACTATTGTCCACAGGACGAATATCCTCAGGCTATTCTGGAGAAAACCACTTTGTATTACACATGTGAGTGAAAAATAATATGTGGAATGATTTTGGGGAAAAGATATTGTCCAACAATAAGAGTTACAACTTGTGAAGGCTTTAGAGCTACACACATTTTAGAAACAGTCATTGATTCAGAGAATAAACTCAGCCCAAACCTTAGTAACCCTAATAAAGAAGAATTCATTCCAATTAGTGCCCCTTATCACTAAGAGAGAAGCACAGGCATGATTTAGGCTCAAATGACTCATGGGAATACATCTTCCTCATCTCGATGTATCAGTCTTATTTACTGGATAGACAACAAGGAAACCAATTTTGGAGGAGCAGATTTCATTCAAGTCCAGGGCATAACAAGAACATGGAAACAAGTAGCATTGCAATTTGGGTCATGTAAGTCAGCAGCCTCCAGATGGGTAGTGAGTAGACTGATCGAATGAATATTCTCGTAATTAAAGATATGTAGTATTGTTGGGGTTTCTGTCCTGTCCAGTTACCACAGTCATTAAGTCCCAAGGAAATCACACAGAAGTCTATATTAACTATAAACTGATTGGCCCATTAGTGCAGGCTTCTTATTAACTCTTATAACTTATATTAGCTCATTATTCTAGTATGTGTTAGCCACATGGTTCAGTACCTTTTTCAGCGAGGCAGTCACATCTTGATTCTTCTGTGTCAGGCTCACAACTGCAGAAAAAGCTTCCTTCTTCCCAGAATACTCCTGTTCTCCTTGACCTGCCTCTACTTCCTATCTGGATACTGGTCAGTCAGCATTTATTTAAAATATAATTGACCTAATACAGACCATTCTCCCATCCCAGTGTAGGGATTAAGAAATGTCAGTATGCTCACATACCACATATGGAAGGACTCATAGCAACAAACAGGTCCATGATAACCTACAGATCTTCCTTGTCCCATACAATTCTAATGTGACAAATCTGAACTAATGCACTGAAATCATTCAATCTCTAAAAAAGAACTGTTGTTCTATGGTCTCTTAGGGCCAGCCTTTCCATTTTTAAATCCCTAGGAAGCAGAATTACATTGTAATAATTAGACTATCTGGAAATCATCATTTGTCTCAGCAATTTACTTATGTTTTATCTTCTGTAGAGTCATATGTCGGTCCTAACTGTACTCATTGATTAAGATATAGCTACCACTGCCATTTTCACGACCGTTTGTTCCTATGTGAAGCAAGAATTCCTCATGCTGTAACAGAACAGCAGTCCTCAAAGCCTTGACTGTTTATTCTCTTTCTCCTTAGAGAAGACTAAAACCTTCCAATCTTAATGTTTTAGGCTCTTCTGAACTTGGAAAGGGTCCACTTTGTAGGTGACACCCTCTGATAGATCCTGTATGTTCTGCTGGAAAGCTTTGAGAACTATCTGGGAGGTCACACCCCAAATACAAGCAATACTTTGAATTAGACATTTGAATCTGTAATACTTCTTGCATCAGAGCACCCAAGAGAGTTTATTAAAGCAAGCCACCTCTGCTGAATGACTGAATCACTTACTTTCTGCTGTACACAAATTTTAACCAGATGTCTGGCATTATTCGCTTATTTATTTTATTCCTTCTGTCATTTTTTTCTGAAAATATGTGGAAGTAAGAAATAGACAGTTCTAAAAATTCAGAAGGGTCCTTTAAAATACACTTTTTGGTTGATCTGACTGGTTTTATAACATCAGCTTTGCTTAATATCTTTCCACTTTCCTTCTTTTGCTGCCCACAACAATGCCTTTAAAGAAAGACTTTTGTTTGCTGCAAGTTTTCCTTTAAACACGGGTTCTTAGCTAATAGAGGATATCTTATGAGCTTATTTTTCTTGAGCGTTAGGGATCATTGATTATATGTGAATTCATATTTTATGAGTTTTTTGTTACATGCTTTATTGCTATATTATTTAAGTGGCCTCATAAGGAGCGGCACTTGACGGTTTTGGTGATTTTGGAGTTGCATAGTAGAACAGGAGGCGTATGCAGCACGGTGAGCACTTCCTGGGTCTCTGGCTCATGCTCATCTCTGTCCATGGACACTGCTTATGCCCATCAGAATCTCTGCTGAGCACAGCAAAGGATAAACTCATCATGGGAAAGCATTGCTCAGGCAGCCTGTTTTGAACAGTATGAATACCGAATTGGCTTTGCAAGAAAGTGATGAAGATGAATGGGAGAGATTTGGCCAATGTGCTTTTTACACCACTAACAAACTGTAGACACTTTCATTTGTTTTCTCCCTGCTGTGTGACATTGGGTAATACACTCCACACCTGCAATAAGCAATTTTTTTCATCTGCAAAATGGAGGGAATAATAGTATTTATAGCACATGTCATCTTGAGAATTAAAAGAAATATTGCTGGTGAAATGCTTAATATGAAGCTTAGCAACAAGTGTTCAGATCATTCTAACAGTGTCCAATGAGCTTCGAGTTCTGCTAATAGTCATTTTTAAAGGGAGCTAAATACAATATGTTGTGGTAACTATTGCAAAATCCTCTGATGTTGTATGTAGAAGTCACTTTGCCTATTGACTAGGATCTGCTTTGAGAGGCAGACAGTTGAATAACCTCTCATCCTGTGTTTTAAATCACAATGACTACCCATCTTAACAATGCAAAAATATCAGGGGAAAGCTAATAAAGGAAAGCCGTAGTTGGAGAAGTGAGAGAAAAGTGCCGACATGGACAGAGGCTGATAACAAGGGCTGCAAAATGCTTTGCTGTCATGGTGACACACAGAAAATTTTGCTCTGTCCTTGAAAGGAGGAGTCATGCCTCATTTTTAAAGAATCTCCATCAGGTGAGAGGATTTCAATGAGTCCTTCTGTATAAAATTTGAATTGCAGGTTGTTGAAAGCAGAAAAAAATAAATCACCCCACAGATGTTGGAGGATCAGTAACCTGCAACGAAACACAGAATGTTTGGCACTGAGAAAGGCTGTCCTCAGTTAAATTATACTGGATCAAGGTGGGACATAGAAAGAGTTTAAACACTAGTTAGTTACTAAAGATTAAGGGAAAATTCATAACTACCTGATCTTTTTTGTCTTCAATATTTTTTCCACATAGATAAATGCTCCTCAGCCAAAGAATGGATAAAGAAAATGTGGTACATTTACACAGTGGACTATTACTCACGTGTAAAAAACAATGACGTCATGAAACTGCAGGCAAATGTACGGAACTAAAAAAAAAATTATCCTGAGTGAAGTAACCCAGATCCAGAAAGAGAAATATGGTATTACTTACTCATAAGTAGATACTAGATGTAAAACAAAGGATAAACAGGTTAAAGTCAACAGTTCTAGAGAAGTCAGGCAACAAGGAGGACGCTAAGAGGGATGCATGGATCACCCTGGGAAGGGGAATTAGATGAGATCTCTTGAGTAAACAGGGGTTGGGGGATCAAGGGGTAGGGAAGAGGGATGAGAACCTGAGGGAACAAGGGGATGTTTGAGCTGGAGGAGGGATGGAGCACTGGGGGAGGGATAGAGAGAGGGAAGAGAGAAATTAAAGAGATGTCTTAATAGAGAGAGCCATTACTGGGATAGGGAGAAATTTGGTGCTAGGGAAATTCCCAGGAATTCACAAGGTTGGCCCCAGCTAAGACTCCTAGAAATAGTGGAGAGGGTACCTGAATTGGTCGTTCCCTGTAATCAATTTGGTGAATACCATAACTTTATTCATAAAACCTTCATCCATTAACTGATGAAAGCAGATGCAGAGATTCACAGCTAAGCACAAGGCAAAGCTTGGGGAGTCCAGTCTACCAGAGGGTCGAGGAATTATATAAGAAAGGGGGTCAAACTTCCTAAATATAACTCCAGCATCACAGACACTGAGAGAAACAATAAATGGGACCTTCTGAAATGGAAAAGCTTCTGTAAAGCTAAGGACACGGTCAACAGGACAAAATGACATCCTATAGAATGGGAAAAGATCTTCACCAACCCCATATCAGACAGAGGTCTGATCTCCAAAATATACAAAGAACTCAAGGAATTGGTCATTAAAAGAACACATAATCCAATAAAAAAAAAATGGAATACAGACCTAAGCAGAGAACTCTCAACAGAGGAATGTAAAATGGCTGAAAGACACTTAAGGAAATGTTCAACACCCTTAGTCATCAGAGAAATGCAAATCAAAACAACTCTGAGATTCCACCTTATACCTGTAAGAATGGCCAAGATCCAAAACACTGATGACAACTTATCCTGGAAAGATTGTGGGGAAAAGGGAACACTTCTGCACTGCTAGTGGGAGAGCAAGCTGGTACAGCCCCTTTGAATGTCAGTGTGGTGATTTCTCAGAAAATTAGAAAACAACCTTCCTCAAGACCCAATAATACCACTTTTGGGTATATATCGAAATATGCTCAATTGTACCACTATGTGCTCAAGTATGTTCATAGAAGCATTGTTTGTCATAGCCAGAAACCAGAACAACCTAAATGCCCCTCGACTGAAGAATAGATAAAAAAATGTGGTACATTTACACAATGGAGTACTGCATAGCAGAAAAAAATATGACATCTTGAATTTTGCAGTAAAATGGATGGAGCTAGAAAACATTATTTTGAATGAGGTAACCCAGACACAGAAAGACAATTATCACGTGTACTCACTCATAAGTGATTTTTTTAACATAAAGCAAAGAAAATCAGCCTACAAATCACAATTCCAGAGAACATAGATAACAATGAGGACACTAAGAGAGACTCACATAGATCTAATCTACATGGGAAGTAAAAAAGACAAGGTCTTAAAAAAATGGGCTGGAGAGGTGGCTCAGCAGTTGAGAGCATTGCCTGCTCTCCCAATGGTCCTGTGTTCAATTTTCAGCAACCACATGGTGGCTCACAACCATCTCTAATGAGGTCTGGTGTTCTCTTCTGGCCTGCAGGCATACATGCAGACAGAATATTGAATACATAATCAATCAATCAATCAATCAATCAATAAATATTAAAAAAAAGACAAGATCTTCTAAGTAAATTGGGAGCATGGGAACCTTGGGGCAGAGGGTTGAAGGGGAAGGGGAGAGGCAGGGAAGGGAACAGAGAAAAATGTAGAGTTCAATAAAAATTAATTTAAAAAGTTAAAAAAAAGAAAGGGGGTCAAGAATATGATGGGGAAATTCACCAAGACAGTGGATAGAACTGAGCTCGTGCGATCTCACGAACTCTGGACTCACAGCAGGGGCGTCTGCATGGGCCAGAACTAGATCCTCTGCTTGTGAACAAGTGTGTGTAGCTTGGGTTGTTTGAGGGCCCCCTAACAGTGGGACAATGATCTGTCACTGGTGCATGAGTGGCTTTATGGAGCCCATTGTCTATGATGGGATGGCTTTCTCAGCCTTGATGCAGGACTGGAGGGGATTGGTCCTGCCTCAATTTAATGTGCCAGACTCTGTAGCCTCCCCATGGGAGGCCTTACCCTTTTGAAGAGGATGGGGGATGGGATGGGGCAGAGGCAGTGGGGGGAGGGGAGTGAAGGGGAACTGTAGTCCATATATAAAATAATAAAAATATTAAAATACAATTTAAAAAAGATTACACATAATCTGATGATTTTAAAGTACTTTTTTATTTTTGAGATTATGTTATAGTCTGCTTTTAAAATCACAAAAAACAATGTTACATAAGAATAGCATTTTTATAAAGAAAACCTAGAAATAGTCAATAGGCATGCAAAAATCATGCTAAGACATCATTAACTATTATGAAAATGTCAACCCAAAGCACAGTTACCATTTGCATCTCTTAGGAGGACTATGATTAGAAAACCCACAACCAGGGAGAGGTGGGGAGGTGTAAAGAATTCTGGTCCACTGATATGGGAATGTGGATTGATATTGTCATTGTGGACAGAGGAGGAAATGTGGTAAAGGAGTTAAGTAGAACTGATCTAAGGCACGATGTCTCCTATGATTGGCATGTTCCATAATAATAAAAGTGTGATTTCTTTGAGATTCAGGCCAACTTAGTCAACTTCAGGAGTGCTTATTTCTTTGACATAATGAATTTTTTAACTATATGTGTTTCAGGACACTGGATCTATATGTTAAATATACATAGTGAAGTTTATTTTCATCACACCTCAGAGAATGAAAATATAAAAAATAATATGGAATAAGTGTGACTGAGGAAAAAAGTAACAAAAAACCAAGGATTTTTATGACAAAATTAAGGCAAATGAATATCTGTATTAGTATTAGGTAAAAATAAAACTTTTAACCAATCAGTGGTGGCGCACACCTTAAATACCAGCACTCAGGATGCAGAGGCAGGCAAATCTCTGTGAATTCGAGATCAGCCTGGTCTACAAGAGCTAGTTCCAGGACAGCCACCAAAGCCACAGAGACACCTTATCTCGAACAAAAACCAAAAAGAAAAACAGAAATGAAACTTTTGGCTAACCAGACCAGAAATGTAGATGAAAATTTGGTTCTGATTCACTGTGGATGTAGAATCAGAGGAAGAAATTCCAGTGATTAAAAAGAGGACAAAGGGCTGCAAATCAGCAATAAAGCCAGACATCCAAAAGTTAAAACAGGCAAAATGCTATCTCCTGCTTAGTAAAATATCAAAATGGTAAATTAGCATATGACAAAGTTTATAGAATTATCATTCATTAAAGAAATGCATATTAAACAACACAGGCCTAACCATACCCAAACACAGACATATACTCATATGTCCACACTGAAACATGCACATATATGTACTTTCACGCAGATACATTTGTAGACATTTACACATGTGCACAAGTGCACACACACACATTTGGTAAGTCTTAACAAAGCTATTAACAAAAGAGAAATGCTTGATAGTCATGACATACAACTGTGCTATAATTTTTCTAAACCTACACCTATTCTATAACTTAGCAACAATGAATGCATTCTGGAGTTTTTATGACTTAATGCCTTCAAAAGGATGTGAATCATTAAATAATTTTCTCATTGAGTATTTGTTATAATGTTCATTTATTTGTTCACACAAAAGATATTTAAGATTTTTTTACATTTTCAATTTACTTTCCAGGAAAATATTTAAATGATCTAGATGATTTCCATTAAAAACGTAGCAAATTGTCCATCGAAGATTCATTGTGCCTTATGATAGATGGGACTTTTATGACTGATTCTTTGGTTATTTGCTTCATTTTTGTTCCATAGATTCTTGGTGTCTATCCCACCTTTCTAGTGTCTATCCTTTCATCTGAGAACATTAGTTTATTAAGTTCCCTCTATTGCCTTGTGGACTATATGTCCTGTTTTGCATTCTTGATGCTTTTATGAGCTTCCAATATTCATGCTCACTCACTGCAGCAGATGGTCACCCAGATTTCTATTTGCTGTAAGCTCAGTGCCACTGTGCACTGTTTGTCTCTGTCCACCTCTTGCATAATATTGTCATATACTTTAATTCCACAAGTTATAAACACTATAGTAAGCTATATTTTTTATATCTAGATTTTATATAGTTTTAAATTATTTTATTGTGTGCATGTAATATTTTCCACGTGCATATCCGAATGCATGTTTTGCATTTGTTTGTGTGCGTGCATTTGTATGTACAGGTGCAGGAATTCAGCTACCATCCAATGCTTTCCTGGATCTTTCTGCATTGTCTGTAGTGTAGGTCCTTGCGCTGGGTCTGAAACTCACAGTTTTGATCACTCTGGCTGGCCAACTTACAACAGAAGTTCTGTTGTCTTTACTGCCCACAGCTGGGATCACTGGAGGGCACCACGACCCCCTAGATCAGTGGATTTTAGAGATTCTAGTTTCAGTTCTCATGCTTTGGGGGTTTTAAACAAACCTACCCTTAAAACAAACAAATGGAAAAAGCAAATAAATAAATAATTCTCCACCAAAATGAAAATCAAAACAAAAAACAAAAATGGCAAACAAAACATAACCCATGCACACATAAGCATTGTGATTGTTTTATGTTGATCAACTGCAGTGCCTTGCCAGGTCCCACCTGACATATTTGTCCACATCTGGAGGTAGAGTGAGGACTGAGAAAGTAGTAGACAAGAGACAATTATGTTGGGAGGGCGTACACTGAATACTGTGATCAGCTCAGTGTTCTCATAGGCTTCATATACCCCAGTCCAGAGAGGAGGGGGAGGGAAGAAGCTTCTTTAGCAGGATACAAAGAATCAACCTTCTCAATATCCAGAAAATCAAGGAATTACACCCTTGGTCAAAACATCCTGTTAGTAGCCACACCTTAGATTAGACCTCTTGTCATATAACATTGAAGGAGCCATAATAGATCTGAACTTTCTGATCTTTAATCAAGGTGGAATGGATCCATGTGTGTGGGCTCCCATAACGATTGCTCTGGAATGTGGCTGATATACCCAGGGACACTCTGATGTACAAAACTGAATTTCTTTTTGCCAGCACATATCAGTTGCAAAGAGCTTCATGGTTGGAGTTGAGACCCCATGCGTTCCTGCCCCTCACAGTGCTGGGTCCGAGTCTAGCTTTAACCTGTACAGGTATTGCACATGTTCCCAGTGTCTCTGAGTTCACATGTGCTTCAGTTCTGTTGTGTCTAGAAGACACTCTTTCCTTAGAGCCATCCATCAACACTGTCTCTTACAATCTCTCTGCCTCCTGTTCCACATAGCTCTGGGAATCATGCGAGGAGGAGTCTAATAAAACTATCCCACTCAGGATTGAGTATTCCAAAGTCTCTCACTCTCTGCACATGGTGGACTTGTAGGTTTCTGTGTTACTCTTCAATTGTTCTCCCCCGCTTAACTCTTCCTCTCTGATGCGTCATTTGTCTCTCAATAGCAATATATTCTATTTCCCTTTTCTTAGAAGGGCATTACCCCTTCCCCTGCTGGGTCAGCTCTGCATTTTCGTGAGTTGTAGAATTCATATTGAAAACCTTAAAATCTAACATCCATATACAAGAGAAAATATGCATTAGTCTTTCTGGATATCTGTTATCTCATTCAGGATTATTTATTTTGCAACTCCATCCATTTACCTGCTAAATTTATTTCATTTTAAACAGATAGCAGTATTACATTGTGTAAATGTGTCACATTTTCACTATCCATTCATCAACTGGTGGACATTTAGTCTGTTTCCAATTTCTGTCAGTTATGAACACAACATCAACGAATATGTATGTGCAAGTATCTTTGTAGTAGGGTATCCAAGAGTGGTATTGCTGCATCTTGAAATGGATCAATTCCCATCTTCCTGAGAACCTGCCTCCCTGATTTCCGTAATGTCCATACAAGTTTACACTCTCACCATCCACGGACAAGTGTTCCTCTTACTTAAAATCCCCACCAGTATGAGCTGTTCTTTATTTTATGGAATTTGGTGATTCTGACTGTGATAAGATGAAATCTCTACATACTTTTAATTTGCATTACCCTGATGGCTAAGAATGTTGACTATTTCTTTAAGCATTTCTTGGTCATTTCTGTTTCATCTTTTGAGAACTCTCTGTTTACATCTGTACTCTCATTTTTCAAGTTTAGTTATCTTATAGTTCTTAAATTCTGTCCACCCACTCTTCTGCAGTGACCTGAGATTTAGAGAAGATGGTATAATTTTCCTTTATATGCTGATCTCTCGAAAGATTCTCAAGCTTTTGAGCAGCTGTGCATCTCTGTATTCACTATAAGGAGAAGTTTTTCTGATTAAGTCTAAAAGTAGCATTTGTCATAGATATAAACATAAATATCAAGAAAACAACTTGATTCTATGATAATTTAGTTAGACAACAGGAAGTTTTTTGCCCCAGGAACTAATATCTCAGTAGTTACAGATTTTAAAAATCTTTTTCCTTCCTTTCCCTTCCCTTCCCTTCCCTTCCCTTCCCTTCCCTTCCCTTCCCTTCCCTTCCCTTCCCTTCCCTTCCCTTCCCTTCCCTTCCCTTCCCTTCCCTTCCCTTCCCTTCCCTTCCCTTCCCTTCCCTATCCTTTCTTTTCCTTTTTTTTTTGTGTGTATGAGTGTTTTGCCTTCATTGCCTATATACTACATTCATGAAATGCTGGCAAGGGCCAGAAGAGGGTGCCAGATCCCCTGGAGCAGTGACAGTTATTGTGAATTGCTAAGTGGGTGCTTTGACTTGAACCTCAGTCTTTGGGAAGATAAGTCAATGCTCTTACCTGCTGAGCTGCATTTCCAGAGCTCACATATGCATTTCTGACCAGGTTTTCTTTACTTAACATGAAATCTGCCCAGGGGATTGGACCTCAAATCCAACCAGAGAGAATCATTGGTTATCTATGTAATAGCCATGTGACTATTGCTTATAGTGGGACATCTTTCCTAGCTAGTTGGTGATTAGTTCATGTGATTGGTAGTTGGGTCAGACAACAGATGGCTTTTCTTTCCCATTTTCAGTATAGCATACTCAGGCACTATCAAAAGCAAGAATGAGTATCTTTTGGGGGGACCTCCAACATCTTCCTCACAAAGAAATCATAAGGAGATATCACACACCTGAAACTGTGATTTGTGCTTACTAATTTTTGATTTCCCGGACTAACATCATCCAGACATGCAAAATATCTGCTTTTTCTGGAACTTGTATTTTTAATTTGTTTACTCAGTGATAAGTATATATGAGTTTTTATGTACTCTTAGTTTCTGTTAAACAACGGCATCTTCAGGCATCTTCCAAATACCCTCACCACCATCCATCCCCACTTTAAGAATTTTAACCCTGAAATTCTTTCCAACAGTTTTTTCTATAACTCTTATGTTTATTAATTTCTCCAGAGAATCGTGAAAGTGGTGCCACCAAAAATTCTCAATACCCTGATTAGTAATGAAAATCAGTAAATTGAAAATAACTTTGAAAAAATTATTGTATGCGCATATAAACAAGTTATTAATTTGCTCTGCCAAAATTTTTGAGATCAAGAACTGTACTGAGTTCATCTGAGATGAGAGACAATGAATGTCTTATATGGCTGAAGCATTCTGCTCACTTATATCCCAACATGATCATCAGCTATGCTTTACATAGTTTCTAACTTTCTGAAGGAGATTTCAAGTGATACTTTTAATATGACTCTTTCTCCTTCAAGGAGAACAAGGGCTACACAATAGTCTCAGATACATCATAAGGTTATTTCTAAAAATATATTTCGAGTTTTTTAAACATACATTGGTGATTTGCCTTCATGTCTGTATATGCACCATGTGCATTCTGATCATAACCAGAAGAGAATATCTGATTGCATAGAACTGGAGTTACATATGGTTGTTAACTGCTGTGTGGGTGCTGATAATTAAAGATGGGTCCTCTGAAACAGTAGTCAGTGTTATTTTTTTTATGTTCATAGGAGCTTTGTTTGTAATTGTCAGAGCCTGCAAACAATGTTGTTGTCCCTCAACAGAGAACTGGATAAAGAAAATGTGGTACATTTGTAAAATGAACTATTACTCAGCAGTTGAAAACAATAGCATCATGAAATTCCTGGGCAAATAGATGAAACTAGAAAAACAAATCATCCCAAGTAGTTTAACTCAGACCCAGAATTACAGATATGGCATGTACTCACCCACCAGTGTATATTAATTATAAAATAAATTAGTTATAAAGGATAAGTGTGCTACAATCTACAGACTCAGAAGACTAGGTACCCAGGAGGGTTTAAGTAGGGAAGCCGTGATCCCCCCTGGAAAGGCAAATAGAAGAGATTCCATGAGTGAAGAAATCAGTCTGTTTAACTGCGGAATTGTCTCTCTAGTCCCTTGGTGAGATCTTTTGTATATTTCTACATGTCAGAGATTTCCAAAAATAAATTTCTTTAAAATATTTATCTATTTATTTCTATCAGTTAACTATGTGTATGTGTGTGGCAGCATATAATTATTCATGGCACATGCATGAAGTGCCACAAAGGGCAGTGGAGGATCCTGGAACTGAAGTTAAAACTGTGTGCAGCCGGGCAGTGGTGGC
This sequence comes from Myodes glareolus, assembly GCF_982192425.1. NCBI lineage: Eukaryota > Metazoa > Chordata > Mammalia > Rodentia > Cricetidae > Myodes > Myodes glareolus. The sequence goes on along the minus strand of NC_142046.1, from coordinate 26,525,489 downwards.
ACATGCCTTTAATCCCAGCACTCGGGAGGCAGAGGCAGGCTGATCTCTGGGAGTTCGAGGCCAGCGTGGTCTACAAGAGCTAGTTCCAGGACAGACACCAAAGCTACAGAGAAACTTTGTCTCCAAAAATATGGGTTCTTCTCTGCAAGATCAGCTCGCAAGTTTACATACTGAGCCTTCTTTCCAGCAACGGTAATATTCCAAACAAACAGTAAGTTTCAGTCCAGGTAACTGCTTTTTAGAATAGAACACCAGGGAGACTTTAAGCCAATACTGAAAGTCATTATGTCATATGTTTAGTTAATATTTATTGAGTATTTCTTACACTGTGGAGACTATATCTGAGTAGATATGGTACATAAAAATGCCTGTCCTAATCATTGAGGCTTGTTTTACAATCCTGCTCTTATTTGTATGGTTGGTTTTTAATTTTCTATGATGAGTCAGAGAAATAATTAATATGTGACAATAAATATTAATTTTTTGACACCTTGCTCCTCATCATACATAATTGTTAAAGTGCTTCAGCAGGAAATCCTGAAGATGTAAGCAAGGTGAAACCAAATGCAGAAGAAACACAGCTTCACTGTCAGGTTTGATTGTACTCTTTGTTACACAGGAGAATTAGGACATACTTGCTAGTGAGTTCTTCCTTGCACTACTGCATCAGCAGCATGACCCGGTGTTGGGTTTTCTGACTATAGTAAGATGTGGGGGAGGAAAAAAAAAAAACCTTTCCAATCCCGACTGCTGTAGGAGTGATGTTTTATGACTGGTTGGCAGGACACATTTTTCACCGTCAAGCCATGAAAAACCATCTTGATAGAACATTTCTGTAAGTGGTTTCAGAGGGTTATTTATGGCTCTACAAGGATTCCAGATTGCCTCATTTTCAGACAATTAAAACGGGAATTTAAGCAGTCGTTGTTTGCATCTTTAGGAGGAAAATCCATTAACACGAGGCCAGGGGATCATTGGGTCCCAGAGAAGCTACCTTGAATAGTAATGCTGGCTAGTAAGCTCCAGCAGGCAGAGCCAGTGAGGCCTGCTAAGCAGCTGCATGCATGCTGCAGAGACGCCGAAGCTGAAAGTCTTTCTAGGGTAATAACTGGTATATTTTTTTATGAGGCACACCAAAATGAGACTCCAGGGAGAAAAACAGAAATTACTGATCAGAGAGAGCAAACCCGGTGATGGGATTGAAAACTAGGATGCATCATGCAACAAAAATCGCACAAGGAACGTGAGAGAAATCGTAGGAAATCAGAAAATACCAGAGTCCATGTGTATGATAGAGGTCTGCTGACAGAATCATCAATGGGAAATTTTCAATTCTGAAATATTTACCCACATGCACGTGAACACCATCTGTTGACTACTAAGAAAACCACATCCCTTTGCAAAGAGACCCAAAATCACATTAGGACTAAACCATGAAGTCATTTGGGATAAAAAGGGATTACTTCAAATGAGCACTTCATGTTTTTGGAATTAAGAGTTATATGTCTCTGTGTTTGCAATTAACCTATGATTTGATCCCCAAATAAGTTGGTACAAACACGGCTACTCCTGCTTAGTAAAAGAAGATATAAGTAGAAGATGATGACGGGTATATAAAGACAACATAATTTAAGGGTGAAGGATAGGGATCTACAGTTGGGTTACATGGGTTTAGGGAGATAGATGAAGAGTATATTATTCTTTAAATATCCTCTCTCTTTTCTTGGCTTAGTCCATTTTATTAGATAATATTATATAAGTAACCTAAATCTAGAATGTGTAAGTACAACAGCACGAACCAGAGACATAAAATGACTAAACAATAAGGTCTTACTTCTAAAGAACTTATTTGTAGAAAGAGATGAGGAAGTAAACATTGGGAGGTATGTTTGACACTTGCAAATGTCTTAGGACTTTTTTTCCATTCAGAAAGAGGAAGACATACGGGGCAATATCTGTTCTCATATTCAATACATAAAAATACGCATAAATAAGCTGAAAGCTAGAGATTCCTTCCAATCCAAGAGCACCAGACGAAAACCAGAGTTACTCCTGATGCTTTTTAGGGAAATATTGACAATTTATTGTTTTCATTTTATTTATTCATTATGAAACATGTATAAGTGTTTATAACTGCGAATTATAGTCAAGTATAACATGCTGTAAGTAGTTCATTTCATGCTCCTCAGCCTTCCTTCTCCAAATGGCAGGAGAACTCAGTCAATTAGTGATAGGATGAAGCTATATGAGATTTGCAACATTGTTCAAATTTAAAGTTGTTAATAGGTTTTATGGTGTTATCATCTCTCTCTCTCTCTCTCTCTCTCTCTCTCTCTCTCTCTCTCTCTGTGTGTGTGTGTGTGTGTGTGTGTGTGTGTGTGTGTGTGTGTGTGTGTGTGTAAATGGAGATTGAGCTCTCACAAGCCTGGAGAATATTTACTACTGAGGCATCTCTCCATCTTTCATTTTATTTTCATTTAGAAAAAAAGTCCCACTAAGATTTCCAGTTTGATCTGCAAGTTGTCATTCATCCTTCTAGAGAGCTGGCTGTATTTTCAAGACAAAATTTTAGCTCTTTAATTTCCTATTAATATTTATATTAGCAAAGAAAAAGCTTACATGTTTGCATAATGAAACCGTGTGATTCCGTCTATGCATGTGCATGTGCCGGCATATTTATGTTCAGTGTTTAGAAGTAAGCTATTGTATGTATAAATGACAGAAAACTAATTTGGAAAAAGAAATGAAATTATTTCTTATTATTTAGCCTTTGAACTACTAAAAATAGAAACTTTGTATATGTTATATTGCTCTTAGAAAACTCCAGAGATAAATAAAATGTAATCTTAGACAGATAATTTTATTCATAGAATCTGCAAGTCTAAAATGTATTGCTATAATTACAAAGTGATAAATTAGTGCATAATTTTAATCATATTATGTTTCATTTGTTTTGAAGTAAGGTTGATGTGTGGAAGTTTAGACTCTGTTTCAGAGACTGTTCAAAGAGACTTCAATGTAGTTACTCCTCCTTGGGAAAGAAAGTTAACTCATTTCTGCTGACTTTATCTTTCTCCTCCTGCAGACACTGAAGTGTTAGCTTCCTCTCAAAGAAACCTCACTCTTTTTCTAATTTCTATTGTTCACTCGAGTGTAAGAAAGGAAGAGGACTCTGCAGGGAAGTTCTTGGAGGTGGAAAGAACAAAAAATGGCAATGTGCACCTCCTTGCTAGCTTGTGGAAGTCTACCACTAAATAGCAGATTATGTTGTGCGTAAAGCACAAACATCCCTCACTTCTACCGGGGAAGAAAGCAGGTAGGTTGGCTAGATATGTTCACCTCTCCCTCTATTCCTCCAGGTTCAGTCATCCATTCTCATGCCCAGTTCTGAAGTAGAACAGCTCTGGCAACCTCTTCCGATTCGATCCCACAGATCTTCCTCTCTTAACCTTCCATCTCTCCACTATGGTTTTATTACAGTTCCTACCTCCAGAAGGCATTCTCTGCTAACCTACAGGCCCCACTTACTAGGGAAGCAGGTAGACTGACTACAGATTTTCACCTTTTCTTCCACTCCTACAGATCTACTAACTCAGTTTCTCCCCAGCTCTCTAGCAAACCTTCTGGGGTGACCTCTCTTAAGTCTTTGCTTCCATTCCCATGTATCCAAATAAGTAGATAGGAACTAAAGAGCCAAACTTTATCAACAGAATACAAGAGATTGACCAAAGAATCATAGGAATTAAAGACATCATAGAATAAACTAATCAATAAAAAAGTTAAAACAAAAATTTCCTAACACAAAACATTCAGGAAATCTTGGGCACTATGAAAATACCAGGCCTAAGAATAATAGGAATAAAGGAAGAAGAAACACAGGTAAAAAGCATAGAAAATATTTTCAACAAAATTAGAGAAGAAAATGGTCCTAACCAAAAGAAGGAAATGCCTATGATGTAGAATAAACATGCAGTAGATCAAATACTTTGGGCCAGAAAAGAAATTTCTTCAGGAACATGATAATCAAAACACTAAACATACAGAAAAAAGAAAGACTATTAAAAGATACAAGGGGGAAAACATATATTAGCATTACACCTGAGTTCTCAATGGAGACTCTGAAAGCCAGAACAGCCTGGACAGATGTCCTGAAGACTCTAAAAGACCACAAATGCCACTGAGTACTACTATACCCAATAAAACTTTTATTCATTATAAATGGAGAAAATAATTCACTCTATGCTAAAACCGAATTTAACCAATTTCTATCTACAAATTCAGTTCTACAGAAGGTGCTAGAAGGAGTGGTAGCACTCCAACCTAAAGAAGTTAAATATACATATAAGAAAACATAAAGAACAAATAAACTCAGACCAATAAAGTCAAAAGAAGGAAAGCTTTCTCTCCTACCCCACCCCTCTCACTCTCTTTCTTTCTCTTTGCACACACAAGCACACATATACAAAAACAGAAGCAATAATAAAAATTATAAGAATAAGCAATTATTAGTCACTGATATCTCTCAACATTAATGTTCTCAATTCCTCAACAAAAAGATACAAGCTTACAGGATGAATTCACACACAGGATCCATTCTTCTCATGTAATCTAAGAAGCACACCTGAACAGCAATAGACATCACCTCAGAGGAAAGGATTGGAAAATGATATTCTAAGCAAATGGACCTAAGAAGCAAACTGGCATAGCCTTTTTATTATCTAACAAAATAGACTTCAATCCAAACCTTATCAAAAGAGAAAGAAAAAAAAACATTACATACTCATCAAAGGAAATATCCATAAATTTGGAACTTCAATTATTAACATCTATAACCTAAATATAGGACACCCATGTTTGAAAAACAAAACAAAAAAAAACAACAACAACAAAACCAAGAACACTACTATAGATTAAAGCACATATTGGCCCTTACATACTGGAAGAATGTGAACTTTGAGACTTTGGATTACAAAAGCAGCCAAAAACTTTAAGAGGGACTTGATGGACCATACTAGCAAGACCATGGAATACAATGATGCTGAAGGTGTTATGAACTATGGTGACCAGGTTCAAAATTTTTCAGAATCAAATAACTCTTAGATACCATCTTATACTTGTCAGAATGACTAAGATTAAAAACACTAATGACCGCTTATGCTCAAGGTATGTGGAGCAAGGAGAACTCTCCTCCATTGCTAGCAAGAGTGTAAGCTTGTGTAGCCTCTTTGGAAATCAGTATGGTGGGTTCTGAGAAAATTGGGAATCAATCTACCCCAAGACCCAACAATAACACTCATGAGCATATGCTCAAAGGATACACACTCATACCACAGGTCATTTGTTCAACTGTTCATAGCAGTATTATTTGTAATATCCAGGACCTGGGAGCAATCTACATGCCCCTCAACTGAAGAATGGATAAAGAATATGTGGTACATTTACACAATGGAGTACTATTCACTGGTAAAAAAAAAATGATACCTTGAAATTTGCAGGCAAATGGATGGAACTAGAAAAAGCATGCCAAGTGAGGTACCCCAGACTTAGAAAGACAATCTAAGTATGTCTTCCCTCATAAATGGATATTAGACATAAAGCAAAGGATAACCAGCCTACAGGTCACAACCTCAGAGAAACCAGGAACAAAGAAGACCCTAAGAGAGACATATATTGATTCTCTTGGGAAAGAGAAATAGACAAGATTACCTGAGTAACGTGAGAGTGTTATTGGGAGGGCGAAGATGGTAGGGGAGTGGGGAGAGGAGAAGAGAATGTGAGAGGTTGGGAAAGTCAAGACTGGAAAAGGTCAGAGAGGAAGAACAAGGGAAGAGATATCTTGAGAGAGGGAGCAATTACAAGGCTAGTGAGAAACTTGGCACTAGGGAAATTCCCAGGAATCTGCAAAGATGACCCCAGTTAAGAATCTAAGCAATATTTGGGGTCACTTATGTATACTACCATATCATATGCAAATAGTGAAAGTTTGACTTCTTCCTATCCACTTGATCTCCTTTTGTTGTTTCATTGGTGTGCCTAGAATTTTGAGTACTATTTTGGATAGATAGGGAGAGTGGGCAATCTTGTTATGCTTCTGATTTTAGTGGAATTGCTTTGAGTTTCTCTCCATTTTGATTTTAATTTTAATTTGATGTTGGCTGTTGGATTGCTGTATATTGCTTTTATGATGATTTGATACATTCTTTGTATCCCTGATCCCTACAAGACCTTTATCAATAAAGGGCTGTTGGATTTTTTCAAATATTTTTTCAGCATCTAATGAGATGATCATATATTTTCTTTCAGTTAATTTATATGGTGGATTACATTGACATATTTTCATATGTTGAACCACCCCAGTATCTCTGAGATGAAGCCAACTTGATTGTGGTGAATTTTTTTTTCTGTATCTTGATTGAGAGAGCCATTGAAGGGCTTACGAGAAACATGTCACTAAGGAAATTCCCAGAAATCCACAAGGATGACCCCAGGAAAGACTCTAAGCAGTAGTGGAGAGGGTGCCTGAACTAGTCTTCCTCATTAATCAAACTGATTACTACCTTAATTGTCATCATAGAACCTTCATTCAGCAACTAATGGGAGCAGATACAGAGATCTAAAGAGAAGCACTGGACTGAGCTACTGGAGGAGACCAGTCCAAGAGAAGGGGGAGCGATAATATGAGCAAAGGGGTCAAGACTATGGTGGGGAAATCCAGAGAAACAGCTGGCCTGGGCTAGTGTGAGCTCACTGGCTCTGGACTAACAGCTGGAGAGCTTGCATAAGACCACACTAGACCCTCTGAAGGCGAGTGACAGTTGTGTTCCTTGGGCAGTTTGTGGGATCACTGGCCATGGAGCCAGTATTTATTCCTAGTGTATGAACTGATTTTTTGGATCCCATTCCATATGTAGGGGATAATTTGCTTAAATATAGAGGGACAATGGCCTGGGTGCTTTTTCAAAAGATGTTACAAGCTTTGGTGATTCCCTATGGGAGGCTTCACACTCTTAGGAATGCATGGGGAGTTTGGTCGGGGGAGAAGGTGGGGGTGTTGAAGGGAATGGAGAGTGATATTGGATTGGTATGTATAATAAATATATTTTTTAAAGGACTATTAGTTTTTGCCCTAAATAGAGTTATTATGGTATTTTGAGAAAGAATGTGGCAGCTTTCTGCTCTTGTCCAGAAAAGCTGCCTAAGGCTAAATTGAGATTAGTAACATTGACAGAGAACATTTCCAGACATACTAGTATTGACTATGTTGCTTGGTTATAAGTGGTTAAACATATGCAGATTTATAATAAAAAGGAGCAAAGTGAACCAGGAAAAATAAGTGCAATTTGAGAAGAAAGGGGGCAGCAGGAAGTGTAAATAAATTACAGAAAAGCTTTTTGTTAAATGTAATAGAGAGTGGTGACCTTAGAGCCAGATTCTACCCAGCTTACATTCCAATTTGTGAAAAAGAGTTAAAGTTTAGGGCCAGCTGTGGGGTACACACCTTTAATTTCAGCATGCAGAAGGGAGAGGTTGAGGGACCTCTAAGATCCAGACAAAACTGATCAACAGACTCAGTTCCCGTACAACCACGTTAAGACAATGACACAAACCACTGAAAAAAGAAAGCTGGTGAAGATGTAATTGAACAATGGGTCCATGTTCCAGCCCCAGAAAGCAGTAGAACTTGACTGCTTTCGCCAGATGGTAGTTCTGGTTATAGAGTCTAGGATAGAAAAGATCAGTTTCAAATGTCCAGCATCATTCTCTCTTCCTGCTGCCTGTTGGTTTGGATGCAGAACTCTTAGATTCCTCTCCATCACCATGTCTGTCTGCATGCCACCATGTTTCCCACTTGGATAATAATGGACTAAACCTATGAACCTGTAATCAAGCCCCAATTAAATGCTTTCATTTATCAAAATTGCCACAGTCATGGTGGTTCTTCACTAGAATTATATTTCATCTGTATTTTAATAAATAAAGCTTGCTTGAAGATTAGAATACAAAATAGCCACACTAGTCAGCCATACAGGCCAGGTAGTGGTGGCACACATCTTAAATTCCAGCATCCACACTAATTAGCCATAGAGGCCAGACAGTGCACATCTTTAAATTCAAGCACTAGAGAGGATTATTAGGTGGGATTAGACAGTAAATCACTCTTTCAATCTGAAGATTTATAAAGGTAATCACTCTCTAGTGGCTTGGTTATTTTGCTTTTCTGATCTCCAGGATGAACCCCAATATTTGTCATTAGGTTTTAACATTCGTGCTACACTTCATAACAATAAAAACCCTAGGGGATTGGAAGTCTTCGATTCCCCACTCTCATCAAGACAAAACCTAAATAGAGAAATACTGGAGCTAAAAGATTTATAAACCAAATGGATCTAACATAATTACAGAATATTTCACCAAAAACAAAATAATATACCTTCTTCTCTGAGCTGCATGGACTTTCTCTAAAATTAACTACATGCTCAGATACAGAACATGTGTCAATAAATATAGGAAAATTTACATAACACCATATGTTCTATTTGACCAATATAGATTAAAACTGGATGTAGCCAGGTGGTGGCAACACACTTTTAATCCTATACTGAGGAGGCAGAGGCAGGCAGGTCTCTGTGAGTTGAGACCAGCCTGGGCTATAGACTAAGTTCCAGGCCAGGTCTAAAGCTACAGAGAATCCTACCTTGAAGTACAACAAGAAAAGCAAAAAGACAAGAAACAAAAAAATCTGGCTATAAACAGCACCAGAAAAAACAAAAAGATTACAAACTAGTGGAAACTGAACAACTCTCTTCGGAAGAAAAGATGTGTCAAGATAGAGACTAAGAAGTGTTCAACTATGTTCACAGAAGCATTATTTGTAATAGCCAGAACCTGGAAACAACCTAAATGTCCCTCGACCAAAGAATAGATAAAGAAAATATAGTACATTTACACAATAGATTGCTACACAGTGAAAAAAAAGACATACTGAAATTTGCACGCAAATGGATGGATCTAGAAAGCATTGATGTGGGATTCCCCCTCTGTATGCTGTGAATATCACTGGTTGATAAAGGAACTGTTTGGGGCCTATAGTAGAGCTATAGAGAACAGAGCTGGGCAGGGAAAACTGAGCTGAATGCTTGGAGAAAGGAGGTGGAGTCAAAGAGAAGCCATGGAGCCACTGCCACAGACAGACATACTGAAACTTTTCTGAGAGCCCACAACATCATGGTGATGCACAGATTAATGGAGATGGGTTAAATTAAGATGTAAAAGTTAGCCAATAAGAAGCTAGAGCTAATGGAACAAGCAGTGATTTAAATAATACAGTTTCTGTATTATTGATATATGATCTGTGTGATCATTTTGGGGCTAAGCAGCCGGGAACTAACTAGCAGCCTCCATACAACAAAACATCATATTGAGTGGGGTAACCCAAACCCAGAAAGACAAATATAATATGTACTCACTCATAAGTGGCTTTTATTCATAAAGTAAATAGAAACCAGCCTACAATTCACAACCCCAGAGAGCCTAGGCAAAAATAAGGACACTAAGATAGATATACATGAATCTAATTTTCATGGAAAGTAGAATAAGACAAGATCTTCTAAATAAACAGGGAGAGTGAAGATGATGGGAGAGGATAGAAGGTGGTGGGGAAGAAGGAAGGGGAGCAGAGAAAAGTATATAGCTCATTAAAAACAACAAAATAAACACATTAATACCTCCCTTGAAGAAAAAACAATTTTCTAGAATAAAATTAAATTGAATATGTAAAATATGCAAACTAATGCCCATAAGGTGACAAACCCTTAACCTAATTAACTAAAAGACAGAGAGAGACTATCCAAATTAAAGAAATAAAAAATGATAAGAGGACATAACAACAGATACTAAAGAAATCCAGAGAATTATGTGGACCTTCTTTAAATTTTGGACCTCCAGCAAATTACAAAATGCAAAAGGAACTTTTACATTTGGATAACTTTCTCAAAGAATACTTCTTACAAATGTTAAATCAAGACTAGATAAGCAATATAAGCACACCTAAAAGTCCCCTCTGAAATAGGATCAGCCAACAAGATCTCCTGAGAAAATTGGGAGCATGAGGACCATTGGAGAATAGAAGGGGAGGAGAGATGAAGGGAGGGGAGCAGAGAAAAATGTATAGCTCAACAAAATCAATAAGAAACATTAGAAAGTCTCTTAACCAAAAAAATACTAGTGCCAGAAGTCTTAACATAGAATTCTACCAGATTTTCAAAGAAGAGTTAAGGTCTCACTCCTCAAATTATTCCACAAAATAGAAGAAGGAGGAACACTGTCCAATTCATTTTATGAGGTCACAGTTACCCTGATACTGAAACCTTATGAAGACCCAATAAAGAATTACAGACAAATTTCTCTTACGTATTCAAAAATACTCAGTAAAATACATGCAAATCAAATCCAAGAACACATCAAAAATGTCACCCACCATTATCTAATAAACTTCATCTCAGGAATCCAGGGATGGGTCAACATATGCAAATCCACTATGTAATCAACCACATAAAAAAAGACTGAAATACAGAAATCACGTGATCGTCACATTAGATACAGAAAATGTTTTGACAAATTCCAACGCCCCTTTATAATAATGGTCCTGAAGACATTATGGGGAAAGGGGACATACCTCAATGCAATAGATTTTGTTAACATCAAGTTCATAATCAATATCAACTTAAATAGAAACAAAAAGTCATTGCATTATAATCAGGAACTAGTCAATGTTGTTGACTATCCAAACATGTTCAGTATAGTACCTGAAGTCTTAACTAGATCACAAAGATAACTGAGGGAGATCAAAAGGAAAAAAACTTGATAGAAAGTTAAAATATCTTTATTTATAAATTATATGGTAGTATAATAAGTGACCCTAAAACATCTTCCAGGAAACTCCTACTGTTCATAAATAATTTCAGCAAAAAAGCTGGATATGATACTAACTCCCAAAATTCAGCAGTCATCCTATATAAAAACTCCTACTACAAACAAACTAAAAAAAAATAAATCAGAGAAACAATACCTTTCACTATAGCCTAAAGTAAGATAAAATATCTTGTGATAACTCTGACCAAGAAAGGGAAAGACTTGTATAAACTGAAGACTTTGAAGAATACTACAAAATGTCTAGGGGTGTATGTATATGTGTGTATGGATGTCCGCTGTAAGGTCAAATATGTGTGTTTAACATTTAATAGTGCCTCTGACTTCAACAGTTTCATTATTCGTTTACAGTTGGAAGGTTTCATTTCTTTTGTTGTTGTTGTTTGGTTTTTTTATTGTTTATCTTTGAGAATTGTTTAGTTTATTATTTTCACTCTTAACACCTTTGCAAAACATGTGAAATATTTATTTCAGAAGTATAAAATATCTCTATATTTTATTCATGAATTTCTTTTTATACCATCTTCTGGAGTATTCTTCCATTAAGCAATTTAGCTAAATTTGTTGTTATTATATTAAGAATAATTGAAAGAACTTTGTTTTTGTTTATGAAAATTGAAGTCACTGATGCTAAATACTGATATATTATAATTCAAAATATTTTGCTTATTTTTAAATCTCTTTGCTTCTTAGGTGTTGATTGTATGACTTAAATTGTGTCTTTCTTTTCGATAAGTAATTTTCTTAAATAGTTTATATTTCCTGGATGTGTTAGCTCATATTTCTCATATTTTAATTTTTCTTTGATTGAAAGGGAATTGAAATATTTCAAGGGGATTGAAATGTTTGCCTAATTTAACTTCTGAAACTTGTCTATAGCATAGATTTAGTACATTAAAGAAAATACATTTAGTACATTAAATAAAGTACATTTAGTACGTTAAAGACTAGATACTTCAAAACATGTCACAAAAATCAATCAAATACAAGGCATGGCAAGAAAATAATTTTTCTACAAGTGGTTGAAGGGTGAGTTAGCTTTATTTGAGTGAAAACCTTAGGCACATGTTAGCTGGTTGCTTTTCCTTCCTTAGCACAGAGAAAGCCCACAGTAGTGTAAGTTTGATAAATCTCACAAAAATTGTACCATGAAGGACTTTCCTATATTGTTCTGAATTCTCTTCTTCATATGTCAGATACTTGTGTGAATTTCCAGTTGTCTGAAATGTATCTATGGTTTATAGTGTAACAGGAAACTTCAACATATTAATAGCAAGTATCCATTCCATATGTTTGGTTTCCTTGAGGAGGACAAGGTCTGAAACAAAAAAACTCTGGTTATTTCACCCCTTCAAAAAAATCAAACTGGGTGGTGGTGGCACACACATTTTATCTTAGCACTGGGGAGGCAGTGGCACGTGAATCTCTGTGAGTTTGAGGACAGCTTGGTCTACAAGAGCTATTTTAGGGCATGCTCCAGAGTTACAGAGAAACCATTTCTTGAAAAAAAAAAAAGAAGAAATAAATAAATAAAAGAAAGAAAAATCAGCCAATTACCTTTAGGAATGAAACTCTGTCTTTTCTTTTGTCCCAATCCCAATAAACATCACACATATATCCAAAATTTATTGAAATGAATATAAAGCTGGAAGCTTAATGAGGAAAGAAAGACCTACATTACCTTGTAGTCAATGTTCAGGGTCATTTTATATAAAAAAAAAAAACTTGACACGTTTGCACAGAAATATATCTTTGCTATTGCAATGACCAAAAACTAAAAAGATATATTCTTTGCCAAGTCTCAGTACTTGGACAACATGAACATAACATTACTTACATCAGACATCTTCACTAATGATTAGCAATAATCCAAAATTATAATCAGCTTTAACTACATTACATATCCTTTTCATTCGAGGAATATGCCTGTTAAATAAATAAAGAAAACAGATCTCAGAAACTGAAGATAAAGAATTTTACAGCCAGAATCTCTTTCTGTAATGTGATAATTACATAATATATAAGGTATTGATGATGCAATGAACTTGTGCAACAGAACAGACAAGCCTTCTTTTCTTGATAGGGCTATGATTGTAAATATTTTGTAAAGTGTGAGGACATGAAATTTTACCCCAGTGAATGCCATAGGATGTTCCAGTGGTAAAAGTGTTCCACATCTGATATTTGACAAAATCCTAGTTGATGCATATATCCTACTACTGAAAATCCTGAATTTTCCTTTGTTCAGAAACCAAGCAGAATTAGACTTAAACCAGAGTGTATAAGTAACTGAGTTACGAAATTGGCAAGGGCTAGGAGGATGTGGGGGGTAACCATTTGTTGTGTCTTATGTGACTCACTCTTCTGTTGACCCTGGAGCAAGGCATTCTGACTCTCAGTGTCACTGGTGTCCATTTTATGTATAGTCAACTACTTCGTTGGCAATCCTAGGGACAACATAAAAGCAAGCCAGAACTGAAGAAGAAAAAAAAACAAAAACCAGCAATGAGTTCACATGATTTTATGGGCCTGTTCTGTCCAAGGGTCAAGACTCTGTCAATAATATACAAAAGATCTCTCACAAGGACTCTACATGTTGATGTCACATCCAGTAGTAATGGAAGAGGTATTCAAATCAGGGTCCTACCACTAATTTTCCACTTACTATATGGATGTTATTCATGAAAATTCACTTTTCTCAACTAGAAAAAAATAACTCTAATCTCACAGGACTGTTATAGACATCACTATATCAAAAGTTAAGCATGGAACGATAATTGGATGAGTTAAATATAAGGCACACATGAAAAAAGAAGTCAGGTTCTCACACCCTTAAACCATAAAGTCTGGTTTCCCTAGTGTTTCTTTCCTTTGTTAATGTATGGATATTGTATCTGTTCCTTATTTATCTGATCACAAAAGAAGAAAAAGAAGTATGAGAAATTGAATTTTCTAGGGTCTTTTCAAGGGTAAGCTAGCCACTGATTCATTTCTTACAAGAAAACGTCCCCTTAAACTAAAAGGAAGAAATTTCTTTTTTTTTTATTTTTTTTTTATTAAATTATAAAAGTTTCCATTTCAGCCCCTCCTCCCAACACCCTCCCACTCCCCCCACTCCCTCTCCTCCTCCCTCTCTATCCCCTAGAGCAGTCAGGGTTTCCTGCCCTGTGGGAAGTTCAAGTTCCTCCCCCCTCCCTCCAGGTCCAGGAAAGGTGAGAGTCCAAACAGACTGGAGCGCCAAAATCCAGTATATGCAGAGGAAGCAAGTCCCAGTGTCATTGTCAATGGCTTTTCAAAAAGGCTCCGGGCCAGCCACATTCAGAGAATCTGGTTGGATCATGTCCTCGTTCAGTCCCAGTCAAAAACACCTGTCCTTGTAACTAACAAGCACTAACCCAGTCTAAAAAAACAGTGGGTGCTTTGGGCGCATGCTGTGATCCCCAGAACTGTTTTGTAGCTTCTCATTCCTATGCGCCAACTTTTTCCTCAAGCCTTTTGTCATTTACTATCTACCATTACCAATCAAGTTCCCTCAGCCCATATCATTGGTATATACTTTATTTTCCTTATGATTTTTATATAACTGAGATTCATTCAGAATCGATATCATTTCTCATTCATGACCCGTTTGATCACATTGGACAGGAGTTAGAGGAAGAGAGAACCAAGTACATGGAATTTGCTTCAGAAAGATACTATTAGGCTTGGACTGATGTGTTCTTTCAGAATGTAGTTTCTTCACTTGACCCTCAAATTCTGTGGATTTCATCTGTGTGAGTAGAGAATACACAATAACTTATGCTCAACGTAAGTGAAACGTGTGTTTCTTTTATTCTGCATCCCAACTTCTTGATGCAGGTCATCATACTTGAGGTTTGACTCAGTCTTCTCTCAAACTGCAGCAACTCACCCTTCCCTTGCAGGCAGGGCAAAGATAACTCTTTGTTTGATCATAATCCTAAGTAAATCAGTATGCATATGCATGATTTGTGTAATCACAGCAGTCGGTAATTAGGGTAAATAGAGATCATGTCACATCTGAAAAGCCTAATTAAATCTCATAAAGAAGACTAGAAGCAGGTACTGTTTTGTTTGGTTGTTTGTGAAGGTTTTTTCTCTGCAAAATTGCATAAATTACAAAAATGTATTTTGGAATGATCTGTATTTGAAAATGTCCCACACCGTATTTTTAGGTTAAAAATGAACTTATCTCTAGGTATGTTTTTTAAGGCAATGTTTCTTAGGAATATTTTGCATTGTAAATTTTTGCAATTTTAAACCAAGGAAAGAAGATGACAAAATACAAATCTTTTCTCTTGATTTCTCCTTCTTTTTATGTGGTTTAACTCCAAAACAAATTCAAGACTCAAGACATATCAGAGTGACCGAGGAAGCGATGGCCTACGTTGTTTCTTTGAAGGAGCTCTTCTTGCTGTTAGGATCTAATTGTTTCCAACTTCCAAGTACCTTACTGGAATCGTTTTAATGGTTTTGTCCATATTTGCTTAGTGTGTCTCTCTCTCTGTGTGCCTCTCTGTGTAGTTTGTTATCTTTAATGTTTTAGTGGAAGGCACATCTAAGTAAGCAAAATGGTCTATGGGAGAACAAAAGTCTTATAATTTTTGCATTTGTCTTAGAGCCATACCTGTGATGACTTCCAAAAAAATGTGTAGTTTCATCATTAGTGCTGTTTAAAATGTCAGTGTAATGTTCAAAGTAATAGTGTTCACTTTAATTTGTCTCAATAGATAACTTATCTCAATGGATGAGATGCTGAATTTTAGAGTTCAGAATATGCCCCCTTCACTCTAGCTCCTTTGGCTCTCACAAGAACTCCAGGAGGCAATTATTTCCTTAAACGAGGACATCATTTCATACTGTGGGAGACAAATTTGCAGCCAAAGCATATTATTTGAAATTCAACTGGTAGAGCCACAGATTAAACTCCGAGTCTTCAGCTTTTGAATACCTAAATATCCAAATCAATTTAATGGCAAGGTGACCATATGTTCTCAAATGGCATAAAAATGCAGTTATGCCAAATCAGTGAGCACAAATATTGTTTTTGTTTCTTTAGTTCTTTGAGATCGTCTATATAGCTTTGATTGACCTTGAACGCCTGATCATCCTGCTTAACAATAGTCCCCACAAGTATCTGAACAGTCATTTAGAGTAAAAATAACACATATACCTTTAAAAATGTATAGAGTAAATTCTCCTTTTTCATGCTAATTATATTCTGTAAAATCATTCTACACTGGATTAGCAAGTCCTGAAACATTGCTTCTGAGGGATCTAATGTGGAAGATTCCTGCAAGTCCTAGCCACAGCATTTTCATTGGTTGATCAATATAAAACTTTGTCTAATAGATGCTTTCTGTGTAAAGACATCCTGTTTTATAGATATTTTTGATTCTTTAGTATAAATTTCTCAGCCAACAACATGATAAGTCATGCCTCAGCAACACTGATTGATCACAGCCTAACTCTATAAGGCTCATGACCTCTTTCCTGAACCTAAAGATACTAGATGAGATACTAGCACTCTGCTTGGGTAATACTTCAAACAAACTTCACCAACAAAACTAAATGAGTGCAAAAGCCCAGCATTAAATGGGTGACAAAAGGAACATATAACTGTATAACTTGAAGGTTGCAATATGAAGGTTAACCATCTGTGCGTTCAGTGTTGGCTGGGGCAGAACTTGTTGAGTATGACACACAGCCCACCTTCAGTACACTTGTTTGTCCTCACACTACCATAAAGTCACCATGAATACTGATGTGGGAGTTATAACCAAACTGCATTCCAGAAGCAAATTCTCAAAACCAAAATTCATGACTAATAATGAGCATTAATTACATCTTCAAACACAAAATACTGTTGTGAGTATTAAAGATAAGATGAATACAGCATTACTTCTCATTTGCTGAGTTCAAGTCTATCTGGAAGAGAATATTCACAGATAATCTGGCTCATCAAAGAAAAAAAGCATTGATTCTTTAGTTTCTTTTTCTTACAATATCATACATCAAGAAGTTCAAGGTAAACACCTTCCCCATTCTTATCATTTGTAATTTATAGACAAATTAATTGGTGGTGAAAAGGAACCACAGATGTCTATTGGTCTTATTTGTACTCTCCAAATGAACATCAAAAGTGTGGAACATATGTAGTGAGGTGCTGCAGGCAGGCCTGCTTTTCATCCTGCCCAACTCCCGCACGGCTAGCTTAGCCCCAGAAATAATAACATATAAGTTGTATTCATTTAAATACTGCCTGGCCCATTATCTCTAGAGAGTTAGTTACTGACTAACTCTCACATCTTGATTAACCCATTTCTAATAATCTATGTAGCACCACGAGGTGGTGGCTTACTGGAAAAGATTCAGCATGTCTGACCTGGTGGCTGGCTCCATGGCGTCTACCTCATTGCCCTCTTCCCAGCATTCTGTTCTGTTTACTCTGCCTACCTAATTTTCTGTCCTATCAAAGGACAGAAATGAAAATAACACATAGACAGAAGGCCCATCTACATCATTTCCCCTTTGTCTATTTAAACAAAAAAGAAAGGCTTTCACTTTAACATAGTAAAATTACATATAACAAAACAGTTATCGAGTAAGAATTGATATTACAATATTTTTATCTATTTTATCTTTTATCATAACTAAAAAAATCTATAACTATCTATTTATTCTTCAACTCTGTCAAAAACTCCAGAAGTATATAATATTACCTAAGTAAACAAGAAGTAAGCAACTTCCAAAACTCTAGAAATGACAGAGACATCTTGCTGCCTGGACAGTCACCCAAAGTTCCTCTGTACCATTGGGGCATCAATCTTCACTCAACAGGCCCATAGTATCCAGAGACATTTCCATGAAGCAGGAAATTTCAAAGGCAGTTCAGTCACTATTTGCTGTGTCCTGCAGAATGTCTCGCAGACTCTTTCATGAATCAGGAACCCCGAAAGATCATCTCACCTTTAGGCAAGTTCAGCAGTCCTCTTTCTCCAGGTTCTCTGTGTCCAGTTTATACAACAGTCCAGGCAAGAGCAGTTTATTGCCCCAAATGGCTAACCAACTCCATAAGGAGCCTCTTCGATGCCCATTTTCCTCTTGAAGTAGATTGGTGCTGCCAGGAGCAGACGTGTCTCATTGTCATGAAAAGTCCTAAGTTATTAAAGCATTGAAAATGCCATATTCTGTAATCTTTGAAAGCTATGAAGAATGCCTATCTAACTAAAATATATCTCTATACCTAGAAAATCTAACTAACATGACTACAAGCTTGATTATTATCAATGATTATCCATTAACAACCTATATTTCCTAATTATACATTACATTTTTAAGTGAACTACACAATCATAATACCTTAATCAAGATCAGAAATACATATACATAAAAAAATTGACCTTAAAATCCATACCAATGCAAATTATTCATATCTCTATCCTATCCCCCTTTAAATGTAAAAGAACATTTATAAGCAATATTTGGGAATATGGACGTAGTTATTTCTCTCCAAACTTCTTCCTGCTGATAGGGGCGCTGTTAATCAGGTCTTTCATGGAATAAACTGTGTGATAGATTCATCTCAGTCAGCAGTTGAGCAAAGTAATTTCTTGAGGGTGTTCATAGCAACCTTTGAGGAGGACGGAGTCTATCACACCATATTGGGATTGAAGCAATCCATAGGGTCTCATCCTCTGTAAAAACAAAAGAAGAACTTTTCCAAAGCATCATAACCTTAGATCCAAATTTCGAAGTCAAGGTATTTTCAAAATATCTATCTTGGATTAGTTCAGCAGCATTTATAAACAAGTATCTTTTAGCAGCTGTTGCTCCTTCCTCAGCATTCAAACAATTCAAAGAGAGCATAATAGCATACAATATCAAGATTCTCTGTGAATTTTCCATGTTTATGTGGCTTCATTTTAACCTCTATTTCTTTTATTTTTACTTTTACTTTTTGAGACAGGTTCTCTGTATATCTTTGTCCTGGAATAACTCTGTAGTCCAGGCTGTCCTTGAACTCACAGAGATCCACTTGTCTCTGCCTCCCCAGTGCTAGGATTAAAGGTGTGTGCTACCACACCTTGAACTCAGAGATCTGTCTGTCTCTGCCTCCCAGGCATTGGGATTAAAGGCATGTGCTACCACACCTTGAAGTCACAGAAGTCAATCTACCTCTGCCCCTTGAAATCACAGATGTCAATGTACCTCTGCCTCCCAAGTGTTGGGATTAAAGGTGTGTACCACCACACCCAACTACTTTCTTTCTTTTTACTTTAAGAACTTCAACTTTTATCCTGCATATATTTTTTAACACACTGTAAACCATTTAGAGGTTTTCTTCATCTTTGAATCTCTCTTTACTATATATCTCTCTTTCTGACTACATGAGTCTTTTTGGAGAGGATTAAAGCCCTGACTTTGATGGCTGGATTCATCCCATTCCTTAGCTTTCCAGTCTCATGGCAGAAGTACCACCAGAGCCATTTTTATCTTCTGTACAGTGTTTCAAGGTCCCTGCCAGCAAGCAAGCTGCATCATTCTGATCACAGACTACAGTCAGTTGGACTGCCTGCTTGAAAGAGTCAGAGTTTGCCCTGGCAGGATAGCCCAGAAAGCCTGCGTTTTAAAACAGCGCAGCTTTTTTCCTGCTATGGCTGAAAACTGAAAAGCATGCGTTCAGCTTTTCATCAACACCATTTAAGTATTTCGTGGCAGGACCTCTTAAAAGAGCTGCAAGGTTTTGCAGTAAAGCTGAGTCAGGAAGCCTCTCTTAGATGAGAGTGCTTGATATGTGCCTCTAGCAAGCAGTGCAGACCTAAGAAATTGCTGCCACCAAGAAAACATACTGTACTCTATTCTTTTCCAAGTTTTCTCAAGCTTTCTGTGGATTCAGTTGTCCACGTGGGCGCCATCTGTAGTGAGGTGCTGCAGGCAGGCCTGCTTTTCATCCTGCCCAACTCCCGCACGGCTAGCTTAGCCCCAGAAATAATAACATATAAGTTGTATTCATTTAAATACTGCCTGGCCCATTATCTCTAGAGAGTTAGTTACTGACTAACTCTCACATCTTGATTAACCCATTTCTAATAATCTATGTAGCACCACGAGGTGGTGGCTTACTGGAAAAGATTCAGCATGTCTGACCTGGTGGCTGGTTTCATGGCGTCTGCCTCATTGCCCTCTTCCCAGCATTCTATTCTGTTTACTCTGCCTACCTAATTTTCTGTCCTATCAAAGGGCCAAGGCAGTCTCTTTATTAACCAATGAAAATAACACATAGACAGAAGGTCGACCTACATCAAACATATACTGACAAATGCAGAGAAGTGAAGTATTTCTTCTATCTCAATATCAGCTACTATCATATTGGATGCTTAATTATTGGGTCTATAGATTTGACTAGGTAAAATCAACCACCAATACCTCTTCTGCAAAGGAGGCAGCCCGTCACCATGCCATTGCCACAGCTCTATCACGACTCCTGTTTTGGAGTCATAAGCAGGTATGTGATGTTCCACTAAAATATATCATCCTCCATCAGCTTCAACTCCACACCTATGTCTGAAAATTCAAAATTCAGACATAAATAACTGTTTATTATTCACATTATTATTAGCCACTTACCTCATCATTTTATTTTGTCCCAATGTGTAGAGATCATATGTAGCTTTAACTCATAGTAGGAGTTAACTTCTTACATGCTGATTTGTTTTTATGGTCTAATTCCTAGAAAGTAATTTAAAATTTATTAATGAATTACAGACTCCAGTCCATCTCTTAAAATTATATTTATTGACGTTTCACTGTTTTCATGACATGGGTCTTAATATATAGACCTGGTACACCTAGAACTTTCTGGCCTTAGGGTCCCAGCATTGTTCTTCTGTGCTTTCCACATATTGAGGTTACAGATATTATGCACCATACTCAGCCTATTTGCTTTAACTTTATTTCTATTATTTTATTTTGAATTTATATTTATCTGATTCTTTTTCATTTTCTTTTCCTCCTTTTCAAAGTTTTCTTCGTATTTTCATTTGTTCTATGAGAATATTTTGCCATATATTTTAACCATATTCACTCTCTTAGCTTCTCCTCTATCTTGCCCCATTGACTACTATTTACCCTCTTCTGGTTTATGAATAATTCACCCAAGTAAACTGAATGGAATCTCAGTTGGTCAATACAGCTGATCAATCTCTAAGTTCAGGACCCAGGATGGGCAGCTTCAGCAACTAGAGAATCTATAGCCAAACCTTTAAATTATTCTTTCTTTAACTTTTCAAACTTATGCTGCAAAAACTTAGCCCTTTTCCCGGGTGCAGTTATATGTTTGGACCTGATAAAATCTACTGGCTTTATTGTCAATACTCTAGGAAGATGTGTATTGCTTCCATAAAATAACATCTGTCAAATGCTCAGTGCCTTTGCAGACATGCATGCCCTCATGGCCTGGGAGATTTCATGGTTGCTCTGAAAATGAATGAACTCAAAGGCATAAAACATTAGTTTCATGACTGGGTGGTTTCTTCTGTAAAGTGCATGCAGAGCTATTTTTTTTTTGATCACACCTGGTCCTCTCATGTGAAAAACTGCTCTCTGCTAAATTCATTCCAAATATTATTGTGTGGATTTCCTATCTTTACCTAAACATATGACTGTGTCCATTTGCATTAAAATTACCTTTTCTTCCCAATATCCTAATATAAACTCCCTGGCTTTGAGTCCTGTCAATGTAGAATTAATTTTATATTTTTTTCAGAAAAAATACTTATTTGAGGTTGACATGCATTTTTTGCATCTACCCTAGAGTAGGTAGAGGTCAACTCGCTACCCTAGTCCCAGTTGTCAGTTGTAACACATCACATGCTCCCCTCTTCACTCACCTAAGAATACTGTTCTATGCATCCTCTAGTTGAAATGGGCATCACTTGGGTCAGAACCGAAGACCTTAAAATTTATGTTTAGAGATATTTTTGATTCAGTGAGATCTCTAGCAATCACTGTTGTGCCTGAGAAAACGATGATTCGAGTGAAGGTTGCCTGGGAAATCCCATGGGTTATTTATCGGTAATCATTCACTTAGAACCTAAAAGTTGCTCTGGGATATGTAGGCTGTAAAATGTGTTAATATTTTATAGTTTTGTGTCATTTGATGGAATGGAGGTCATTGAAATATCATCTTGTTAATCAGTTGATCTTTCCCCTCAATAATTAGATCTTTCAATTTACTACTAAAATTACTAGCAGTGGCATTTTCTGATGACATAAAATAAAATTCACTTAATGAAAAAATGACATTTGAAAATAATAGAAAATTTTCAGTATTGAATCTAATTCTCTCCTCATTTTTTTGTAGCTAATTCAATGCTAGTACCATTTGAATTTTGAGCTTCTAATTTTTAATGGTTTAAAATTGAGGTAATTAGAAACTACAGGATAATGACTAATTAGAATATGAACAGCACTATGCCTAAAGCACAAATAATGAGTGGGAAATGTGTTTAATTTTTTTAACGTTTGAAATTATATTGGTATTTGAAAAGTGCAATTATCATTTTCAATTGCAATTTTGCTCACATAAAGACATTTGAAAGCAGAATTGTAACTTCCAACCTCGAAGTTTATTGAAATCTGTAAAATATTCATCATTTCCTTTCAAATTTTGAATATATTGTAAATTTGGGGCTGAGTCTTTCTTCTATAAAATAGAATATTTGCAGTTACGTTAAAGCGTGTATCTCATCTACTTTCTGAAGTGTGTTAGGCAGCTGACTGCTTCACACTGGGCCAGTTGGCATCTGTGGAGCAACCGAGTCTTCTCAAAGATGTGTGACTAAATTTATGTTTTGACTTTTCACTTCCTCTGTCACCAGATGACTGTGACCTAAGGATTTGTTTATAGCAACCACCATATTTATTACTGTAGACATATGCTTTAGTCAAATTGTAATAATACAATATGAACATTTAAAAATGTGGATAAATTTATGTTGAGAAGGGTAGTATCAGAATCAACCATAAGTTATGATTATTGTTTTCTATTCCTTTACATACATCTCAACACATTTATTAATTACGCATCTGAGAAAAAAGTTCTCCATATCCCAAGCTGCCTTGACCAGCGGTTCTGAGTGCTATAACTTCCAGAAAGCTGGGGTTGCCACGTATCTGCCAGGCAAGCTGGCTAAGGCAAACTTTTCCTAGCTCTGGAAATTGAGACCAAACCTTTGAGAGACATAGCACTATATACTGTTCAGGTAACTTTCCAGCTTCTCTGTGTTCTATCTGTTTTCTAATTGCAGTCAAATCATTATTCACAACTGGATATAAGTGTTCTCCTTTGGGAACTTAGGCTCCAGATGCCATTATACAAAAAAAATCATATCTTGGTTATCAAGGCCAGTAGTTAGAATTTTTCAATAATTCAAGAGAATATTTATTTGTTTCTACACTAGGTAAAAATGTATATTTACAAGATGTCACATAAAAACTGTTTTCCAGTCTGAACCATGCTGAAGATTGTAATCAGTTTCACTGGGGGTCACTGCAGCTTGTTCGAACATAAGCATTGGGTTTCCATATGAGCTCTCCCCGAAGTCTCAAGAAATTTGACATGATCATATGTAATATGAAATGATGCGTGCATCCAAATCATGGATGACTTATATGAACAACCTTTCCATCCAGCTTCACTCTTGTGATTAAGGAAATTAGGTTGATGATCTACAGCTACCACTCTTCTCTTGCCCAGGAAAAAGTCTAGGAATGAGACAGCTAAGAAAGAGAGGAGTGCTATCAAAGAGGACGGACCTGTGAAAAAGAATACACATAGGACTCCCATTAATAGGATTTCAGAATAAACTTAAAGAGTTTGCAAAAAAGTAAATGACCCATATTAAAGAAACAAATTAAAATTTAGTTATAATCACTACAAAAGTAGTTGACATTGTCTTCAAGTTTTATTAGTATATATATATATATATATATATATATATATATATATATATATATGTACCCAAAGTTATGTGCTTGATAATTCAACAGCTTTGAAAAATCATACTGTCCATTTTCTTTGATAATTTAAAATAAAATTAAAGTGTCTTTGGATATACTATCAACACCTTTAAATTAAAATCACCTTTATTTGGCATTGTATTTATTTATTATCTTTAAAGGATGAAAATTGTATTGTTATTTTACCTCAATATTTACTTCCTTAATTACCAGTCAAATCGAGAATTTTTCATGTTTATTAGTCATTATTTTTTAAACAAGAATAAATTTTTCAGGCAACAGTATACATGATATGGTTTTAATACCTATAAACTGTTATTTGATGAGAAGAGAAATATAGTACAGTGCTATCTTTAAAATACTCTATTGTGCTAAAATGTGTTAGGATTCTGGTACTATAACATATAAATCAACGGAAGTCTAAGGTTGCAGTGTGTTTCAGATGGACTGCATTGATTTCAGTCTGTGTAGGAGAAACAGTTGTCAGTGATTGACACTGGGTAGAAAAGAGTATCTGTTCATGTATAACTGGGAACTTAGAAGAGAGCTGAGGGAAGGTCCTCCAGTACATACCTAGAGTCTGAATTGCTCACTTGCCCTTGCATCTTGAAACGTTCTATGATCTCCATGATTACCTCTCTGGGATGAAGCGTTCAAACAAAACACGGCAAACTACACAATGCTTCATAATTACATCTTGGGTCATAAACTCTGATGTGAGCTTTAACTACAACGTATTAAGTTACTTATTTTCCCTCTCAAATCCATGATATCAGGAAATTCATCATCCCATTAAGTTTGAAATAGGTTAGGAGTTTAATATGAACTTTAGAATGTAGATGGAGGTGAAGTTATTCAACCTTGTAAGAGACCACGTGTTTCTATTCACTACTCTGGTAGCTTCCATTTTCTCCAGGAGAAGTCAATTTTCCAAGTGTCTGCTGCCATTCACCTTTAGCGTAAAACTGGCAAACCTCAGCTGCAGTCTTTAGCAGAGCTAAACCAGGCGTTTTTCAGCTATAGAAGTAATAAATCATCTACCTACAAATGTTTCTAGAAACAAATTGAGAAAAAAGATATCATCCAGCATAACAAAGGAAGGAAAATATAAATTGCCACAAATTATTTCAGTCTGTTAAGGCTACAAAGAAACAAAACTGAAAGAAATTATAAATAAATAAGAAACAAAGTGGCATTTTCTCCTACCAGATTATTTGCTCAGATACATTACTTATGAAGTTGCACAGTCAGATGTTATATAAGTTTATTGAAAATGCTAAATGTTAAAACATGGACTGTGTTGAATGAAATACTAATTGTTATGGGTGACTTCAATGCAAAAATGGGATCTGAGAAAGAATGGACTATAGTGTCCTGGGAACATATGAACTCGGACAAAGGAATGATAGAGGGGAATAACTGTTTAACCTCTGCTGTAGAAATGATTTGTATATCTCCAACACGAAATTTAAGCAGGCCAAACTATCAAGATGCTTGACATGGAAATCCCTTGACAAACAAACCTACAGCCAAATTGACTATAATCTGGTCAGCAGGAAACTTACCTAGAATCTGAAACAGCTATCATTTCCTAACGCTGACCTATGGTCACATCACCAACTTCTCATGACCAAATTCAACTGAAACTTAGAAAAGTCATACCAGGCAAGAAGAACTGGAAGATCGATCGTAAACAAATGATGAACCCAGCTATATGGAAAGAGTACAAGAGAACTGTTGAAATAAAGATGAAGAAAACCATTAAACAACCCTTTACAAATATAAAAAGTGAACGGGAGAAAATCAAAAGAGGTATACAGGAGCCTTTAAAGTAGACACTTGGTTATGTAAAAGGGGCAACACCAGATCAATGACTTATTGCAGAGAAGATCAACCTGGCAAAAAAAGAAGAAAGCTAAGGAGCAAATGAAGAGGCAATCTGCAGGCAGCAGAACACCACAACTATGTGTGTAGCAAGATGAAAAGAAAGGTAAAGAGGGACAGAGAGCTGCATATACAAGGTATATACAGAGGTCAAAAGGAATACACTCCATAATAAAACGCATCCTGTCTACGAAGCTATCAGATGAATAACTGCCAGATATGCTCCTCAGATTTGGTTGATTAAAGGTGGGCGAGGTCATTTATTAAAAGAAGTGGGAAAAGCAAAGCAAAGATGGAGACAATACTTTGACATCCTTTACAATGACCCTATTGCTGTCAGCATAGACTACAATGAGAAACACTTTGACACTCACTTGAACACCAGACATGATAAAGAAATATTAAATATTGACAGGAGTGAGACAGAGGAAGCCATTAAGAAAGAGAAATGCAGGAAGGCCCGAGGAGCAGATGACATCATGGTGGAGGAACTGGGAGTGGCTACAATGGGCTCAGAGGCTGAGACACTTCTCAATCTCTTCAGAGAGATGTGGGAACACGAAGTACTGCCCACAGAAAGGAAGTACTCAATCATAACTCCCATACACAAGAAGGACAAGCCGGACTGCTCAAATTGCAGGGACATTAGTTTCTTATGCCATAGCAGTAAGATTTTCTCCTCCATTATCCTTCAAAGGATCAAGAGAAGAACAGAGGGTTTCCTAGCAGAGGCTCAGTGCCCACTCAGAGCTAACAGGAGCACAATTGATCAGATCTTCACTTTGAGGCAACTGGCAAAAATGTACAATGAATTTGGAGAAGACTTATATTTCTGTTACATTGACTTCAGGAAGGCATTTGATAGCATTTGGAGGAAAAGACCTTGGGAAACAAAGAGGTTATACATGTTCCCAGAGAAAAATCATAAGAATACTAGAAAATGCCTATAAAGATAACTTTGCATCAAAGTCTGTGGAGAATTAAGTGATAAATTTAAGACAATCATAAGAGGTGTATTCTCTCACCACTATTCTTTAATATATTCCTGAAATTCATAATAGCAACAGCCCTGAGGGATAAAGAGATAGCCATGCAGATAGGTGGTGTGTGATTCTACAACTTGTGTTTCACTGAAGAGGAAGTCAAAAATGTAGGACAGACAGCATAAAGGAAGACTGTGACAACTTGGGTATGACAATAACACAAACATCTAGGACTGCCCAGGATAAGAACAACTGGAGAACAGCCCTAAATGGGATACCCATGGATGCTTAAGATGGGGGCATAAATGCTGAATAAATGGTGAAAATGATTGATAACCCAAATTTCAGAATCTACAGACATAAAATATATAAACCTTAGGGATCCTTAAAATTTTCACTTATTTATTTATTTATTTAGCCTCTTGAATTATTTTGAATTTTACTGATACTTCATTCTGTAATCATTATGCTGTGGCCTAACCTTCTGATCATAGTGCAGGGTTTAAAAAGGGCTTGAGTGTTCCTAGAGAGTAGTGTCTCCAAATATGTGTCATCATATTCCAATCAATCATGCCAATATTTATTATTTTGTTTCCTAATTTTGCCCTGATGTCAGATTACAATAGACCCAGAATTTTTCTACCCACAAATACTTACATACATGACAGCCTTCCGGAGAGTGTTATCACAGAATATTCTCAATTTAGTCTAAGAAGCCAGACAATGATAATTTCATGTCGAAATACAATTGCTAGAATACAAATTCATCCAATACATAAAGCAGAGGTAGGATTTTAGGAAGCTGGCATGTGGACAACAGACCTTAAATAGGATATAGATGCAGCCAACCGCTGAAATTCTAGAGAGGAGACTGTTCTGTGGCCTCCATACTTATTAAGTTACAGGATCAGCACACCAAGTTTAACAGGCAACATTATTACTCCTGAAATTTTACACATAATGGTATCATCTGCTCAAGGTTACATGAATAATTAGTGAGAAAAAGTATGTGGAAGCAGAAAGACTGACTTTAATAAGATATAACTCATTTATGTTTTTCCTGTTTTGGGAAATGAAGGCTTTATTTCCACTGTTATCTCACCAGACAGTTCATACAGATCTGGAAACGTCCATGATATACTTAAAATCCTTCAAAACCACTTAAATTTTTGCTTTTTAAAACTACTTTTATTATATCCTAGTATGGTATTTTCTAATGTAACATATATAAAAGGACAATTTGCATTGTATTTACATCTACAGATTACTATAAATGCAACTATTTCATTATGCAAATATAAATTACATATTGTGCCTAAGTGTTAGATTTATTTTCAATAAATCATGATTTGTGCATTGGATAGATACTTGTACATATACACATGATTAGGGAGGCTAGAAGCCATAGTGCACTGTCTTTACCACTTTATTTTTAATTTAAAAATTTTCTATAAACTGTTATAAAAGAGTATACATTTACATAATTTCACCCCTCTCTTCCCCTTTAACTTCTCGATTTTACCCCACTTCTCAAATTCATGACCTCTTTTTTAATTATCTTAGAAAGAATCTTAGTTTAAAACACTTGTCCTCATAGAAGAGAGGTAATACACAACTATATTGTACCACTATTCCTGAGAACTAAACACATCTTCTTGTCTTTTATTAGACAGTATTACATAAGAGCAAACTGTCCACTTCCATCAAGAATATATATACACATACAAATAAGACTTGAGGAAAAAGTATGATATATTACTTAAAAGGATTGATTTCTGATCAAATCTTGTCCTGGATTCTAACCTTTTCATGAAAATAATTGTCAGTTTTACACAATTCCACTCTGACCCTCACTGTGTAAGGCCTTTGAAAATCACCCAATGTAAGCCAGCCTTAAAACTGTGAATATCTTCTTATACAATCCCAATGACTCTGTTACCTTGATATTCTACTACCCTCAGAAAATTCAAATATTTACCATCCATTGTAAAATATTTCAGGAAGCAAGTAAATAATGAAGTACGTCACTAATGAAATGCATAGTTCTGGAACCAGTTTTCTGAGGTGGAATCCTAAGTGCAATGCACATCTTCAGAAGAAATTATTTCAGATTGTTTTGTCTTAACTGTGAGGTACAGATAATATAACTTATTTCTAGAATTCATCTATATGAATTTTTGAATAACACAAGTCTTTTTTTAATCCTGCCTTAAGTTTATTTTTATGATACACTAGTAGAAAATTGAAGGCTAGGTTATCTACTGGACAGAAATGTATTCGTCATAGTCCTGAGGTTGAGAGGACTAAGATGAAGGAGTAGACAGGATTGTGTCTTGTGACAGCTGTTCACTGCCTACAGAAGATGCCCTGATGCTGCTTGCTTCAGAGACTGGAGTGATACAGTCTCCCATAGTAAAATGAAAGAGAATGAATCCACTCTCTTATGACCTTTAACAAAATCTAATCCCAGCCACCTCCCAAAACACCACATGGACTACTAGAAAATCCTCAACAGACACCAGATTTGCAGGCATATTGGTTTAATGCTCTCTACCCTCCTATGATGTAGGAAAGGAGGGTTTGCTCTTTAAAAGTCTCATCCATTTGTGGCATTTTTTTATAGTGTGAAGTGACTATTATTTGTGAGAAGAAACTTAATTTGCTTAGGCTACAGTAAGTCAGAATCAAAGTATAGAGCACTTTTCCTGGAAAGATGCATTTACATTAGAAAGTACACTGAAGACAATAAACTCTTCTAGGCAAATCCTGAATGGAGAAACAGAGATATGGTTGGAGAATCCTTACAGAGGCTTGCGGACTTACACCCTGATACCGCATTACTCCAAAGTACCACCCTATCACAGATGACTCTGAGCCCTGTTGAAGTCGGAAGCCTAGGCAATCTCCTGCTTCTATGATATTACATCATCTCCTAGGAGCACAAGTTCTGGATGAAGGATGCCATACAGTTGACAAGAATGGAGGGACTGAGAAGCTGGGATATCAGGTAATCATCTAATGATCTTAATTCTTGCCTTCTAAAAGAAAGCAATAGCCATGTACTTTGTGGGGTTTCTCTTCCTTCAACATAGATGCTCTCATCTTGAGAAGGCAACAAGTAAGTGACAGAATGACATAGCTTGGATGAAGTAATAAAGCTAGTGTGTCAAATGCAGAGCAGGTACTAATAAAACCCACGTATGTCACAACTGTGTCAAGAGATAGAATGGCAGTGAACTGCTAAACAGTAAATTAGAAACCATGTAAAACACAGCTAAGAAAAAAATGAGAATGCATCTTACATAAAATTTCAAGGCCAATTTGTTTATTTTTGTTGAGCTTGAGTCTTTTGATGTAGCTCAGACTGACCTTGAACTTGCTTACCTGCTGCCTAAACCTTCGGAAATTTGGAAATGTGTGTTCTTTGGAATTCTCAGAGAAGTAAATTTAGTACTTATTTCTAGGCAAATAATGACATAGCAGACAGCTGAAAGCAATTGTGTTACTATATTGAAACAGCAAATTGACATGTTAATTCTATGTATCATTTAATAAAGGACACAATCCATTTGTACCTTCACCATTGGAATTGGATAAAATTCTGTAGCCTACGCACTTTAAACAAATATCTATCATACCTACCTTTTATGCAAACCCTCAATAAACTTATAAATGGGGATTTGTAGAGATTTCTTAGCATTTAAGAAAACTTGCTGCTCTACAACGTGGCTGTACCAACACCTGCCAGCAATGGAGGAGGCTTCCCCCCGACTCTACACCCTCTCCAACATAAGCTGTCCTCAATATTTTTAATCTTAGTCATTCTGACAGATTTAATATGGTATCTCAGGAACCTATGCAGAAGGACCAGGATCTGTCCCTAGTGCAAAAGCTAGCTTCTTGGAGCCCATTCCGTATGGTGGGATGCCATGTTCAGCCTTAATGCAGGGAGGAGAAACTTGGTCCTGTCAACTTAATGTGCCAGACTTCGTTGACTCCTCATTGGAACCCTTATCTGTTTGGAGGAGTGGGTTAGGGTGGGCTGGGGAGGAGGCAAGGGAGGTAGGAGGAGAGGTGGGAAGGAGAACATTGGTTGGAATGTAAAATAAAATTGAAAAACAATAAAAAGAAGATAACTTGTTGTGACTACCGAGCACCCAGTTCACTTCCCAAACACATGGCAGGTCACAGACATCTCTAATTTCAGCTCTAGAAAATTGATACCTTCCTCTGGGCTAGGACAACAGGCATGTTTGTGATATACAAACATACATGCAGAAAACACCAACAAATAAAAATGAATAAATCAGTTTTAAAAAGAAATTTGCAAATGAATATACAAAGAACACTCAAATTTGACTGTATATATAATTTTCAAATGCAAACTTTGAGAAGAAAAGCCAGCAGCTGATTTTATTGAAGCACTAAGCAACTTAATCATAGTGTGGAGAATAATTCCTTAGCCAGTGAAAATATCAAGAAAGTTTAGATCTGCAAAATATCTTTCTGCCCAGTGGTTATAGTGCATGTTGCCTCATTTAATTTTTGGCAACTTGATCCATATTGATGGAATGAATATATTTCTAGAAACCATAGAGTATTTTATTTTCAATTGGGAGGCAATAATTTTCTCAGTAAAACTAAGCTGCATATTTTACCTGATCTTCACAAAGTACTAGAAGAAAGGAAATCCAACCATGGCCAAAGAATTAAAGGATAATTCTATTCATCACCTTTGTATGGCTCGGAAATATTATCTTATACCTTTTCGTGGATGAGATATTCTAAGGAAATTAATGGATTTCTTGTCTGAGGAAGGGTGCTTTTCTGTCAATTGTAGTGTAGTGGGTAAGCAGAAATACCACCAAGCCATACATCTGACCCACAGTTTTGCTATTTAGAGGAATATAGCATATTGATTTCAAATTTACATTTCTTCTCATTCATTGCCTTATTTGATCTTGTAGAACATGCAGTTCTGAGGAAACTCATTTACAAAGGCAATCATAGTATAGAACAAGATTTCTGTCAAGGAAACCTTTTATATGATATTTTGCATTTAATTTAGTGCAATGTTTATCTACTGCTATTGCTGTTGTTCCCATGTATTTTTGTCTCCTTTCTCTCCCATTTTTTTCTGCTCTCTCTTACACTGGCGCTGGCTTTGAACTCAGAGCCTTGAGTTTGCTACATGTACTTTGCCCTGCTATACTTCCCAGCTGGTAAGTATACTCTTTCATCTTTCTATAAACTTTTCCTTCTACATTTCCCTTCTACAATTATATATACTGTAGTTTGTCACATATGGCTTGAGTATCTTTAATCCAAAACTGGAAATCCCAAGTGTTTGAAATCCTGAACACATTTAAGCACTGATACACTGTCACAAAGAAAATTTTGCTCCATTAAAATTTTTTCATCCACAGAACTATAGAAAAATGTAACACAAAATTGCCTTCATCCAGTTCACATACCATACTATGAGTCACAAACAAACTGATATCTCAGTTTTTATATGCCAATACTAAAATATTGCAAACGACAAAATATTTGTAGTCCCACATATTTTGATAACAGATATCTAACTGTTTTCTACTGGGTTCTGAGAGTGTAAAATTGTAAGATATGACCTCTATCCTCAGTTAAGATACTTACTGATTTTTCTGACAAATATTTCTTAATTATAGCTTTATATCATAAAAGATCATTTCCATAGTTGTCTGATTAAACTATGGAATCTCAAAAAAAGGAAATGCCTGTATTCATGTAAAGTTTTAAGTGGAATATGGAATTCACCTGGATTTGAAAGATGAGTATTATGCCTAGAATAGGACATAATATTCCTATATTAACAAATAAAACAAAACAAAAAAAACACTGCAGTCAAAGGCAAACACAGAAGTAAAAACATGAAATTGCTAACAATAATAAAGGTTACGGAGAGGTCTAAATGCAACCAATAGTGTAGGAATATGGTGTCAGAACTGATATTTGTTGGAAAATAGATCTGGAACCATGGAGGTGTTGTACATTATCCTAGCAGTTCCAATGTAGAGAAAAGGGGTCATGGGAAACCATATAATGATTTTTCCCATAACCCATACATGAGACAATCCATGTGAACAAAATTAAGATCAAGTGAAGAAAAATTGTAGGGTACCTGAGAGACATGGAACACCTATTAGAGATAAGAATTAATAGTACATTTGCGATGTCAGTGCAGAAATAGTGTGTGTGGATTTCAGACATTTTTAAAATTTCAACAAAATTTAAGAAGGAAAATAGTTATGTCCTTAGTTTCACAACATCATTATCAATAATTAGCATTTATGGTATAAATTTCGAGGGTATTTTTCATATGTACACGTGAGTTTTAAGACACATACCATGGTATTGTCTGGAAACACTTTCTAAATGTTGTTTCATCATGTCAAACATTGGCTAGACAAAATTTAAGTAATATACCATCAGTTATTTGAAATGTAGGCAGATTTACCATTTAACAAATATTGTGGTAAATATTGTGTAATTATCTCTGCGCATGTATGTATTCAGTGTGACTCCGGAAAATACATTATGTGAGGTCAAATGTTTGGCTCAAAGATAATACAAGGTATAAAGAAAGGCTTTTAAACAATTGTGTTCAACATTTTTTTTTCAGAAAGCAATTTACATTCTTCCAGGAATCTCTTTCACTAGAGCTTTTATAACAAGGGATTTTGCTTTCTGACAATAGACCAGTATATCTCACTGTTTAATTTACATCTCTTTGATTACTTGTGAGAGGTGTCTATCTGTGCTTCCCATACCTTGCCTATTCGGTAAGATTTTCGTTGGAATGTTTGTGGTTTCATGTTTGATTTTAAAATGCTCTAGGGCTCTAGTTTCTCTTAGTTAGTGGTCTCTCTTTATTTTCATCATGGCATTTGTAAAACAATACTCAAGATAGTTTCGTGGTATCCTTTGTATCATTCACTTTATGTATCTATAAAAGCCTTACTTTTCAAAGCTGAAAAAATATTTACTTATGTAACATTTTATAGTTCTTCTACATGCAGACATATAACCAGGTTAGGGTCAGTTTACTGTATTGTGAAATAAAAGTTCATGTATTTGCTATTTGCTTTCTTGCTGGCATGCCTGCACTCCTGTTTTGAAGTAAAACAAAGTCTCATGCTGTCAAGGTTAGTCTCAAATTTGATGTGTAGCTATGTACCAAAGGATGACCTTGAACTATTCCATCTACCTCTGCTTTAGTGCTATCATCACAACCAAGCTCATGCCTATTTATTTATTTGTTTGTTTTTATCTTTATTTATTTTAAATTTTTGTTTGTTTCTTTGTTTTTGTGACGGGTTTCTCTGTGTGTCTTAGGTGCCTGGAACTTGTTTGGCAGCCCCGACTAGCCTGAAACTCACAGAGATCTGCCTGCTTCTGCTGGGTTTAGTGGCAAACGTACTACCAGCCAGTTCTCATGCCTAGTTTTTTTGTTGCTGTTGTTGTTATTGTTTTTCATTTTTTTTAATAAAGAAAACAAACTTTTTTTCGTTTTACATACCAATCCCAGTTCCAACTCCCCTCCTCCCATGCCCTCCACCTACTTCCCCACTAAAACCCCCATCCACTCCTCAGAGATGGTAAGGTACATTGCCTTGGGGAGGTCCAAGGCCCTCCCTACTATATCTAATCTGAGCAAGGTATCCATCCAAAGAGAATAGGTTCCCAAAAGGCCAGTATATGCAGTAGGGATAAATCCTGGTGTGACTGCCAGTGGCCCCTCAGTCTGCCCCAGCCATACCACTGTCACCCACATTCAGAGGGACAAATTTGGTCCTATGCTTATTCCTTTCCAGTCCAGTTAGTGTTACTGAGTTCCCATTAGCTCGGGTTGTACCCATCATGGTTTTGATTTCTTTGCTCATATTCTCATTCCTCTCACTCTTCAACTGGAATTTGGGAGCTCAGTTCAGTGCTCCAATGCAGGTCTCTGCCTTTGTTTCTGTCAGTTGCTGGATGAAGGTTCTATGGTGATGTTTAGGATATTCATCAGTCTGATTACAGGGCAAGGCCAGCTCAGGCACCCTCTCCTCTATTGCTTAGGGTCTTAGCTTGGGTCATCCTTATTGCCTAGTTTTTAATACACTGCTAGTGAACCTCTTCATCAGTTAAGAAAAATATACAAGAGTTAGGTGAGTAAAGATGGAAGTGGACCTGAAAAGAGTCGGAGAAGAGTGGGTGTCTAGGACAAAAACACATTCTCAAAGAACTTTAAATAAAAAGAAGTCTACTTTATATTACATGAACTTCATAGCCAAGTGAAAAACTATACAAACCAACAAAGCTGAACTATACAAACCAAACACTTAAAGTGGCTAA
This sequence comes from Myodes glareolus, assembly GCF_982192425.1. Taxonomy (NCBI): domain Eukaryota; kingdom Metazoa; phylum Chordata; class Mammalia; order Rodentia; family Cricetidae; genus Myodes; species Myodes glareolus. Next base: position 26,490,276 of record NC_142046.1, on the reverse strand, counting down.
GAAAGTTTTCATTGATACACACCAAATGACTTAAAAAAAAGTTTTCATTGATAATGCTTCATTTGTGTGTTTGTACAAAGAAATTCAGAAGAACAAAATAATGTGCGTTAAGGAGATACCTTTCCAGCCATGAAGAGCAAAGACTCTGGTTCATCTACATGTTCAGTGTAAATGTCGCTGCAGGACATTGCTACTAGGTGGTCAAGATCCAGGCACCCAACTGGGGACAACTGATGAGTGGAAAAGATCTCCTGGGATGTTCTAGATGCACAGATGAATTAGTGAAGCAAGCAAGAGGGAGGCTTGCAGCTGGAACCTTTGATACCATTAAGTCTTGCTGGTTCATGCACAGTGTGTTTGTTGCAAATGAGTATTTTCAGCATAGTAACTTTTATGGACAAAAATCAATGCTCTAAGCTGCTGAGAAAATTCACTTTTCCAAAGGACTCCCTGGAGTTGCTACTTTGTTGTTATTTGAGCAAATAAAGAATTACCATTTCTTTGACAAAATACAGTTATGGGTAAATTAGTGACTTTAAGGCTACAGTAACATATTTGTATTTGGGATTGCCACTCCTGATTTGACTGGATAAGCTGAGAACAAAATGGAAGTGGAGAGTGAAGCAAGGTCCATCCAGTGCCTCATTTCACTTCTGGTACAATGGTGGGCTGAATGGGCATTGCCAGGGAAATGCATCCCACACTTGACTTTACATAATATAAAGATACGCTTTAAGAAGAATGGGATGCGCAGATGGTAGCGATAACTCAGGACTTTGATATAGATATTTCTTTGAGCGAAACAAAGGCTGTACTACTTAAGATATATAAATACATATTTAAATTTAATGATTGCATTAGATCTATACTAATAATCAGAATTAGTATTTATGATGTTTATTTTCAGAATGTTTTGAGTTGATCAAAGAAGAAGCAAGATCAGAAATTTTAGAGATAAAAGAAATATGATTAAAAGGCAGAACAGCAAGAATTCTTTGCATGTATGCAGACAAGGAGGAGCAGTAAATTAACATGAAACAGTAGAGTGGAAAAGATAGGAAAAGCATATTGAGCTTTTTAAACTGAAGTATTTCTGGTGCTTCACTCGACAAACCCTGGGCACTGCTTAAGGATGACTAATATCAGCCCCACGTAGGCTGGCTGACTTTTCCCTGTAGAGCAACAGGATGGACTCTGCACAGTACTGCTTGTGTGCCTGGCACTGGAGGCACTGGAGGTTAGGCACAATCAATGCCAAATGTGCTATATATAGATTTGTGGCTGAAACATGACAGAGACAAGCAGAAAATGATCCATCTTTCCTGCTCATGTCAAGCCATTTTTAAGGAGAATTCTATGAAGAAGAGGAAGTTCAGGATGCAAATAAATACCAGGTATGGATAAGGTCCTGTGCAAATGAAAAGTAGAACAAAGGAGAGTGGAGAGAATGCACATTGATAGTGACCTGGTAAAAATGATTTGAGGAAGTAGCACTTTAATGTATTGACATGGTTCAAAACATAGACCATGAGAAGATACAGCTCATGATCCCATGAGCTTCACAAAGGATGGATTAGGCAGGAAGGGTAGAATGAAACAGGGCAAGATTTGGGCTGGGAAGTGGTCGAGGAGTGGGACTTCTGAATGTGGTTAAACACAGAATTGGGACAGAATTAATATAATGGAGAACAATGACAAACTATAGGTACAATAAAAGTATATCAAAGAATGAGGAAAGATAGTTAATTTTAATTTGAGAAAAAGCACAGTAATCCTATGTGCAAAAAAGTCAAGACAAACGATATACCCATAAATAAAACACAGCAAGAGAATTAAAGAAGTAAAAGGAAATAAACTTTTTCACAGCACTATTTAATTTTAAGTAACTGATATTCAATTTTGGTAGAAAGTTTGTCGTTCTGACTCATGGGAATTGGATGGTAAATATGTATAATATGTAAATACTTTTAATATACTTGAAGGATTTAGGAAGTTGGAAAATAAATATGAAAGTGCTCTACAGTGAATATCATTACAGACACAGGCAATGTTGAAAGGAATACCCAAAGAGCATTTTCAATTCTTGTCTCATATTGACTTATATGTATTTAATTTCCCACATAGAGTTGCTTATGAAACATAAGCCCTTGCTTATTGAATTTGCTTTCTTTCAACTTATCTTCTTTTACAGACTTACCTCTCAGGATCCTATTCATGAGCTGTGTGTATGTGTATCTGCTTCCCTCCGTTTATGTTTATTGCTTGTGTCATCTGGTTTTGGCCCAAAGACTCTAAAAGGCAGAAAGTCTATCCGTGTACCTTGACTGCTCCAAAAAAGAAGATGTGATATGATAATGGTCGTCAGAGACGAATTCACTAGGATGGCTCCATCTTGCAAAATGAATTTAATTTCTGATGTACTTTTATTTTTTAGCAAAATTTATCATAAAATTTGGCACCTTTTAAAATATAGGTAGGTTTTGGTCATCAGAAAATTCTTGTTTGCAAACACATACTCTTCTTTAAAAATGTTGTATCTCATTAAAGAATCTAAAGAATTGTTAATGGATTACAATAACACTCAGAATGGGAATTCAAATTCTAAGGAATTATAAAAGTCTTACCAAGTATCACCTTGTGTACTACAGAGCTCTTTTTGTAGTTTGCTTTGATTAAAATGTGCCAAAAATATTAGTTCAAATTATCCTTTAGTCTATCTTACACATATAATTTTGAATGCTCATTTTTATATATATGTATCAGTCTTGTTTCAGGTGGAAGATACAGTTTACTTGATGTTTTCCATCTCATACGGGTGTTATAATTTTGCTACATCTCTTCTGCACAGTTTCCTGGGTGCGAGGAAGGAGGGTTTGGCATAGACATTTTGTTTAGGACTGACTAGTTAAACATCTCTCACTCACTTCATTTTTTTTTTGATTGAGTCTCTGCATTTGTTCCCAACTACTTCAAGAAGTTTCTATGATGATGGGTAAGTGAGACCCTCATCTATGGATCCTTAGGAGTCATTTTCTTGCTATTCTACTTTAGCAGAAAAATACTATTTGCATTTCTTTTAGGTCCATAGCTTTCAAAATAAGAGGAGAAGGAAAAGGAAGGAACAAGGGAGGGAGGGAGGGAAGGAAGGAAGGAAGGAAGGAAGGAAGGAAGGAAGGAAGGAAGGAAGGAAGAAAGAAAGAAAGAATTATTAGTCAGAAACAGCTGTCTAAATAACATTCTTGTATTGATTTGAGTCTCATACCTAACACACATTATACCTTAGACTGTAAAAAATAATGCCCATTATTCTATATCTTGATTATACTTCCTGTTTAAGACCATGCAGACTTGTAAGTAGTCAAAATTAACCTTCAATAATTGGCCTTAAATTTGCATCAATATACCAAAATCCATACCAATGTAAAGCATTCATTTTGTTAGAAAAAGATTGACCGTGACCATTAACTATTTATACCCAACCCCTTTAAATGAAAACAACTTTTATAAGCAATAATTTTTTGTAATTTGGGCGTAGTTTTCTTCAACCCGTTTCCTGCTGATTGTAGAGTGAAGTATTTTTAGAGTTCAGGGAAAACTTTCACGGGGTCATGTTCCATCAAACTACATTAGCCTCAGATTTCTATCCTTTGTGGAAACAAAGTACAAGATCTCTTTTTCTTACACTCAAATTTTGAAGTCAAGTTACCTTTAAAATATATAAGTTGATTTAGCTTGGCTGTCCCCAGAATCAAATGTCTCTCTGTAGTTAAAAAATTCAAAGAAAGTACAATAATATACATAATTCAGATTTTTTGTGTGTTTTCCATCTTTTCATGGCCCATTAAGTTTATCATTCCACATGTAGTAGCCCAGACCATGCCCTAATGGACTGGTAACCAGAAGGCTATTGGCTGAAGGAATTCCTACAACACTTGATGACTCAGGATGTTGAGCATTTCTTTAAGCGTTACTAGGCCATTTGAGATTTCTTTGTTGCGAATTCTCTGTTTATATTTGTACTATACTTTTAGTTAGATTATTTGGTTAGTTTATGTCTGATGTGGGATTCCCCTCTGTATGCTGTGAATACTATTGGTTAATAAAGAAACTGTCTTAGGCTTGTAAGGGTAGAATATAGGTAGTCAGGGAAAACTAAACTTAATTCTGGGAAAAAGAAAGTGGAGTCAGGAAGAAGAAGCCATGTAGACCTGCTGGAGACAGATTTTATCAGTAGTCTGGGCTGGTATCTGTGGTCTGTTGAATCTGAAGGACATATGCCTAAGCCCTTATGGCTCTAAATGTCTCTGTTGAGTCTTCTAGTGCAATTCTAATAGGTCTGCCTTTGTATATTACTTTTATTTTTCCCTTGAATTTATTAATATTCTCTTTTTGTTCATTGCTCTGTATGTTTAGTATTTGGTAATTATGTGACAAAAGAACTTTCCAGTCTTTTTGGTGTTCTTTAAGCTTCTTGCACCTTTATAGGTATGTCCCTCTTTAGGTTAGGACAATTTTTCTTCTATAATCTTATTGAAAATATTTTCTGGGCCATGGAGCTAGGATTTTTCTCCTTAGTCTATTGTTAATATTCTTAGGTTTGGACTTTTCATGGTGTCTCAGATTTCATGAATATTTCTGTTAGGAATTTTTTAGTTTTAGCATTTTCTTTGACTGTTGTGTCTATTTCTTCTATTGTGTCTCAAACCCTTCAGATTCTTTGTTCAGTCTCTTATATTATCTTGGTGAAGCTTGCATTTATAGTTCCTGTTTATTTTCCTAGATTTCCCACTTCCAGAAATCCCTCAGCTTATGTTTTCTTTATTGCTTTTATTTCTATTTTCAGGTCTTGAACTGTTCTGTTTTGTCAATTTTTTCTTGACTTTCTTAAAATATTTATTCATTTGCTCTTTAAGAACATCTATCATCTTCATAAAGTTGGATTTAATTTTTTCTTCTTGTTGTTGTTGTGTTTCAGCTGTGTTGTAATTTTCAGTGTTTGTTGTGGACTAGTTCAGTTCCAATAAGGGACATATCAACCTGGTTCTTTTTTATTGTGTTCTTCTGCTGTTGTGTAGGCATCTGGATTCCAGTTGGTTGTAGGTCTTGGTGCTGATTTCTGAATTTGTCTTTGTTGGATGGGTAATTTATTCTTCAGTTTCTGTTTTCTCTTTTAGTCTGTTGGTCTGTGTGGCCTGGAGTTCTGGCAGTCAGTCATGGACTCTGGTCCACCAGGGAGTGTTTGTGCCATCTGGGATCTGGATTTCTGGTAACTAATGTCTTTGTTCTTTGGTCAAGCAGGGGACTTTGCCTGAATTGGAGAGTGAGAAGGAGAGGAATATTGGACATAGTGCAAGGTATCACTGAAGAAGTGAAATAATTCTGAGGGAAAGTGGAAGCATTTCTGTTCTTCTGACTGGCATGGCCTACATCCGAGTGGGAAATGCTTGCCTGAGTTGGGGATGGAGGCATGAGGTGAGGTGGGAAGGGATGGCAGCAGACTGGGTCTTTAGGAACCTAACAGAGGGCATAGGAAAGTTCATCAGACATGCAGATGGTAAAAGTTACTTTCTATGCAAATTGCAGATGATCTGAGAGCCTTTCACACAAGTAGGCTGATCCTTCTTTGCCTTTGACTACTACTTGGAGAAAATTGTCTAGAACACGGGCTGTTACAAATTAAGTGCTGAGGAAGAGGGGAACCTAGGATGATATTTCTGTTTGGGAAAGTCTTCTATCACTGACCTCCACCCACAACCTCACAGCCAAAACTGTTGCCATTTTCTTTTCCACTCCATCATATTAGGTTCCTCCAGAGCTCACGGTATTTGATAAAACCAGCAGAGAGGTTCATACACACAGCAGTGATATGGGGTGGCTTAGTTAGGAAAAGGGATATATATGTGGATGGGCCTGATACCCTAGCAGCAGTCAGGTGGGATTTTCACAAACAGCTAAAGACATTTACGGGTGTCAGCTTCCAATGAAACTTTCTGATACAGAAACACAAGTGCCCTCCCTAGATCACTCATAGCTACATCCACTTCAAACAAAAAGAAAACTTGATAAAATTTTCTGTATGATGGAAAACATAAGGCTATTTTGTGTTTGGCCTACACATCAGAATGTACAAGAATTGTAGGGAAAGTTAAGCAAGTCTTCCCTTCTTTCTGGGGAACTTCCCACAGATGTCTGCCCTTCAGCTGTTCAGGGCCTAAGAACTAGGTGTGATGTGAGGAAGCTATGAAGCAGGACACTGACCTTCCCCATGCACCAACTTCAGGCATATTGAGAAGGGATTCTGTTTTTTTCTAATTCTACCTTCCTAGTAAGATTAGTTTCATTTTCCCATTTGCCCTCTTTCTTGCCTTAAGAGTGGCACGTAAGTCTCTGCTCTGGTTCTCTTGTCCAAAATTCAAGGTCAAAGTGTGGCACTCCTTCAGTCTCCAGGCCCTACACTTGTTACTCACTGTAATATGGGAACTAACTGGAAGTACTCAACATGCTAGTTACTCAGACAGCGCCTCAAATTGTGGGACAGGTTGTGGATACTTCTTAGTTTTTCTCCAACATAATATTCAGTGGAGTATATGACCTTGAGTAGAGAATTTCACAACTGCTGGAAGAATTTCCAAGAATTGCGATGGGGTGGCTGGTGGTCATCTAGCTCATTTTCTGGCACAGACAAATACTTGTAATCCCAGGAAAGATGGAGACCAGAAGACAGAGTTTTAGAGAAAGTGTAAGTTGTGACATTTTCTCTTTGGGATGGAAAGGATTCTAAGGTGGGGCAGAAATCAAATAAATTGTTTCTGGACTGGGTCTCTCTCTCTCTCTCTCTCTCTCTCTCTCTCTCTCTCTCTCTCTCTTTCTCTCTGTCTCTGGTCTGTGATAGGGCCCCTGGATCTTCCTTTTCTGCTATTAGTCCTGTACAGATACCTTTCTGTGTCTTCTGCATTTCTCTGCTCAATACTTTGTCCTCCTGGCATAAAAACTATCATCTCTTAGAAGCTTGCTTTCTTTTTGCTTGACTGTCCCTCTTACTCTCCTTTACTCCCAAATGCATTAATGCAATGTAAAATTCATTCACAATCCCAAATTTCCAACAGAATAAGCATAAGTTCTGAATATATAAGCACATTAAAGATCAAAATTATTTTTAATGTACCAGAAACCAATGTTTAGGGAAAAGAGAAATCGTGTATGCTGAAATGAAGCATATGACTACTAAGACAATCTCTAGACTTTATCTATTTCTCTTCTTAGTTCTCTACCTTTCTTCCTTATTTATCTAAGCATCAGATCCTCTCTCTTCAGTACAGCCCACCATCAGCTCATGTCTGTACTTGTATGAAACACTCTACTCTGATTTTTCAGGTTTAGCATGTGTTTTCTATAAGCAGAACAATAAGTTTCTAAAGTGAAACTGAGTTAGATATGATACCATTTAGAAACACAATAACTTAGGATTTCCTCCAACATAATGTATGGCTTTCTTTTATATTCTGATCTAACCTTAGCATCTAGTGTCCATGCTGTTTTTTAAACTTTGTCCAAGTCTCTTGGTACTCCAAGCAGGTACAGAGATAATCTCTGCTTTTCCATCATTCATGGTCCTGACACATGGTCTTTGTAATGTGTCTATCATCTTATGCCAGCCCACAATTTTTTTTTTTACTGGCATCCTTTCAGGATTAGTTTGATAGCTACTTTCCTGAAGTTGTGATATATTTGTACAAGTTCCCTTCTACATAGATATTTATGACCATGGACGAATAATGCTTGCATCTTCAGTCAGAGCAATCATCTTCCCATTTTACAGTGGGGAATGCAGAGACCAATGGCTGCACAACTTGTTAAGGATCGGGGACAGATGAGTTATTTATCCCTAAGGAAGATTGACTCAAAGGCTTAGGAAACATCACAAAACAAGGCCACAAAGAATGAAATATATGAACGATAAGGAGAAGGACTGTGAAATGCCATCTGGGAAGAATACAGTAATTGAGATTATGAACAACAGCTGTGGACGTGTATATTATGATTTCATTAAAATGGCCTATGGGCAGACACAATGAGAAGATGAACTCTGAAGACATTAAATTGCAGTGCTGAGGTCTTTAATATAAATAGATTTGTGGAAAGGGGAAATTATGATACCATCAGTCTTCACTGGAAAGCAAAGTTCCATTGCGTGTGTCATACATCTATATAGACTAATAAATGGGTCATAAAAGAAAACCAAAAGTTGACCACGTGGTTGTGGTGCACCCCTTTAATCCCAGCACTTGGGAAGCAGATTCAAGCGAATCTTTGTGAGTTCAAGGCCAGCTTGGTTTACAAAAGCGAGTTTGGCAGACTCCAAAGCTACAGAGAAATCTTGTCTTGAAAAACCAAACCATAAAAATAAAGAAAAGAAAATCAAAAGTCATGCACATGAAAAAGAAACTCACAGGCAAGGGTAGGGTGGAGTAGTTGATAGGTATGGAAGGGAGATAAAAGATTGTGCAGGAAGAGAATAATCAGTAATAATGCATTGTATACTGCAACAAAACTGATCAATAAAAAAATAAAACCAATAACTCTTTACTGTCTCCTAGCTATGGAGTGGAGAAAGGAGGACTTAGAATTCGGAGAGGATAACTGTTCAGTCCTCTCCCAGAGTTCCTGGCATTCTGATGGCAATCTTTGAAATTCATGACTTTTACACGGACCACCTCCTTTCATCTACGCTTGATATTTCCCCCAACCAAATTCTGTTTTTACAAAGACATTAGTCTTACTGAATGAGAGTCTACCCTAAGGACCTCATTTTAACTTGATTGCTTCTGTAAAGACTCTTTTGTGCAAATAAGGTCACAGTCTCAATTACTGGGTGGAGGTTAGGGCAACAACATTACCTTTGGAGGGATAGAAATCATCACAATAAATGTAATATGCTTTCCAGGAGTTCTGCAAGATTACAGTTTTAATTCCAAAGTCCCTTTTCTATTATTGCTGCAGCAATTTTACACTGAAATTATCTGCTTATATATTTATCTCCAAAGGTCTGGGAGGAGATACAGTGTGATTTTTAGGTTTGGGTCCAATAGGTGCAAAGAATGTTGGCTTCATATCGAAGGACTCTTGAATGTTCTAAATAAATTTGAATTTTAGCTAGAAAAAGATCTTGCAAGCTACAGTAGTATTCTTTCCATGCCGGTACTGTCCCATTCAAACCCTGATATTTTGGAAAGACAAAAATGTATACTAGTAACAATTTACTAAATTTTCCAGCATTAAACGGGCAGCTTTGAGAAAACATATAACCTGGTTAAATACACAGATAACCTAGTTAGAATTTAATTTGCATTTTCCTTGCTTCTCTTAACAGTGCTATCCACAAGTTCTTTCAGGAGGGTTTGGAAATTTTGCAATGCTAACAAATCAGGATTGGAGACCTGCTGAAGAGCTGAATTCCTATAAACTGATCCATTCTGTGTAATGTAATGCAATTTTAAAGAATATAATGTACATGATATTCTGAAGAATTATAAATATTATTAGACTGGATACTATTTAGAACAAGCAGGGATCCAGTGAGCTGCTGAGTCACTCTGTGATAAAATACATGGTAGATCATGAATGTTTGATCATGGTACATAAAATTCTATCAGGTGACACCAGTTGGTCACATCTTACCAGGTATATCATGCAGGACCTGCAATGCTCTTCAGCTAGCTGTTTCCCTTGTGTATGCAAGGAAACTGACTCAGGAACTACATCTTCTCTTTGTACTTGTTCTTTCCCAGTTTTGAATTGTTCATATTAATAAAAAAATGATTTTCACTTAAGATTAGGAAATAAACCCATGCCTGGCCCTTGTGTTGTTAAAAAAAAAAACCTTAAAACTGCCCTTTATATGTAGAAAAGTAGAGAAAATAATAACCTCAGCCACCCAAGAGTTTTGGTCATTGGTACTTCAGATGTCCTACTTTGTGCTGCTTCCCCTTCCTAAACATAGTATCTCCACCTTGCTATTACTCTTTTCTTCCTTGCTTCAATTACAAATGCTTTACCCCTTATAATACATTCTGCTCTTACTAATTGCTATTTCTGTTGTCAGTTCCTTGTTGCCCAATGATTGCCTGTAGTCAGAGGCTGCTCATTCCGACTGCCCAGACCTGAAGTAATCACACAGCAACTGTATTATTACAACACTGCTTGGCCTATTAGCTTACACTTCTTATTGCTAGCTCTTCTGTCTTAAATTAGCCCATTTCTATTAATCTGTGTATTGCTATATGGTTTTGGCCTATTGGTAAGGTTTTGTCCAGCATCCAGCGTCTGTCTCCTGCTGCAGTTACTTGGTATTGCCATGATACTGCCTACTTTCTCCCAGCATTCAGTTTACTTTTTCCCTTGGCACCTTGATAAAATTAAGATAATGGTCAAATCCTGACTAGAACAGTCTGTGATGATGGATCATCCCAGTCAGCAGCTTGGAAGCTCTTCTGGATGTAGAACTCTGAGAAAACTGCAAGAGATGCATCTGAGAGACTGGATCATCAGGAACACCCATTTTCATTGGTGTCTGGTCCCCTTGCTCTGAAACACATGAACATTCAAAGATAGCATATGTATATGTATTAATACAAGTATAGACTGTATGCTGTACAAAAGTCAGCCAAGAATATTTCTTTTAATTTTGAGCAGTTATGTCACCTGTATTGTGACATACACATACAAAATACATGTAACCTGTCTTATAGTTTTTCTAGGCGTATTTTTTTATGTTTGTAGTCAACATTTTTTTCAGGTCTTCCCTGATCAAACCTGATCATCTTTAACCTTATTGAATCCACAATCTTTCACTATCTATGGAAACAAAAACATCACCTCTTCTCCAATGCAACATATTCTTGACTTTAATTTTGAAGTTAAACACTCCTAAAATATATAGGTGGGTTTAATTTAGCAATTTCCATAATGAAATTTCTCTTGGCAGGTTATTGTTCACTCATCAACAATCAAAAAGTTCAAAGATAGCACAATAACATAAACAATCTGGACTTCTTGTGAATTTTCCTACTCTATGTGGCTTATTCTTTAAAGACTTTATTTTTTTTAGTAAACCTTTGACAGTCTATTTCCTTTTTCTTTTCTTTCTTGAGCCTATACACCTTGTTAAACACACTAGAAATAGTTTAGGAGAATTTTATTCAATCTGGATCTATCTTTGTTGCATATTGCTATTCTGTTCTGACCATACAAGTCTTTAAACTGCTAAGCTGCAAACCATGAGGCTAGGACCTCATGCACCATAAATTGGGGGCTGGTTCTGGTTAACTTCTTGGTTTATGAGAGAAGAGCTCTATTACCCAGAGGTCTGACCAAGAATTACATTTATTTGTTTTCTGTTTTCAAGACAGTGTTTTTCAGTACAGGTTTAGCTCTCTGAAGCTCTCTTTGTAAACTAGGCTGACCTTTAATTCAGAGTTCTACCTGCCTTTGCCTTTTAAGTTCTGAAATTGAAGATGTGCATCACTACCACCCACAAAGAGCTAAATTTTAAAAATTTATTTATTTATTCAAAAAATATCTTTTCTCATTTTACCAATCCAAGTTTCCATTCTCTCCTCTCTTCCCACTCCTTCCACCTTTTCCCCCACTCCACCCCCTAGCCACTCCTCAAAGAGGGTTAACATTTCCCATGGGAAGTCAACAATGTTGAGCACAATGCTTTGAGAAAGGATCAAGCTTTCCCCACTATATTTACGCTGAGTAAGGCGTACCTCCAAAAAGAATGGGTTCTAAAAATCCGGTACAAACAGTAGGGATAAATCCTGATCTCACTGCCAATGGCTGCAAGGTTGCCCCAGTCATACAGCTGTCACCCACATTCAAAGGGCCTAGTTTGGTTCTCTGTTGGTTTTCATGCTGTGAGGCCAAAGTCAGTGAACTCCCACTTGTTTAGATAAGTAGTTTTAGTGAATTTCCCAATCCTGGTCTTGACCCTTTTCCTCGTATTATCACTCCTCCTTCTTTTTGACAAGACTATAGTAGCTCAGCGCATTGCTCCACTTTGCTGCTGGATGAAGGCTCTATGTTGACATTTAAGATAGTCATCAAACTGACAGCAGGGCAAGGATAGTTCAGATACCCTCTTCACAATTGCTTAGGGTCCTAGCTGGGTTCACCCTTGTGGAATCTGGGAATTTCTCTACTGCCGTTTTTGTAGTGACATAATGACTTCCTACATAAAGAGATCTCTTTTCTTACTCTCTTTCTATGCCCTTCTCCCATCTTGACTATCCAGTCCTCTCATATTCTTCTGTCCTCTCTCTTTTACCCCTCCTCCCATTCTTCTCCTCTTCTGCCCTTTCTCTCCTCTGCCCCCATGATCCCAATTTTCACAGGAGGCCTTGTCTATGTGCCTTTTCCAGGGGTATATATGTATGTTTTTCTTAGGGTTCTCCTTGTTACCTAGCTTCTCTAGGATCATAACTAAAGGTTTGTTATCCTTTGCTTTATGTCTAATATCAACTTATGAGTGAGTAATGATGTAGGAGGTCCTTCTGATTATGTGCTGCTTTCATTGGTTAATGAATAAAGAAACTGCCTTGGCCTGATAGGGAAGAACTTAGGTAGGCAGAGAAGACAAAATTCTGGGAAGAAGGAAGTCCTTGTCTGCAGTCATGACCTAGCCGCAGAAGAACCAAGATTTGACTGCCTTGCTGAATAAGGTACAGAGCTACATGGCTAACATAGATAAGAATAATGGGTAAATATAACTTTTAAGAGTTAATAAGAAGCTTGAGCTAATGGGCCAATCAGTTATAAGTAATGTAGACCTCTGTGTGATTTCTTTGGCACTTATCTTGTGGGACCCAGGTAGGACAGAAACCCCAACAACAATATACTGCGCTTATCTTTTTTGACCTGGGTTACCTCACTCAAGATGTATTTCTTTTCTAGTTCTATCCATTTGCATGAAAATTTCAAGATGTCATTTTTTTTTATTGCTGAGTTGTATTCCATTGTGTAAATGTACCGTATTTCTTTTTTTCTGTTCTTTGGTTGAGGGAACATCTATGTTGTTTCCAGGTTCTGGCTATTATGAATAATGCTACTATGAATACAGTTGAGCAAATGTCCTAATAATTGAGCATCCTTTGGGTATATGCCCAAGAGTGGTATTGCTAGATCTTAAGGTCGCTTGATCCCCAATTTTCTGAGGAACTACCATACTGATTTCCAAAGTGACTGTACAGTTTGTACTCCCACCAGCAATGGAGATTGGTTTTCATTACTCCAGCATATGTCATCATTGGTGTTTTTGATTTTATTCATTCTGACTGGTATAAGATGGTATCTCAGAGTCATTTTTATTTGCATTTTTCTGAGGGCTAAGAATGCTGAACATTTCCTTAAGTGTTTTTCAACCAATTGCAATCTTTCTGTTGAGAAATCACTGATTAAATCTGTAACCCATTTTTAATTGGATTATTTCGTTTTCTAGTTTCTGGAGGTTTTTTTTTTTTTTAACCTGTTTTGGAAATCAGTCCCCCTGTCTGATGTGGGATTGGTGAAGATATTTTCCCATTCAGTAAACTGCCTTTTTGCCTTATTGATTGAATCCTTTGTTTTATAGGAGCGTTTCAGTTTCAGGAAGTCCCATTTATTTATTGTTGCTTGCAATGTCTAATGTATTGGTGCTGCATTTAGGAAATTGTCTACTGTGTCAATGCGTTAAAGGCTACTTCTCACTTTCTTCTTCTTTTAGGTTCAGTGTGGTGTATTTATATTGTGGTCTTTGATATATTTGTACTTGAGTTTCATGCGTGGAAATACATATGGATTTATTTGCAATCTTCTACATGCTGACATCTAATTATACCACAACCATTTCTTCTTTCCATTGTATAATTTTAGCTCCTTTGTCAAAAATTAGGTGTTCATAGGTGTGTCAGTTAATATCCAAGTCTTAGATTCAATTCCATTGCTCCATCTGCTGGTTTTATGCCAATATCAAGTTGTTTATATATCTACAGTTCTATAATAAAGCTTGTTATGAGTGATGGTGATGCCTCAGGAAGTTCCTTTATTTTATAGTATTGTTTTGGTTATTTTGGTGTATTGCTTTTCCATATGAAGTTGATTACTATTCTTTCAAGGTCTGTGAAGAATTGTCTTGGGATTCTGAGTGGGATTGCATTGAATCTATAGATTGCTTTTGGTAAGATTGCCATTTTTATTTTGTTGATCCTACCTATTCAAGAGCATGGGGGCTCTTCCTTTTTTTCTGATATCTTCCTCAATTTCTTTCTTCAAAGACTTAAAGTTCTTGTCATATAGGTCTTTCACTTCTTTGATTAGTGTTACTCCAAAGTATTTTCTGGTATTTGTGGCTATTGCGAATGGTAATGCTTCTCTAATTTCTTTCTCAACCTATTTATCATTTGTATATAGAAGGGATACTGATTTTTTAACTGATTCTGTATCCTGCTACATCACTGAATGTGTTTATCAGCTGTAGGAGCTCCCTTGTCAAATTATTGGGGTCACTTATATATACTATCATATAATCTTCAACTAGTAAAAGTTTGACTTCTTCCTTTACAATTTGTATTCCCTTCATCTCCTTTCATTGTCTTTTTTTTCTCTTTCTAGAACTTTGAGTATTATGTTGAATAGATATGGAGAGAGTGAACAGTCTTGTTTTTTTTTAACTGATTTTATGAAATTACTTTGAGTTTCTCTCCATTTAATTTGATGTTGGTTTATGCCTTGCTGTATATTGTTTTTGTTATGTTTAGAAAAGATCTTTGTATCCCTGATCTCTCTAAGACTTTTCTCATAAAGAGATGTTGGATTTTGTCAAATGTTTTTCAGCAACTAATGAGATGATCTTATGGTTTTTTTTCCTTCAGTTTATCTACATGGTGGATTACATTGATAGATTTTCATATGTTGTACCATCCCTGCATCTCTGGGATGAAGCCAACTTAATCATGGTGGCTGTTATTCCTGATTACCTGAATTCAATTCAAATCACCCAATTTTCACTTCTTTGCCATTTGCAACTTCAGTCCCAGGATATCTAACATCCTCTTCTCTTCTCCAGAGACACCAGGCACAAATATGACATGAAACTAATATACAGACAAACCATTTATATGTATAACAATAGAAAGCAAAATAGCATAGATTTTACTTATGTATTTTTATGTGTTTCATATTTTTAAGTAAGCCTATAAAATGATTTTTATGGATTTTTGAACATCTTATCTTTATTTATCTCTGCTTCCTGTCTTATTACTCTGAATTACCTTCCATTATCCCTCCCTTATTAAAGTTTCTCCATTTCCCACTTTATAATACCTCCACCCTACTTTCCTCTTTCTAGAAGTCTTTTTTTCCATCCCAACATAATTTATTTTTTAATTTTCTGACTTGTGCAGTTACCTCAGGTAATGTGATCAAACTAAAGATTCAGTGTGTGAGTGCAGAAATAAGTGAGAATGTGAAACATTAGTCTTTCTGTGTCTGGGGTACTTTATTCAGCATACTTTCAAGTTCATTTATTTTCCTGAAGAATTCAATATTTCATTTTTCTTTACAATTGAATGGAATTTCATCGTGCACATTCAGTCATCAGTGAAGGAAATCTAAGTTGTTTCCATTTTCTAGATATTGTGTACAGAGCAGCAATGAGCAGATGTGTCAGGGCTTGTATCTGTGGTATGCTCTTTAACCCTTTGAGTTAGTGATAAGAAATGTTAAAGCAGACTTATGTGGTAGATCTATTTTTACTTTTTTGAGGATTAACTATACTACTTTCCATAGTGTATTTGCTGGTTTTCAATCAACAGAGAGGGAATATGAATTTTCCTTTTCTTGCAACCTTGACAGCATTTGGTCTCTGTTATCTTTTTTTTTTTGATCTTAGTTGTCCAAATTGGGGTAAAGTGAAATCTCAAAATGGTTTTAATGATTATTAATCAAACTAGTAAGGATGTTGAACATTTTAAAAGATATTTATTAATCATTTTAATTTCTTTGAGAAATAATCTGCTCAGATCCATAACAAATGTCTTGATTGGTTCATTTGTTTTCAAAATTCTTTTTTCTTACTTCTCCATGTATTTATGATTTCCTCTGTGCAACCACGAACAATATTCCCAAGTGAGAAAAAGGCAAAAGTCTCCCAAATTAAGTTGGGCTTGTGTATGCAGCTCTAACATTCTACTACTTGAGTGGCTAAGCCAGGAACTGGCTTGAACAAGGTCTATTAGGGTTACAGATTACATTCGAGGCTCAAAGGCTAGCCTGGGGAACCTTAGTATGTGCCTGCATTAAAATATTAAGCAATAGAAAAAAAGAAGGCTGTAGATGTAGTTCAGCAAAAGAATATGTATGGTATGTACAAGGTACTCAGTTAAATTCTAATCAATGAAACTAGAGAGAAAAGAAGGCTCCAAAATATGAGCTAAAAAAGAGGGGGAAATGGTGCCAGACAAATCTGTATTCTGTCAATTATGTTTTAAATAAATACTGATTGGGGGCTGGAGAGATGGCTCAGAGGTTAAGAGCATTGCCTGTTCTTTCAGAGGTCCTGAGTTCAATTCCCAGGAACCACATGGTGGCTCAAACCATCTGTAAAGGGGTCTGGTGCCCTCTTCTGGCCTGCAGGCATACACACAGGCAGAATATTGTACACATAATAAATAAATAAATATAAAAAAATAAATAAATACTGATTGGCCAGTAGTCAGGAAGGAAGTATAGGCAGGAAAACCAGACAGGAAGTAGGGGTGGGTCAATGAGAACAGGAGAATTCTGGGAAGGAGGAAGCCCATTGGTCCACAGTCCTATCCAGTTATGGAAGAAGGAAAATGTGACCTGCCCTGCTGAAAAAGGTACCAAGTCATGTGGCTAATATAGATAAGAATGTGTCAATATATGTTATGAGAGTTAACAAGAAACCTGAGTTAATGGGTCAATCTGTTTATAACATATGGAGACCTCTGTGTGATTTTCTTTGGGACCTAACGATTGTGGGAGCTAGGCAGGACAGAAACCCCAACAGGCAGGCCCTCATGTTACAAGTTTCAACTTAGGTAAAAAAAAATAGCCTGAACCTGGAGCCAACCTAGATACCCCTAAATTAAAGAATGGATAAAGAAATGGTACAGTTAAACAATGGGATACTACTCAGTTTTAAAAAAACAATACCATCTTGAAATTTACAGGTAATTGGATGAACCTAGAAAAAAAAATCTCTCCGGAGTGAGGTAACCCAGACCAAGAAAAACACACACAGTTTGTACTCACTTATATGTGGATGTTAGACATAAAGCAAAGGATAATCAAGCTATAATCCACAACCCGAGAGAAGCTAGGTTAAAAACAGGACCCTAAAAGGGACACATATGGAGGACCCCAGAATAAGGAAATAATTAAGATTTCCTGGGTAAACTGGGAGAGGGAAAAAACAAAAGAAATGGGGAATGGGAACATGAAGGCTTGAAATGGCTAAGTTAGAGGAGGGACAAAGGGGGAGAGCAGTGGAAGTGATATCTTCACAGAGGGAGTCATTATAGGGTTAGGGAGAAACCTGATGTTAGGAAAATTCCCAGGAATCCACAAAAATAACCCCAGCTAAGACTCCCAGCAATAGTGAAGAGGATGCCTGAACAAGCCTCACCCTATAATCGGATTAGTGACTACCATAATTTTCATCATAGAACCTCCATCCAATTACTGATGGAAGCAGATGCAGAGATCCACAGCTAAGCACTAGGTTGAGCACACAGGGTTCAGTTGAAGAGAGAGAGGAGGAATTATATGAGCCAAGGGGTCAAGATCATGATTGGGAAAACTACATAGACAGCTGACCCAAGCTAGTGGGAGCTCATGAACTCTGGACTGACAGCTAGGGAACCTGCATAGGATTCAAATAAAGCCTCTGAATGTGGGTGACAGTGATGTGACTTGAATTGCTGTGGGTGGGGAGACACTGGCAGTGGGACCAGTACTTATTCTGGGTGTATGAACTGGCTTTTTGGAGCCCATTACCTATGATGGTATACCTGCTTAGGCTTGATACAGGATGGAGGAACTTGGAACTTCCTTGATTTGGTATGCCAGACTTTGCTGACTCCCCAAGGGAGACCTTATCCCCAGAGAAGTGGATGAGGGTAGTAAATGGGGAGATAGGGGTAGGAAAAGGGGACAGGGAAACTGGGGCTGGTACATGAAATAAAAAAGCATTAATAATAACTAGATATATGTACAAAAATACATAAAATTGAATGCTAAGGTTTCTGAGATTTTTCTGTATGAATAAATCGTTCTCTGATTGTTCACTGGAAAAGTATTCTAGTTTTACTGTGTATCACCTAAACCTGCTGAACTTATGAGTACAGTGCATTACAATCTTTGTTAATATAGGAGAAATATTGCATTTGTGAACAGTATTTCAATTGATGCAATATGTTACATCAGAAAATGCTGAGCCAATGTGAAGATGTAAGTGAAGGATTTCCCAAAACAGGTAACACAAGGTCACAATTGTGATTGAGGCATGTTGATAGAGAATATCCTTAGACTGGAAATTATAAACTGGAGAGATGGTTATTATTGTTATTCTTTTCTTTGTCTTATTAATAAACTGTGTCAAAGGTATGAGGACATAGAGAAAAAAAGGTACCAATATATTCACAGTGTGGTACTCTCTACCAGAGCTTTTGGATTAGGCCTTCCAAAGATTGAGGACAGTCACTACTTCTTTTATAGCTTAAAATATCTTTTAAAATGCAGTGAGATTAAGCTATGACATTTAAACTTTTAAATAGCATTTTAAATAGCATTTGTTTTATTCTCTGAGGGACGTTTGCATTTGTGTCTTTGTTTATCCACAGAGGTACATCCGTGATGTCCCTCTTGTCTGTGTAGGCTGCAGTGATACAACATCAAGCAACTGAGCATTCACTCCGGAGAGGATGCAACCTTTCAATGGACAGAACACTGTGACATTTCCGACTATTTGGGAGCTAATTTCATAATTAATGAGAGAAAAATAAAGGCAGCAGATGGGAGAGAGAAGGGATACAGTGACGGCAGCTGCCCCGCCTTGGACTGCCAGAGGAGCAGATTGTGGGGACTGGTGAACAGTCACCAAGTCATCAAAGTCAATTGACAACGCCTGCTCGATTTCCCCAGACTTTAGAATCTTGCTGAATTCTGTGAATGAAATACCAAGACAACTTTACATTTCTTTCATAGTAAAGAAAGTCACGTTTTACCCTCACTCTTGTCTATAAAACTCATAATTATTGCCTAATGTCAAGAAATAATGTGTTTATAGTTTGAAGAAAACAATTTTACTTGATTTATGCACATTTTATCTAGTATAATGTAGTTTTGTCCCGTTTTATTATAATTCATATTTAGAATGAAGTATTGGGATAGAAAAGAAAAATTAAGACTTTTAAGCTAAAAAGTGTACTACAAAGCTACAAAAAGTGGAAAGGAATAAAGGGTAATGGGATACAGCCAATTACTTGATCCTAATACTCATTTCTTATGCCCTTTAACCTACAATAAAAAAATTTTTATCCATTAATTGAATAAATTTGCACAAAATTCTTAGAGAAAAATGGGCAGCATCCTCTTCTAGATTCATAAATTTAACCCCCTAGTTCCCATTATTAACTGCAGCAAAACCTACAAGAACCAACATTATTTATAAGAATGCTCTAGAAGTCAATTGCATATCTGTTGCTGAATTGATGGTGATCAGGGATCCTGGGATTTTGGAGGCTCCTAGAGCAAAGAAGAGGATTGAGGGTCAGAATGGAACTTTAAAGGGGACCAGGCTAACTTTAGCAGCGTGGGAGGGAAGGGTGACAGCAAATCATAGGTGCCCACAGTAAGGTAGGAATAAGAATCATAGGGACCGGCATGAGAAAAGGACAAGACCGGGGAATGTATCTTCTCCACACATAGCTGAACCAGCAATACTTAAAACTCCACTTACCCTTTACTGCATAGTTACTTAAATAAGCTTTATAATCAATTGACAACTTGGTGTTTTTTCTAATTTTACAGTTAGGAAAATGAATACACTTTGTGTTCTAGTGATGATTCTAAAAATAAGTGACTAATAAACCTTAGAGCTCGAGCATAATACAAAGCATTTTCTTTGATAATTCTTCAGAACCTCCTGCCTGCAAACATGAAGCTACTGAATTAATATAAGCCCTTGATGGATTCAAACAGACAGATGCAGAGAGATACCACAGTAATTAATAAATTTCAGAATGGAAGCAAGGGGACTGGAAACAAGACTTAAATAAAGGTTTATTTGTGTCATTTCTTTTTATTGTTTTCTTTAAAATCAGATTTATTTTAATTGACACATAAAAATGATAATGCCACTAAGATTCCAGTGATACTAGAATTAATGAATGCGATATCCAGCTATAAATTATGGTTGGTCTGTCTATCACTTCAGCTGTGTCATTGTGTGTATGTGTGCTTGTGTATGTACATATGTCTGTGTGTATTCATATATCCATATTTGTATATACATGTATGCATATTCATGTGTGTATGTGGGTATGCATATATCCATATGGATGTATTTTTTACATCCAAAATCTTGAATTTGACATATGCAAATCATTATTGACCACAGTCTCCTGCTGTGGTATAAAATATCAGCAGTGAGTTTTGCTTCTGAACCTCACCCCTGTATCCACTAATATTCCTTTTTCCATCCTTCCCTCCCCTTCACTTTCCATGCTGTGGGGAGAATGTTCTAGTCTTTACTTCTATGGGATTTGCTACAGTCCCACACATACGAAATATCACATATATGTGGTACTAGGCTTCTATACATAATTATTTTACATACTGTCCTCACATTCCATTCATATTTTTACAAATGGAAGAATTTCATTTTTCTAACGGAATATTACTCTACTATGTATTTTTATCCATTCGTCCACAACAATCTAGTAAATTGATGCCAATGCTATAATAAACCTGGTGTGCAGATACCTCTCTGGTGTACTGAATTTATTTTCTTAGGTCTATACTCGGTAGTGTACTTACTGGGTTATATGGTGGTTATATTTCTAGCTTTTGAAGACAACTCCCACTTTCTCCATAATGGTTATAGTAAAACCTATACCCTTAAATCAGCAGTCAGTTGTCCTTTTTCTAATACTTAGCTAACTGAAATTTCCTACTTTTTGAGTTTATTATTTTATTTTTGAGATTGTATGATTTCTCTGTTCCTCTTCTTTTCTCCAAATGCTATCATAAGCCACTCTTTCAAATTTGTGGACTTTATTATTAATTATTTTTAACAACACACACACACACACACACACACATTTTCTCAGTCTGTATAATGTTACTTGTACATATGATGTCAGGACACACCATTTGATACTGGACGACCCACACAAATGATCTTCCCTAGATAAGACTTTTTCTCCCACACTCAGCATTTCTTAGCTGCCTGTAGTTCTCTGTGCAGGCTTGAGGTTTTGCAAGCTTTCTCCTATCCTGTGTATGATACTTCATGGATAAAAATTCTGATGTTACTAGGAGACACAATTTCACGAAAAAACTTCCTTATTATCTCTTGATTTTTTTTTCTGCTCCCTCTTCTTTAGTGTTCCTTGAACTTTGTAGGTTGTTTCTATAGCACTGGTTTATAGATGTATTCACAGGAGCGTTTTCTTATTTTTAAGATGAATCTAAGATTAGTTTTGGTTTAACAACACACACTCACACACTCACTCACCACACGCGCACGCACACACACACACATACACACACACACACACATACACACACACACCCTACCTTCAAAAAACACTGAAACAAAAGAAAACCTTGTTGATTATTTTAGCTTAGTCATTAAGCACATTTTCAATGATCTACAGCCCTGAGCTAGCTTTTGACTCTTCTTATCAAAGCCTTAATTATTAGTGTTATATTTAATGCAAAGCAAAGAAAGAAAGTTATATAAGGTTTACTGTATTGAACATAAGCAGTGTTGATCTCTTTGAGAATACTTAAAAGTGTAACTAGAACTTTATATTCTTACAGCAAGTAACCTAGATGTGACATAACAAAAGTGAAGTGTTCCCTTGGATAATTAAATGATTTTATTCAGTTGTCTCATTCAAATGTCTAACCACTTCAGAAAGAAACTCTTTGCAATGCACACAAAATGCGTGGCCCTAAAGCATCTAATGAATAAGTCAGCAGTGAATAAATGTAATTTTAAAAGGAAGCACTTACTTTATGATTCTCTTTAAATATACTTAAGATAATGTATTCTTTCTTTTATTAATCAACATCCTTATTATAAAATAATTATTTTTTTCAAAACTGTGTTTCTATTTTAATGTAAAAAAAATACAAGATAGTATGGAGTTAGAGTAGAGGAAAGCTGCTGTTATCTTAATGTCAATTAAAGTATAAGACAACACAGCAAAGGAGGGGATCATTCTCTTTCATTCTTTCTGCATCTATTAACAATATGTGATGAATCTGAAAATATTTGGCCTTAAGCTTGGTTATCATAAGAATAGGGATATTCTATCTTATGCAAAATAGGACAGAGAGCAGAAAGGGAAACTAAAGAAAGCTCTGTATTGATTTCGTATTACAAAAATAACTGGTGATATTTGAAACTGAAACTTTTCTCAGAATTTTACCTTCAGAGTGTCAGATCAAAAGAGAGTTAAAAATGGAATAAACTATAGAAGCTCCAAAGCCTACTTTACAAATAGTAGTGATTAAAAATACTCTACATCCTGACATAGTGGCACAAGGCTTTAAACACAGCAGTTACAACATTTAGGAAGCTAAGGCAGGTAGACATCTGAGGTTAATTACAGCCTGGTCTACATAAAGAACCCCAGGACAGCCAAGATCTATGCATTTTGAAGTTGGCAAATAATCAAAACTTTGCACTTCTGGGATGGAGATGTGGCTCATTAGTTAAGAGTACATAATTTTCTTTTAGAGAACTCAGATATGGGTATGAGCACCTGCCATTGGGCAGTGCCCATACCCATTTTTAATGGGGAATGAATCAGAACAGCATTATAGAAAACACTATGAAAGTTGTTCACACAACTGAAAATAGAACCATCATGTATCTAGCACTTCTACTGGAAATATAGTCAACGTAATTATAATATATAATATAACCTCACTTAAAATAGTAGTCTAAAAATGTTACATGGGAGATTTGGCTGATGACAGGTAGACCCGTGGTGAGGAAGTAGGAGGGGAGCACTTAATTCTTTTTTTTTTTTAGGGAAAAAATATTTATTCAACTGGAGATAAAGCAAAGAACTCAGATATTGGGAAGTCATTGTCATACAAACAGAAACCAACAACAGAGGCGATTGCAGTCACAACACAAGAGGTAACTGCTCTAAATCCTGACTTTCCCCACATACAAAATAAAAACACTAAAAAGAAAAATAAACAATAATGGGTGTGATAGAAGAGGGTAGCTTTCTACTATTCTTTGTGTTTTATAGGAGAGCAACCAATGTCAAAAATAAAACCACTACAAGGAAGGATTATACACCCATACATGCCCATACACGAAGCACTTAATTCCTTGCTTTAATTGCAGAATAGAAAATTGCTGAGAATCCAAAGTATCTCTTTCTAGGACGCATTCATGGCCCTTAGTTTTAAATACCACCATGTCACACTAGCTTGCTATAGGTGTTTTCTGCTCAGTAACTGCTGAGTGGATCCATTGAAGAAGGTATACAAGGTATTCTACTGGGAAAGATCTGAGCACTAGATAGGGGAGAGTTCTAGAGGAATAAGGGCAGTGTCAGTACCATTCACTGATGGAAACGTCCAGAAATAGCCCTCAACTGTTGTTTTGCAAATAAGCAGTCTTTGCTATTTAAGTCTAAACAGGTTTATCGCTGAGTCTTGCAATAAATTGTGGGAGCAGAAAGGTATTTTATGTTATAACAAACCTTTTAATGTGGAGATTTGCCAGGAGGATTAAAAAGACTTTATTAGGCAAAATTGGCTTCATACTATGTGCAAGCAGTGTCACATGAATGTTTCCTATTCATATTTTTACCATTGACACAATTCTCAGGAATGTACCGTGTATTGTGCTCTGTGGGGATTAAAATGAAAATAACAGCCCTGTTCTCCACATACTCACATTAGAGTTAAAAGCAACTGTACAGTTAAAACAGCTATAAGAACTTGCTTACTGAGGATTAAGACCTGGAGTGGAGGTATTGCATGCTCTTGAGAATGAGATCCAGTTTTACACAGAGAAGCAAAGACTTCTTAGAGAACAGGACATATGAAATAAGTCCTTCACCACAAGGGCTGCTTCCATCAGGCAAACAGTGAAAACCTAGAATAGGTTGTTCTCCTATGACTGAAGTTGGCTTCAAATTTCTGGTCCTCCATTCTCTGCCTCCCAAGTGCTAGGATTACAAACATGTGCACCATGCCCACCTACTCATGAAATTACTCTGATTGAAATTAAGCCCAACCTAATAATCCATGTCTTCATCTTATGGGGGTAATTTATTACATGAAGTTTATTTTAAAGTAGAAACTCACAACATCCCAATTATAATAAGAAACATAAAATAGTCTATTTTGAATCATGCAAACAGCATGAGTTGTGCATCCTTTACCTGAAATGGTTTTTGTTGGAAGTATTTGTGTTTGGGGGTTTTCTGAGCTTAAGAATGTTTCTACATTTATCATGTAGACAAGACCTACATTTTAACACAGAATCAAATTATATTTCATATATATATTAAGCATAAAGATGGAAGGTGATCCCATATCATATTTTTATTATCTTTGTGAATGAAAAAATCTGATGGTACAGAATTTCTCACTTGCTACATTACCATGTGTTTTGATAATTTGCATAATTTTAAATTTTATATACTTGCATTTTGAGTGGTCAAGTTGCTTAATATTGATACATGTTCATTAATATTGTCCTTGAGTATGAAATGGTACATTCTAAACAATATGCTTAGTAAATGAAATATATTTGAAAATTTCTTTAAAGATTCTATAGAGAATGCTTACAAATCTCCCTAAACTATCCTTTTTCCAATGTCTTTCTTTGCTAAATATTAGTTACTTTGTGCTGACATGACACCTCTAGGCCAAGAAGTATGGTATCAAATGTACTGCTGTTTTATTAGTTTTCATTGTTTAATAATATCAGAGTGATGGATGAGATATACATACAAGATAGGAGCACAGGATATTTACTCTTAGAAACCCTGAAATGACAAAGATCCAAAATGTGATAACACAAAAAATGTCACCAAATTATGGGAGCAGATGATATCAAAGAGATGGGACATGAAAGCACCAGACAGAAGTGTTGGGTACCAGTGATCCTCTTGCCCTGACATCAGGTCTTGCATTTCATAAACCAAATTCTAGATCTTATATTTTTTGGAAGCATTTCTTTCATCTTTTCAAGTATGTTTCAACATTGTAAATAGTAAGAAATTTATCAATTCGAGATAGGTATTGTGATATTAAATCAAAGAGGATATGCTTAAACTAAATTACTTATACCTGGTTTCTAAAAATATGCAATCTACTTTTATAATTGGATCATCTTAAGAATTAGAACTATATTTATACTCATAAGTGTTTACATGCTTACTAAGTCACTTGACTTTAAGGACCTATGATTTCTGTGATTTGTAATTTTACAATTTTAGAAAGGATAAATATACATGTAGAATTGTGATTTCTGTTTTTTATTTTTTTATATTTTGACAGTATCAAATGTATATGTGTAAGCCTCCGCACTTTCTGTGGATACCCAGGCCTAATCCAGGAGCGCGCTTTCCTGAACCAGGGCCACAAGAATGGACGACTGTCCTAAGGGTTTAAACAAACAGAAGAGACCTGCTCGCTTGCCAAAGAGTAAAAAAGAGAGCCCTTTATTAAACTCAAGTCGGGTATTTATACCAGGAGGCAAGAGGGTTCAAAAAGGCATGGCCCCCTCCCATCAGGAGCAGTAGAATAGATTGATACATTCCCAGTGCCTCAGGCAGAATCAGCTATGGGGGAGGCAGGCATGGGAGGCCTGTAGGGCCTGCAGCTGCAACCTTGTTTACAGGTGGAATTACCATAACAAAGACAGCCAAGTTCTTTCTAAGCTACCCTCAAGCCAGTGCTAGTGCAGAATCTCCAGGGGCCAGAGGTCAAACAGCCCTGCAAAATGCCAAGGAAGAAAAGGGAAAAAGACCTGGGTACCTACATATATGTGTGTGTGTGTGTGTGTGTCACACACAACCCACTGTGATAATATGTACTCCCATTTCCCTTTGTCTTGCATCTCCCACTTCCAGTAACCTACTTCTTTTTTCCAACTTGTCCTCTGCTAAGGTCATGTTTTCAGTTTTTCATGCCTTTGTAGGCAACCAGAGTGTATTTGATTGAAACTAGTATGTCACCTTCAGGTGACCAAGCCTCAACACATTTCTTCCTATCTGTTGGCTCCTACAGTCTGCTTTCACTCTTCCACAATGCTCTTTGGGCCACAGAACAGTGATATAAATGCTCTGTTTAGCACTTAGCACTCTATAGTCACTCATTCATGGCACAGTGACCAGTCATGAGTCCCTACTTTGACACACAGTCATAGTTAAAATGCCTTCTTTGATTAAAGTTGAGAGATGTCTTAGTCTATGATATAAGCGTAAATGTTTATAAAGACATTTACCTACATGTCCATTTGCTTTCCTAGCAACAGTCGATTCCCTCATAGGTCCCGTGATCTCCCTAGCCATAAGCTTTTGACAGATTGTAAAGTGTACTGCATGCTTTCCCTTCAAATCCAGGATGGGTAATTTGTATCACTGTTACAGAAATAGGCATACCTTGACAAGCAGATCAATACTGTAACATGCAGCAATTATTATTGTGTGAGATCACTGACAAAGTTATTCTCCATCACACTTCATAGAGCTTCAAATCTATGAATTCCAACACGAGGGAGAAAGATTTCTGGAAATTCCTTCTTCAGTTTTCTGCATCTTGTATCCAAAATATGAGGAGATTTGGTACCCAAGAGCAATGTGATAGCATATAGTATGGAAATCTTGGGGAACTACCTCTCACTTAGCACTGGGATTTTGTTTTGAAATTCTGTGACTTCTAGGAGCAGAGTTGACTATTCACTTAGAGTGTTTGAACTCAGGCTACTTCTAAAAATAAGTTTGAGAATGAGCTTATAAATTTGTGGGGTTTTAATTTTCTTTTCATTAGTGTGATTCAGATATCTCCCATTTTGACATTTCTGTGTCTTGCTATCCTCACCGCCTCTAAACCATTTATCTCATAATATTCTGCAGTCTCATGTCATTTCACATGAGTTTTAATGCTGCCCTTGGAACTCTAACTTCTTACAGCCCACCAGAGCTCATATCTCTTTTCTTGCTCTCTGCCCTTGGCTGACATCTCACCCCAATGTAAACACACTACCTAAAAGTTTGAATTTGACATTCACATATAACAGAAAATGTTGTTCTTATTTTGGTATCTGGCCTGCCTTACTTGGAACCTTTTTTCCCCCCAAGGTTTATCTACTTTTCTGCAAAATTTATTGCATCAGGGTTTTTTTTACCAGTTAAATGAAACCCCATTGATTACGTACAGTATTTTCATTATCCATTTTTGTTGTGTAATATTTTCATTGTGTGCTGACAAATAAAACTTGCTTGGTGTCAGAGGACTGGGCCAGCAACTAGCTGACCATAGAGGTTTGGTGGACTGTGAAGGGTGAACAGGAAGTGGTAAGGTGGGGCTGAGACAGGATCTCAGCCCCTTGCACAGAGAAATGGAAGAAGTAGGAAGTCAATGTTGGGTGCTCGCCTGCTTTCTAGATCTTTCGGGCATTTCCCCCAATTTCTGACTCCTGGTATTTATTGATAAAGATTAATTACATTTAATGCTTCATGCGGCACCCAATGTGGGGTGTCATGGGTAAACAGAAGCCTCTCTTTTGGCAGCAGTCAGTCAGGACAAGAAGCTTTTGTTTACACATTTCTCAGTTGATCAATAGGGAAATTTCCTAACTAATGTGAATATAAGAGCATTGAAAGGCATATACAAGTATCTCTATTTAGAGTAGAGAGTCCTTTGGGTATATGCCCAGACACGTTGTAACTGTCACAGGCAGATCTATTTTTAAATTTTTGGAAATCTCTGTATTGGTGTTCCTAGTGACTAAATCACTCTACAAATAATCCAATAGGTTTCCTTTTCTCCATAGACTTTCCAGCATTTATCGTCATTGACTTTCTGAATAACGGCCATTCTGACTAGGAAGAGATAAGATCTCAAAGTTATTTTGATTTTGTTTTCTGATAGGTAAAGTTGAGATGGTTTTAAAAATGTTTTTGTCATTTGTATTAAGAACTCTGTCTTCTCTGAGTCAGAAAAGGTCCTTTCACTAATTAAGAATATGTCTGCAATCACTCCAGCTTGCAAAGGAAAAATCAGTTTTCTCCAATGTTAATATACCCCTTACTGGGTACATTAGCAACACTTCAGGGTGGACTCCATGCTCAACGTTAGATGACCAACACAGAACAGACTTAATGGTATTTTTTTTAGACTTTTAATCTCATATTACTTTGTTTATTCTTTTCCATGTATACAAAGGTTTCTGGTTTTGTATTTATGTAGAACTTTGTGTACCTTTTTTCATGAAGGTGTGTGTGTATGTTTGAGTTTATTATGTTTTTTTAAAAAAAGAGCAAAAATGGCATGAGAAAGTAGACATGTAAGATTTGGAGGGGTTAGAGTAGGGAAAGTATGATCAAAATACATTGCATGCAAATTTTTCAATAAAAAAGAAATACAAATAATAAATAATATAAAAATTAAACAAGGACTTTATTTTCAGTTACATAGCTCTTCATTGTGTATTTGGTTTTTTTTCCCATGTTTTTTTCTTCTCATTCTGTTAGGATGTCTCTTTGATTGCCCACTTCTTTTCCTGTAATAAAACTTTTTAGTTTTAGAGTGTCTCATTTGTCTATGGTCATTGCCTGTCCTGAGAAACTGGGGTCTTATTCAAAATATACTCAAGTGCATTTATATCTTATAGTATGCACTCTCCTTTCTCTGACACTTTCAGAGTTTTGGGTTTTAACTTGAGCTCCTTGATTTGTGTTTTCCTTCTTGTGCAGGATGAGAGATTTAATGTCTAATTTAATTCTGCTACATGTAGATACCCGGTCTTTCCTGAGCTGTTTGTTCACAATGCTGTCATTTCTGTGACGTTTTTGGCAGTGTTGTCAAAAAACAGATGTCTGCCATCTAGATTGTCTCCTCCACTGATCTACAGCATGATTTATGCCAATGATATACCTTTTGTTCCTCTCTCCGTTTTTTGTGTACATGTATACATTTGTTCATGTTTTCGCTTGCATGTGAGAATATATGACTGTTTGTGCACATTTATACATATGTATATGGAAGTTCAAATTGATGTCACAGATCGTCCTTGATTTTTCATAGAAATTTTGAGGCAGCATTTCTCAAGCAAACCAAGAGTTCCCTGTTATGACTTGTCTTGCTCTGGGGCAGGGATTATAGACAGTTCACCAGTCATGTCTACACGTCAGTTGTGTGTACTCTAGATATCCTCACGATTGTGAGATAAGGGAATTAGTTGCTGAGTTATCTTCTCAGGCACATGCCTTTCATTTTACTAAGGACCTGTGGTATAATTTAAAACCACACAATGATAATGTCATTGCATTGTTCTTTTGACTCCAGACTATTTTGGTTACCTAGTGTCTTTGTGTTTCCTTGTAGATTTTAAGATTGTTTTCTGTTCCTGTGAAGAATAGTATGAGGATTTTCATTAGGATTTTATTAAATGTATATATTGCATTTCATAGAACAATCATTTTCCAAACATTAATTCTTCCAATTCATAAGCATAGGCGACCTTCCCATTTTTAGTGTCTTCCTTGATTACTTTCTTCAGAGGTTTTTAATTTACATTAAAGGGATCTTTTATTTCCTTGGGTAGATTTATTATGAGGTAACCTCTTTTGAGAATATTGTGAATAATATTGTTTTCTTGATTTTTTTCATTGAATATATTAGTCATTGGTGTACAGAGAGGACACTGATTTTGTGTGCCAGTTTTGAATCCGTCCCATTTAGAGAATGTGTTGATCAAAGCTAGAAATTTTTTGACAACATCTTAAGGTCTTTTAAACAGAATATCACCTGCAAATATGGATGCCATGAGTTCTGTTGCTATTTGTATCACTTTATTTTTGTCCCCAGGTCTCGGTGTTCTTCACCTTGGAGCCCAACACTGAGTGGGAACGCAGAGAAGGGACAGCTCTGCAATGTTCTTGATTTTAATGGATAGTGCTTAGGTTTTCTGTGTCTACCAACCTGGCAATGAATTGTCATAAGTAGTCTTTACTGGGTTGAGATATGTTTCATGTGGCCCTGTCATCTGCATGACATTTGTCATGATTGGAGCTTGTTTTTTTTTAATGTGTTCTCTCTTTTTTATTTATTTTTTAAATTTTATTTTATATTCCATGCACAGTTCTTCCTCCCACCTTTCCTCCAAGTCCACTCCTCTCAATGGCTAACGGTTCCCATGGGGAGTCGACAAAGCATGGCACAGTAAGTTGAGGCAGCACCAAGCTGTACTCCCTTCATTTAGGCTGAGCATGGCTTCTCACCATAGAGAATAGGCACAGAAAAGCTAGCTCATGCACCAGGGATAGATCTTGATTCTAGTACCCCATGCCTCACAGGTAGTCCAAACTTCACTACTGTCTCCCTCATATGGAGGGCCTCATTTGGTAACATATGGGCTCCAGAGATACTGGTCTAGAGTTCATGAGTTTCCACAAGCTTGGTACCCCTGTCTCTATAGATTTCTTCATTATATATTCTCTCATATATTTTCTCCCACCCCCCGTTATTTAATTAGATTCCCAGAGCTTGGCCTGGCACTTGGTTGTGGATCTCTGCATCTGGTTCTGTCAGTCGCTGGATGAAAGCTCTATGATGATAGTTGGAGTATTCAACAATCTGATTACAGGGGAAGGCTAGTTCGGGCTCCCTCCTCACTATGGCTAAGAATCTCACCTGAGGTCATCCTTGTGGATTCTTGGGAATTTTCCTAGTGCCAGGTTTCTTCTCCCTAACCCCATAGTGTCCCTCTCTATTAAGATCGCTCTTTCATTGCTCTTCCACTTGAACCCTCTCCCTCCTCAACCACCCCATTTCCTCACATTCTCACTTCCCATCCCCTCCCTATACTCCTTCTCCCTGCCCCCATTTTACACAGGAGATCTCGTCTAATTCACCTTCCCTGAGCAATCCATTTGTCCTCTTTGGGTCTTCCTTGTTACCTAACTTGTCTGGAGCTGTGGACTGTAGTCTGATTATCCTTTGCTTTACATCTCATACCCACTTATGAGTGATTACATACCGTGTTTGTCTTTTTGAGTCTGAGTTACCTCACTCAGAATTTCCTTTTTCTAGTTTCATCCACTTGCCTGCAGACTCCATGGTGTGGTTGTTTTTTACAACAAAGTAATACTCCAATGTATAAGTGTGCCACATATTCTTTATCCTTTCTTCAGTTGAGGCACATCTAGGTTGTTTCCAGGTTCTGCTTATTACAAATACTGCTGTTATGAACATTGCTAATCAATGTTCTTGTGGAATGATTTAGTATCCTTTGAGTATATACCTAGGAATAGTATCTCTGGGTCCTGAGATAGATTGATTCCCAATTTTCTGAAAAAAAAAAAAACAAAAACGCCATACTGATTTACAAAATAGCTATACAAATTTGCACTTGTTTTTTTTAAAAAGGCCTTTAAGGCACATATTGAGGTGTGATTTCTTTTTCAAGCAAGTAATATACTATATTTCTTGCATTGAGTTCTTTTTGTGTTTTGTTTTAATGGTTGCGTGCCTATAATCTCTGGAATTGAGAGGCAGTAACAAGATTTCAGATTTGAGGCCAACTTGAACTCTATAGCAGTACTTTGTCACAAAAATAAGAGACAGGTAGAGAGTTTTTACACCAAATGATTTCAGAATGCTCTTTCATCGCCTTTTACATTTCATGTTGCTGGTTACAAAAAAAAAATGCTTTAGGAGATAGTTAAGAGCATCTGTTCCTCACTCAAAGGCCCTAAGTTTGGTTCTCAGCATTTATGTTGGGTGGCTCACAACCACCTGTAACTCCAGTTTCAGAAAAATACAAGCCAGGGTTTTTCAGGCATCTGCACTCATTTACATATACACAGACAGAGCCACAGAGAAACACATGAATGTAATTTAAAATAAAAGTTTAAAAATAAATTTACTATAATAGTACATTTATATTGGTCAGATTTTAAAATATAATTTCTTATATAATTAGTGTGAAGAGACATTAATATGTCTATATATACATATCTTATTTCGAATAAAGCATAATTTTAAAACTTGTATAGTTCTATATCCTGGAGCCACAATGCATTTTAAACAGTAACTCAAACATTGACTTTGTCAGATTGCATAATTGCTAAACTAGCTCAGAACCATGTTTTCTTTCTTTCTTTCTTTTCAAACCATTCTTTGCTATTTTCTAATAAGTGGCATGGTAGATGTTTTACAGCATTCTTAAGACTTGTTGATCCAGTCTTTAACATGTTTCCTAGCAACAGACTAATTTGCTCAAAGAATGTTTTTGTGGGTAGGTGGGAGGGGAGTGTTTTGGAAAGCAATCAAATATAGGATGGGCTTCTGGCTTCAGGTTTTTGTAAGACTATAACTATCTACTTATTAAAATAGGAACTTAGATTGAAGTTGGTGTGTGTTTGCTCCTCTTCAAGGCTCTCAGTGTCACAGTTTATGTAAAACACTTTCAGAGATACTTGATACAAAGTAAAAGTTTGAAAATATTCATAAAGCAAGACAAGATAGTTATAGACCTCTAGAACAGAAATTATAACACAAGAGACACCCATTTAAATGTTAACTCTTCTTATTAAAATTCCATTAAGTGAAGAGTAGTATAGAAAATAGTCACAGAATCTTGCTTCCTTTTCCAAAACCAGGTATCAAGCAAAACAAAAATGATGGTGGCCACCATCACCTCAATAGAAAACTATGTAAAATACATATTTTGCCACTTAAATTACCAGTGTGCATTTCAGAAGCATACATTGCTAGTTCACCTTGTTGAAGCAATATAAATGTGGATCCTTTCTTTTGTCTTTATCTTAATTTCTAAGAGAGTTCTTTTACATTGGGGTGTTGAAGGACCTTTGAAAGTTAAGAACAGAAGTACAAATATTTAAGACAAAGAAAAAGTTTGCAGGTAATTGCAGACTCTATTAAAGTCTTAATTAAAGGGCAGTAGGAAAGCAAATTAGTGCTTCTGAGATTTTAATCAAACTGCTATTTCAACCAATTTATTAATTGACTCCAGGATTAGGTTATAATGTGCACTGTTAAGATGTACGTATGTGATCTGAAAATCCTAGGAGTGAATCAAAGTCTCCTTATTTTAGGAACAGCAAAGTTGAAGTGTGCATTTAAAAGTGGTCTTCTTGTTCCACAGGGGTAATTGCAGGTTGTGTAATGAGAATTGATCGTTTGATGATTATAAGAGTCCAGCCTAAAATAATACAGTTTGGAATTCAGTAGGCACTTGTTGAGCAGTCAAATACTTATGGATAGTTTTTAATTCTCCTAAAGTTGGTTTTCTAACTGACAAAACTATTGAGGTGAAATGCAGTGTTGTCTTAGTAATATTTACAAGAGAATTAAAAACAAGATAGATTTTTCAAACATTTCAAAGCAATTTGTAACAAAATCAGAAGACGTTTTCAAAAACTACAGACAAAAATACTAGTAAAGCTCAATCTAAACATTATGCGGTCAATCATCAGTCTCACCCAGAAAGCCTTGGTACCAAGTTACCCCTCGAATATTAATCTGTGGTAGAGAAATTTTGGAATATTAATCTGTGGTAGAGAAATATACCATGCAATGGATGTGGTGTTCTCTGTCTCTGTGTCTCTGTTTCTCCCTTTTGATTTGAAATAAAATTAGAATTGTTCTACCTCTGCCCTCCCAATCTAGGACTTCTTGCATATACCATGGTACTAGTCTCCAGGAAGGTAATCAGTTTACTTTACTGAACTGCAAGGTGACTGTCTTCTTTGGAATGGAAGAGCTAGTCATGTGCTTCAGCTGGGTTACAGGTTACTTGGCTTGATATGGAGCGGAGGATTCAATTAGCCCTTTCTCCCTAATACTTAAAACAAGCTATTCCCTCAATTCATTAAATGAAGAGCAAAAAGAGTACTCCTCCACTTTAATTACGGTTTTCTGTAAGTCTGTGGTGTTTTTCAAAGATCTTTGAAAACATACCAATAGCAATTATGCATTTTTCAGTATCTAGGCTCTCTGGCCTTAGCAACAACAGCAGTGCTCTTTAGGGAGTTTTAGCTGCTGTTAGGATTAGCCACTCCGGCCTATTTTAAGAACAGATCTATGTATAACTCTATATATTTTTTCCATTCATAGGTGCATTGTCACAAATGTTTTGCTATTGAAGAATGCCTTGACTGTGTGGTTTTAATTTCTGCTCTTCTTATATTTTGACATCTGAAGTTTTATTGTTTCTTCACAGATTACCCATTCACTCCAGGAGTAGCCACTCTTAGAGATAACAAAGGGCTCAGCTACTTATTCAGCACTTAATTCCTGGACCACATCAACCACCTCTTCTGTAGTCTGTTCACCATTTCCCTGCTCTGATCAGGTCAGGGTTAAAGAGTGTAGTTCATAATGATTCAGGGTGTCTGGTTCTGCATCTGCTTGCGCTGCTTTGCCCACTCTTTGCCATGGCAACTTCTGTGAATGTCTTGACTCAGGGCTTCTTTTGTGTCCTCTGGTTCCCAGGGATGGCTCCTCAAGGCATAACATGCCCCTCCTCTTGAGAACCATGTGCAGTGTTTCTTTAAAAAATAAATCCCATGCATGTGTGTGCATGCACACACACATGTAGGACATGAACAGTGGATGAGACATGACAGAGGACAGCCTAAAGTATTGGTACTTGTCTTCTACATTACTTGATCTCTTGCTTGCTGCTGGCTACACCAGGTTTTTTGTCCTATGATGTTTGAGGGATTCTCTTGAATTTACCTCCTATCTTTTCAGAGGTGAGCTGAACTTATAGATGTATATTGATGAATCTGCATGAGCTCTGGGTACCTGAACTCACAACCCTCTCACTTGAGTAACAAGAACTTTAGCTACAGAGTACACAGACTTTAAAAGGTACACAGACGAAGTACCTTTTAAACAGATACAATCCTGTAAAGCAAAGGCTTCATATAAGTGAAAAATAAAATCTGTACCGTAAAGTGACAAGTAAAAAGTCACTGGTGCTGTTAAGAGAGAGAACTGTCTTACTGACTCAAGGTTTTAGGTATGACCTTCCGGTTCTTTCTAATAGCAAGGGAAAACTTGGTGCTTTAATAACGATTTTTACTGATTACCCATTTTGTAAAAAAAAGCCCATAAAACATCTAGGAGCCCTGTGACAAGTAGAGTGGTTCAAATATATCAGCTTCTCACAGTGCACACAGTTACAAGAAACTTGGGGAATGTTTTCCTCCATATGCTGCCTTCATCTTTCACAGTGGACTGTCACATTCACTCACGTGGAGCTCCATAGGTCCAGTAAGTTTTCATTTATATGTGGAGATTCTTTGACTTGCCATTCATACTATAAAATTGCCATATATGCAAGCAGTCTTCTTTGTCAATCTAGATAAAGTTACTTTATTTCAGTGTTGCTTCTCTATTATAAAGTTCACTCTTATTTCCTATTCAATTTTTATGTTTTTAAGGCTCTATTTGATTTGATATTTAGTGTATATTTTGAAAACAACATAGGAACAAGAATGATTTTCTCTTCCCTGAGTAAGATTTCACCTAGAATGTCAGGATAAAAATGTTTAATAAACAAAGATTCTGCTTAGACTCTTTTATATATTATCTCTTCACTAGGCTTCAGTTCAGGATCTGCTTGAAGGTAGACCATTATCAGTATTGGCAGACATGTAAACCAGCTATGAATTATTTAAGTGCTTTTTTAGCACCGTTTTAAACATTATTGACAACAACTTCTGCAAGCCATCACTTTCTACATGATCAGTTAAAGAAAAACTGCATAGTTTAGAAGCATCAATACTATTGACATCAAGTGAGATTGATATGTCTATAATGAATCCAGAAATGTTTCAAGATTTAAATGTTATGAAAATAATTGCTCATCACCAATAGCTTGGTTAAATAGAAACATAACCATTAACCACCGAAAGACAGTATCTAAGACTGGCTCTTTCACTTTAAATACCTTCATTTAATGAGGAATCAATCTGTAGGTTTTCCTATTGAACTTTAATTCATATTTATTTTTAATCTTACAATCTCCAGATTGAAATTTGTAGTCATTCTGTTGTCTATCTCTAGTCACTCAGTAGATATTCTGTTTATTCTTCACAGTGCTGCCAGATAAACAAAACAGAAAGAAATAAGAGTACAATTGTTCTCACATTCAATGATCTTCAGTGATTACTCGTACTAAGAGGCTATTTTGCTAATTTCCCCAAATGGCATAAATAGCTACTAAATTATTTATTCTATACACACTTTGCACATTGAGATCCAACAGTGTTAGATTCCTGCAGTTTTCTAAAACAGGGCAAGCTTATCTGTGCCTCTTTTGAAATGTTTTCAAACATCATTGGTATATTTAATTGTACAAAATCAAAGATTTCATTATATTTCATACACATTCAGACATAGACTTCATTATGACAATTTTATGCACACATAGACATTTATTAATGAGAGTCACCCATTATAATCTTTTATTCACACTTTTTCTTGGTCCACTTCCTTTTCCCAAAGAGTTTTCTATTTTCAGCTGTTTCATTTTAAATAATCCAGATTGATCATGAGGGAAAAAGGGAGGGGGATAATTTCTAAGTTTGGCTTAGTTTGCTCAGTATCCATTTTCCTGCAAACAACCTTTCATTCTTATTTATTATGAAGGAGTACTTTTTTGTGTATATTTAATCCACATTCTTTGTGTATTATCAGTGACAGGCACCTCAACTGCCTTTTGTATAATTTACACTGCTTGAATATGTTATTTAGCTCTCTAATTATTTCATGCATTACAAAAGTCTTTCTCAATAAGGATAAACTCACATAACATAATATCCTTGAGTATTGGGGATGAATAATCTACTACATGAGTCTTAAATATGACCCCATGCTTGAAATGTGCTCTGAATTTATAGAATCATATACTTAAAGTAGTTGACTTAATGTGGAAAAGTATGGTTCATTTGTTAAGAGTGAGTACATAGTGACTCATACTAAGACTCTTAAGTCTCACACACTGTTGTCTACATACATCTGTAAGTCATTGTCATTTCTTAGCTTCCCATCAATGGAGAAACAATGCATCATCAGTAAAATTCCGCAAAACCATTAAAAACAATTAATTTGGTCAAGCGATTATTAATGCAATAATATAATTAAATAATCTCATTTAATGCAATAAATGAGAATACCATGTTGATGACTTTGCAGCATCCTACGGGGGTCATGAAGGCATTTAGTGTTGTTTCAAGTTCTGGGCTCGTTGACTCAGAATGCGTCCTAGAAATTAATAGGAATTGACAAGTCTATGGAACAACAGCTTGAGATTGGTGAGCAGAGATGCTAAAAGTCTTTACCTGCTTGATGAGGAAGTTATTAATGCCTAAGCTTCCAGATGCAGGGATTTTTATGAAGCAATCGGTTATCTTTTTCAGGTCACAAAATTAGTTAACTAGAGACATATATAAAACTCCAGTATTGTTTAGACTAAGGACAAAAATACATTGATTTGATCAACAACAATGGCTTTGTGTAACTTATATCAGTATGTCCCTCCCAACCCCTGCAACAGGAAAAGAACTTAGTATTTTACATGTTTTTACTTAATTTAACGAGGATGTTTAAAATATGGGGCATTTCCATGAGTCGAGAAGCTCTACTCTATGAATTTGTGATAGAGACAGCTATTAAAAATAGGGTAAGTCTTGAAGCACACAGCTCTCTCCCCACTGCTTTCCTTTCTAGTTTCTTTTCCATTAATATTATCTTCTCTAAACATCTACTGTAGCTTGAACCGTGCCAGTTATTGGTGTTCCAGCTCCTTATCTGATAATGAAATGAAGCTCCCTTTGAGTATTTTCCATACAAACTTAGAAAGATACAGTTGCACTGTAAGTTCATGGAATTTAGAGAGGAACAGTGTGAAATGCCTAGAAACACGATTTTCATTCATTTTGAATGTCCTGTAATTGGGCTTTATAAATATATTCAGTCATGTCTGTGACTGCTGGGACCATTTGAGAAAATCATGGCAGCCTCATAAGAAATCTTGATACGTTTGCACTTTTCTGGGTTATTTAATCATTATATTGTGTACTGAATTTTCAAATTCCAAATACAATGTAATTAAAGGCAACAAAGAATTACAGTGTGTCATCCATGTGAAAGCAATCGGTTATTTTCTAAGGAGTTAACATAAATGAAAGATTCCTTTCTTTCAAGGCTTAATAGCAGCATGCTGAGTCTTATCACCCAGCAGAGAAGACATCTATTTATGTAATTAAAAGAAGTAGAAAATGAATGAAATATATCTAAATTGCTTTAAAAGTAATGTACTGTTAGAGTTCACAGTAAGGGGTTTGGAGTTGTGAATGCAGTAAATTTCTTAATATAATTATGAAAACTTTGTCAAATTCAAACTTTTTCTTTTATATATCCTACCTATGTAGCTGTCTTAGGGTTTCTATTGCTGTGAAGAGACATCATGACCACAGCAACTCCTATAAAGGAAAGCATTTAATTAAGGAGACTAACTTAAAGTTTCAGAGGTTCAGCCCATTATCATCATGGCAGGGAATATGGCAGCTTGCAGGCAGGCATGGTGCTTGTGAAGTAGCTGAGAGTCCTACATTTTGCAGTCAACAGGAAGTCAACTGTGACACTGGGTGGTAGCTTGAGCATATGAAAAACCACAAAGCTCGCCTCCACAATAACACACTTTCTATAACAAAACCACACTTATTCTACAAGGCCATACATCCTAGTAGTGACACTCCATTTGGGAGCCATTTTCTTCCAAACCACAGCAGTACATCTACAAACAGAAGACAGTTCCTCTACTTATCTAGTTAATGAATTGTCTAGCTCACATATCTCTTTTACCAAGGCTTTATAACTAGAGAAAAATCCATGTTTCAGTTTTTAAAGACAATTTTAGAATTGATTGTCGACGATATATAACTGATGCTGGTGGTGGTAGTGTGTGTATATGTGAGCTCGGTTTTCAAGTTGTGTTTGCATGAGTGTGTGTGTCTCTGTTTTTCTGTGTGGTTGTGTTTATCCATATGTTAGTATGCAGGTGTATGTCTATCTCTGTGTATGCTTGTGTGTCTGTATTTTATGCATGTATATGTGTGTAGTTATGGTGCATATGTGCAGCCAACATTTGGTATTTTCCTCTGTAGTTCTCCATTTGATTATTCCAGGAAGGACTTACCACAGAAGCTGGAGCTTGCCATTTCAGGTGTACCGGCAGGCCAGTAAGATCTTAATTTCCACTTCCTTCTACCACTACAATCCTAGGACTATATGTCTATGTGACACTCTGTGATTTCGATGTAGGGCTGGAGATCCAAACTCAGTTCCTTGTGCATCGGTCCTTATATTTGTTCAGTAAGTGCTGTGCCCACTAAACTGTCTTCACAACCTCCAAAGCTGGCAGCTTTTGTTTTCAATTTTTAATTATGCTAAAATATACAAAACCAGAAGTTCTTTTATTTTTCATACTTTGTTATTTCTTTGAGGTTTTCATACAATGAATTTTAATCATATTCTCCCCTTTCCCCAACTTTTCTCAGATCTATTTCTCTCTTTCTACCCATCCAACTTTATATCTTCTTTATTTTGTATATATATATATATATATATATATATATATATATATACCAAGTAGAGTTTGTGCTTCCCTTATTTGCAAGGTCAACCAAACAGGGACCATACCTTTAAAAAAATAGTAACCCTCCCTTTACTGATGAATGTCAGCTGCCAATAGCCCCCTATCGAGGTTCGGAGTTTCATACTTACCTCTCCTCTGCATTTTGTCTGTTCTGAGCTTCTGAAGTTAAAGTGCATGCTGAGAAAGTTTGTAAAATTCTATCATATTTTGGCCATATTGAAGTATACAGTTCAGTGGTGTTGGGAAAATTCATTTTATTGTGCAATCATTGCCAGCAGGCATCTCCAGCACTCACTTCATTTTGTCAAACCGAAAATTCATAACCGTGTAACCGTGAACCCCTCATTCTCCCTTGTAGTCCTTTGCAACAACCATTCGATTGTCTGCCTCTGTGGTCTTGAATTTTCTAAATACCTCAATAAAGTGAATTCATAGTGTATTTGTTGCTTTCTGGCTGTTTTAGAGCATGGTCTTTAGGTTTCTCTTGTGTTGTTCCTTCATCTCCATCTAGCCCTATGGTGCCTCTCCCTTAGTTACATGTTCCCTTCCTTCATTTTCTTCTTCACTTCTCCCATTTCCCATGAAGGAGCAAAATATGCAGTATCTGTTTTTATGAATCCAGCTTATGTTACTTTGATATCATGATATCCAGTTTAACCTGCTTTCTTACAAATTACATAATTTATGTGCAACCTCTTGAGACAGGCATACAGTATTGCTATCTACAAATGCATTGGGACCAAATGCATAGCTATCGTAAGATCCATGCATCATTCAAGCACCCAAAGTGTGCCCATGGAGTCAGTACATAGTATATAGTAGTACCTGGTTAGCGTGTTTGTGATCAGCACCATGAGATCACATGTCGTTTCCTTTGACAATCAGAAAGCAACTGACAATGTTTAAGTAGAGTTTGAGTGCAAGGACAGTGAGAAGAAACCAGTGCTAGAAGTCGTGGGAGACTGTTTATACAGCACCTGTAAGCCACTTTCTCAGTAAGACTCTTAAAAGAATGATATATTGCTAACTTAATGGACAGAGAACTAGAGAGAATGGCTAAAATGTTTTATTATGGTTTGTTTTAATGTCAGCTTGTCAGAAATTATAAACACTTCAGTAGGCAGCCTCATGTGAGACGTGTCCTGATTGACATAGGGAGACTCTATCTGTGGGCAGCATCTTCATGTATTAGCCCAGACAAAAAGACAGAATGGAGACCATCTCTCCTGCTGCTAAATTAACTTGCATTATTGCTACTGTTGATTCATTTGCTGATATCAGTCCCAGCATTTCCAAGCTTTCACCATGGACTCTCTAAGAAAATTCTGGACTTCTCAGACCAGATTGTGACTACTAAGACATACTATTTTGTGCACCAAGGAGCTACTTGTGACACACACACACATACCCCCCCCACACACACCACAGTAGTTAAAGAAAGCCATTGTGTGACTGTTCTGACTGCAGAGGCACCGAGCCTGAAAGACTAAACTCCTCTGTTCTCATTCTCAGGTGTGAATCTCCTCTCACTACTATTTTAAAGATGGCATAATAAATTTATAAGAATGTATGTATATGTTAACCTATTGATTATGTTCTTCTCTAGATCCATGTCTAATATATTTTTTTTCATTTTTTGGTTTTTTGAGACTGGATTTTTCTGTGTAGCTGTCATGCCTGTCCTGAAACTAGTTCCTGTAGACCAGGCTGGCCTAGAACTCATGGAGATCTGTATGCCTCTATCTCCCGAGTGCTGGGATTAAAAGCATGTGCCACCACTGCCTGGCCTAACAATTTAAAAAAAATATATTATATATAAGGCCATAATTTGAAACTGAGCCATGTCTTCTGTCAAGCAAAGAAGCAAATGGATCTAAAAACTAGTTATTCCTAAGGCACACGTGTTCAACTGATTCTCTGTGGGTATTAGCTATATCCATTCTGTGTGAGCACTGTACTCATAAATTCCAGGTGAGCCAATCTTTGAGACAAACCTGTGCCAGTTATGAGGATAAAAACAAAGCCCACTGAAACGTGCAACCTCCAAATTTTCAGCAAGATTTCTAAGCTGGGGTTCCAAACATTAGGGCAGAAATAACGTCCAGTTGTCATGCCTGGTTTGAATTACTGAGTTAGGGGCCTATCTTCCTGTCTGTCTGTCTGTCTGTCTGTCTGTCTGTCTGTCTATCTATCTATCTATCTATCTATCTATCTATCTATCTATCTATCTATCTATCTATCTATCATCTATCTATGTACATTTCTATTTCTTCATTTATCATCTATCTATATCTATCTATCTATCTATCTATCTATCTATCTATCTATCTATCTATCTACCTACCTACCTATCTTTCTATTTGCTCATCTGTTTATCTACCTATCTATGATTTTTTATGTTGATACTTGTGCTATTAAAAGTACTCTTATAACTTCATTTAATGTAAAAGAGCCATAAGGCATTAGATGATTTTTTAAGACAACAGCATTTCCTAGACACAA
The DNA here is from genome assembly GCF_982192425.1 of Myodes glareolus. NCBI lineage: Eukaryota > Metazoa > Chordata > Mammalia > Rodentia > Cricetidae > Myodes > Myodes glareolus. Next base: position 26,447,585 of record NC_142046.1, on the reverse strand, counting down.
CAGGACTAATAATGCATGTAATCACTCACCGAGATATCTATAGCATGCACAAGACCTGTGCAACTTCAAGCCAAACTCTCAGCACTATAGACTCACATCAAACTTTTCAGCAAGAAACTGTTTGCAATTTATAACTGTCAGGAGAGCGAAAATTAGTTTTCTTTAATAGACTGACACTAGGTATGTCAGCCCCATTCCAGAGCATGCCTCTTGCTCAGGAGGAACTGTGTGTGTGTGTGAGTGTGGTGTGGAGAGACAAAGAGAGAGAGAGAGAGAGAGAGAGAGAGAGAGAGAGAGAGAGAGAGAGAGAGAGAGGAGAAAGGGAGGGAGGGAGGGAAAAAGGAGAAAGAGAAAGAGAGAACATGAAGTTGGGTGGATGGTGAAAAGGGGGAGATCTAGGGGCGATATGGTAAGAGTTGAGGAAGAAAAAATAGTATGGTCAAAACATTTTATATGAAAGTTTCAAAGAGTAAATAAGAACATCAAGAAAAACTAGAAAAGCCCACCAGTAAATTAATAAACTTTTATTCAATTATTTGGATGGTGTTTTAATTTAGAAAGCAAAACAAAAACCACATAGATTACAAGAAGAACAGCTGTGTGAAACTGAAAGTAAATTTGGACTTGTTTTTAAGTGAGAGAAAGAGGAAACAACAACAGAAACAGGTGGAAGGAGGATATTACTAGGCTGGGAAGAAAAAAAAGACATGTGCCTAGGTTCTAGAGTCAGTCAGGTGGTGAGTAAAACTGAGAAGGGAAAGATAAGCCAGCACTAGCTCTCTGGGTGACTGGAAGGAGAGAGGCAGGACAAACCTGAGAGCACAGAGCACAGGGTGACCCAACAGCAAAGGCTTCTCTGTGCCCACAAGCACATCATCCAAGGTTTCCTCCCACAATATACCATTCTCTTCTGCGACTTCACGTCTCCCTGCATGTCTAGGAGCATTTTCAACAAAGAAAGCATTTCTAATGTTTTTAAATTGCTGTTCAATATACTATTCTCTTCTGCGACTTCATGACTTCCCTGCATGTCTAGGAGCATTTTCAACAAAGAGAGCATTTCTAATGTTTTTCAATTGCTGTTCACAACATTGCTACATTTCTGCTTTTAGTTATAGTTATCAACTTTAGATTCATCAGCTCTCTGCTCCTGCTTCATAGATAGAGTAGACCAAGTCTGTTGGTGGCTTTCAGAGAATATTTTAGAAATGTGGTAAAATCTTGCAGCCAACCATCTGTTTAAGGGGTGACTTTTTTTGCATAGAAAACTTAAGGTTTATCCACAATTAAATCTCAATTTCTTACTACAGGAAATGGGCAGTATCCAGACACAGCATCTTTTTCTCTCAGTGGATTGTGAAGATCACACAATAAAGAGCACTTTATAAATAATTAAAATAGTCTTTAAGCATTGCATTAAGACCACTTACTCTGTTTTATTGGATAAATTCAATAAAGCCATTAATTGTGGACTTATGTAATTATGCAAATGAATGATGATGCTCTCCAATTCTTTGGTCACATATTCTTATGTGGTTGGTGACTCTAATTACTATAACATTGCCACATATTAGCACACAAAAAATGGAGATAGCTAGCTCAATAATTCAGCCAAGAAGTAAGTCTAGAAATAATAGATACTTGAAAACATAATGGAATGCATGCATGCACAGATACACTTATATACATCTCATCAAGACAATGCAAAACAATTCTTCCTATTTCTTCTTTATTCTTCCATTTCCCCCAAAGGTTCATAAACGCGCTGCCTGCACTCTTTCGTTTGCAGTCAGTTCTTCTTGACTAACACTCACATTTTTCTCGTTCTGACATTATTAAGAGACATCTGCTTTTATATGCACTAAAAGTGTGTAAGTATATAATTCATTGAGTATCTCTTCTTCATAGACTTCTCTCCTTTTAGCATTTTCCATTCGTTACTTTGGCAATTTTGATCCTTACTCCAAAGTTTTGTTGTTATGTTTTACTTATTCTGAAAATGTGAAAAAATTTCCATCGAACAGGTAACACATAGAGTGGAGTTTGGTGTCATCCTTGCCTATTTCTCATATGAATGTGTTTTATTGGGTTAGTATCTTTATCAAACATTAAAAATAGTAAGTAATCTAAATGTCTAGCTTGTCTCAGAGAAACAAAGCAAAGTGACACACCAATTTACTGAAGCTTATGACAGCCATTTCTTTAGTTAGGTGTCTTTGCTCAGTACACAGAGTCCAGGGAACTTCATTGTTTGCAGTGTGGCTTGTTACTTTAGTATTCCTAAGCATTTGAATCTGTCACCAGAACATCCAATTCTGAGTGTCCAGCTGAAAGTTGGACAATGTCTATCCAAAGATTCTGCATTGATCTTCATGGATTAAAAACTGTCCAGTATCATTCTGGTAAAACTTCTAACAAACGCAAGGCTAGAAACTGTGTACCTCTTATTCTTTCCCTTTACTTTTTCCTCTCCCAGTGGTGTTGATTGGTACATCAGCCCCTGTAATATATTCTGTCTGTCAGCTTCTCATTTTATCCTCCCAAGACATTGGGACATGTCATGTGACCTTCCCTTAAGAGTTAACCCATACAACTCATTAGATTACTCTTCCAAATGTGTGACTTTAATAATTACACTACCTCTTTATTATACCACCTTGCTCAAAATAGATAAATATAAATTCTTTAACATTCTCTACTGTGGAAAATGGGAAAGCCATTTTCCTTTGGATTAGAGAATCTTAGCATTGGCATAGCTCTTCTACTGCCTAACATAACTACTGTATATGTGATCTGAGAAAGCCGAGTCACAAAGGCTGACTTAGTCATAATGCATAGGTAGCTGACAACACAAAGATGCTATCTATCTCTGCATGAGATGCCAGGGCGATGTCTGCACTCCCCCTTAGTTAGTGGTTCTAGTCAAAGCTAGGTACTGGCCTCCATCATCCATGGGTAACTCTGCTCTTACAAGTTTCATTCCTTTCTTGCCTTTGCTCAGAATATGAGACATCATCGTAACTTTGACGTGTATGTTTGGTGGTTACTATTAACTGCCAATTTGACAGCCTCCTGAATTACCTGCGAATGAGCCTTGGAACATTTAATTTTCTTATATTAACTGAAATGTGAAGACTTAACCTTAATTGTGGGTTGACCATTCCACTAGTGGTGTGGGAGAATTGTCTGCATTCTGTCAATCATATTTTAATAAAACGCTGATTGGTCAGGCAGGCAGTATAGGCGGGAAAGCCAGACAGGTAGTAGGAGAATTCTGGGAAGCAGGAAGGTTCCTCGCCATTCCTGTGCAGACCACTGAAGAGGCAGCATGTAACCTGCCCTGCTGAGAAAGGTACGGAGCCATGTGCTAACATAGATAAGGATAATGGAGTAACATAAGTTATAAGAGCTAATAAGTAGCCTGACCTAATGGGTCAATCAGTTTATAACATTATGGAGTCCTATGTGTGATTTTCTTTGGGCTTCCCGGCTGTGGAGTACTGGGCGGGACAGAAACCCCAACAAGCTGGGCCTCATGTTACACACTGGCATGGGTGTAGGGGAATATGGTACAGTAGTGGTGCTGGGAGATCCTGACTTATCAGGAAGCAAGGATATATTTAGAGCCGCTATGGGACAGCTTGGGGGCGGTGTTGAGCTGCAATAGGACAGCTAGGCTATAGAGGAAAAGTGTCCTGACTATTGGGAAGCCAGGCTACTTGGCGCTGCAATAGGACAGCTCTGGAGGCTGGAGCTGCAATGGGACAGCTCAGCCCTGGATTAAATGTGTCCTGATTGTCACAAAGTCAGGTTACCTGAAGCTGGGGTACTGTGGGGTATGATCTCCTCTCAGGATATAGGGATTGTGCTCCTCTCCTGGAGAGCTGCTGCAGTTGAATTCTGCTCTGTTCCCTTACAGGAGTATCCTGGAAGAGCTATTTGCTTCTTCTCCAGCCCAAGATGCTGCTTCTACTAACACTCTGCTAAAGGGAAGCCCCCGTGGAGAAGGGTAGCAATCTCTTCCAGCTCTAGCGAAAAGTTTTTACTTTTCCTCCACTGGTTCTTCCATTCTTATCTGCCTTGCTTAGGCCCCCTAGGGAGCGTCTCAGGAAGGTTTTTCAGCTCAGTCCCTTCCAGCCAGGTTCCTCTGCTCTGTGCTGGAATAAAGGTCATCATCCAAGACTCTTTTGAGAAAGAAATTTATTTGATATGGAGGAATCAGGGGAGTGGCTGCCTCTGCCCAGGGATGGACTGATAGCAGCTCTTAATGGAAGGGATAGAGAGGCTTATATAGGGCTTCTAAAGGGAAGGAGTTTTTCCAGGGAGATGGGGGATTGGTTAGCTTTTCCCTGCTCAGGGATTGGTCAGTTTAGCTGACCAGGGGCAGAAATGGCTCTGATTTCATGGCCAAACTGTGTTTCTTTCACTGGTCCATTTTAGCTTTTTGACTCTAATCTTAGTCTTTAGTACTGTGTTCAGGGATAACGATGTTTCTCTTCCTGGCCAAGGTCTCAAATACAGGGTGTGTCTTTTTGCTCTGGCTCTGGGTTCAGAGTCAGGGTGCTCAGTGATTGGTCAGTTTTCTGCTCCAGTTGTCCCTTTTACCCTACAATGGGATCTTAGAATATACTAAAAGAAATGAGTGAACTGAGAAGTATCATACATTTAGGTTCCTTTTCTTCCGTCTGTAGGGATAGTGTAACCAGCAGCATTAAGCCTCTGCTGCCTTGACGTCAGCACTGGAATGGACTAAAGATTAAAATGTTGGCTAAAATAAACTCTTTTGTCCTTAAATTGTTTTTGGTCAGTCCATTTTATATAACAGGGCAAGTAACAAAGACAGACATTGGTTCCCAGAATTAGGACATGGTAGGGATAAACCTATGTTGTTCTTTAAGTCTTTGAAATAGTTTTGTGACTGGGATATGAAAGAATGTTTGCAAGTTTGAGCTAACTAATTCTTAGCAAGATTTTAATAATCTATTTTGGCATGAACTTTGGAGACAAGGATGCTAAGAGAAACAGGCAGTGGAGGATGAGCTCACTAGTTTTTTGAGGCAAACAGGGACTTGGTCAAGACCTGTGTTAGGGGCCACTGGTATAATTTTCTAAGGAAGAATTTGACTTCATTATTTCTACACCCAAAGAATTTGAGTTAAACTGAAAATAAAGATAATGTGCTAAATTTTTGGCAGAAGAAATTTCAAGACAGGACAGCAGTCTGATGATAAGAATGAAGGTGTACTTTTTTGTCTATTTGTTTTATTTTGAGGGATAATTTTTAAATGAAATTAGATTTTTGTTCATACAATGCTTCTTGACCATAGTTTCCCCTCCCTCCACTCCTCCCAGTTCCCTCTGCCACCTTCCCTCTGCCTCAATCCACTTACTCTTGGTTTGCCATTGGAAAAGAGCAGACGTCCAAGAAACAGTGACCAAACATGATGAAGATGATGATAATGATGATGATGATGATGATGATGATGATGATGATGATGATGATAGCAATACAATAATACAAGACAAAAGCCCTCACACTGAAGTTGGACAAGGCAAACCAACAGAAAAGAGTACCAAGAACAGGCAAAATAATCAGAAATACCCTGACTCCCAGAGTTAGAACTCCCACAAAAACATGAAGTTAGTAGCCACAATATACATGCAGAGGGCATGGTGCCCTCATGCAGTAGACTCATGCAGTCCTGATGCCCTACCACTTCAGTCTTTGTGAGTTCAAATGTGCGCTGCTTAGTTGATTCAGTGAACCATGTTCTCCTGGTGTCCTCAATCCCCTCTGACTCTTATAAACTTCATTTGTTCTCTTCCATGAGATTCCCTGAGCTCTAAGGAGAAGAACCCTTTGGAGATCTCCAGTTTAAACTCTCTCTTTCTCTCTGCAAAACATCTGGCAGTGGATCTCTGCATCTGCTCACATCTGCGGCCTGTAGAAGCCTCTCTGACTTGACAAGACCCAGTCTATGAGTATAGCCAGATATCATTAGAAATCATTTCATTGATTCTTTTTTTATTTTTCAAACCATTAGTGTTTGTTTATACTCTAGTTCTTTGGGCTACCCAGTCTCCAGTTCCTGGCCAACCAAGCACTGTCATATATAGGCTGCCTCTCATGTATGGCACCTCATGTTAAACTGGACATTGAACAGACACTCCCACAAGTTCTGTGTCACCATTGTCCCAGCACATCTTGCAAACAGGACTGAGTGATGGTTGGTCAAAGGTTTTGAGGCTGGGTTGGTGTCCATGATTCTCTTTTGATAGTCTGAAGAGTACCTTTCTGCACCAACGAGACTAGAATGTATGGATGAAGGCTCCATAAAGGTAATAGCTTAACTTCTCCATGTGCAATGGGTTGTGTGGATGTTATCCTCAACACAACCCCACTGTCAGTTTGCTTAGAGCAACACTCTGTTCTAGCACCAGCCTAGATTCTTTGGGAAACTCCATGTGAACTCCTCAGACAACAATTCCATCGAATATAACCGAGTCCTGCCACTGGAAGCCTTGCTTGGCTACAAGAAAAGGCCAGTTGAGACTCCATAACCTTCTTTAATAATCATCTTTACTAGAGCCACCCTTATAAATTCCAGGAAGTCTCCAGAGCACTATGTTTCCATACTGCTCTCCAAATCCCTGCAATTCCAGCCATCTCGTCTCCATTCCAGTCCCCCAAACCTGATCTCTCCCACTCTTATCCCCACCAAAATCAAAATCTTGTCCCTACCCACCATCAAAATTCTATTTTCCCCTTTCCAGGGAGATCCATTTGTCTCCCCTAAATACCTCCTCTTTACCTAAACTCACTAGGTCTAGAAATGTAGATTGATCATCATTTACTGTACCTATTTGAGGTATAAGCACCATTGAAGACAAACTCATGCTGCACTGGTACAGTAGAAATAATGTCTGGATGTCAAAATTCTACCCACTGAGGGCTCCATCAAATGAAGATCCACATTCCCATCAAGGAAACAAACCTAAGCTGAAATAGTTCCCTTCTCCTCAAAAGCAACAGCCTAGCAAAGTAACTTCCTATCGTACCTTGAACTGTCAGCTAAAATAAACCCTTTTGTCTAAGCAGTGAGAAAATTAATACAGTTGTGAGCATTAGTTTTGTTAATGCTTAAACTCCATCCTCTGCTATACATTATTAGTCTGCCTTTACTCTATCAACTCATGTGGTCAGGTTGGCACAACAGACTATATTACTCTAGAACCTAATATACTCTCTTGATCCTAATAGTTTAAGTTGACTGAAACCCACCTTGGAGAACTTTACTCTTTCCTGACTTTACTAGATTAGTGTCTACTCATATATTCTTGAAAAACAAACAAACAAACAACAACAACAAGCTTTATACCCCGGTCCACTTCTCTTCCAAATGACTTCCCATTTACTGACTTCTTTTACATTCGGAAATGATGCAGGTCATTCTTTTTGTTTGTTTGCTTCCATTAATGCACAACTAATCACAATATCCCTTGCCTCCTTTCTGTTGGTATGTTGAAATACAGATTAGGAATTGCAAGTATTGGTCCTTTCAGTTTCATCACTGATTTCAAAGAGTTTTATAAAACCTCATCACAGATACAAGGCTTGTATTCAATATACAATATGCTTAAGAATTGTTCAGCCACACAGCCCCAAATCTCTAACTGTCTACCAAGTTTGCATTTATAAAAAAATCTGTATTATTCCTTTGGCACTTGCTATTACACCTCACGAAATTAGCAATTTAATAGTTACTTAGCTTAATATCTATTACTAAGTAATTGTAATTTCATCAAACTGTTCATTCCAGCAATAGCCCCATGCTGTGTTGTGAAATTTAATCAAATATTAATTTGAATTCAGGTCATAACACTTCTAGTTATCTCCTTATAATTAAAGTCTGGTTGCTAAAAGAATTGAAGAGAAAGATGAATACATTCTGCCTAGAATTGCCTGTCTACTACTTCTTTATTATTCTAAAAAACAAAATAATTAATGTTAAAGACATTAATGATTTGTCTTAGACATCTTGTAGTTTTGAGATAACAAAGTTGATATGAAATAATCTTTTAAGTTTTACATAAACTATCACTAAGTATTCATGATTAAAGCATATTCTTCATATTTAAAATGAATATTGTCTCATTCCTTTATTCTTTTAACATTTAAAAAATTTACTATGAGTATAATTCATAAGAAAGTAAAACATTACCAAATATTTAAGTGATTGCTTATTTTCTAATTTGATCTCATAATGTTTTAAGTTTACAGTCTTTGAATGGCCTTAAACACAGTGATTTATAGTTTAGAAGTACAAATTTATTTTCTGTCAGCTCTTTACAAACAAATTAAGGATGGGAACTAAATTTTATGGCAATGAGCTCAGTGTCTTGAACCTAAAAGGTCCACATGAAATAATTAATGGTTGATTTATTATAGTGGTCTGGACTTTAGTACTAATTTATCCTCTTCAGTATTTACTCTTATATGTTTATCAGAAACATTTATATCCCACAAAAAACACAGAAATTAAACTTTTGACCAATAATAAATATGTAAGTAATTTTATAGTTCATAGTAATACAATATTACATAATCGCTAACATAGTCTAAATTAATAAAACATTGGGTCTAGTGGTCTTTTTGGCTTTAGTTTAATAGATACCTATACAATTCTTTTGTGGTATTGCTATGTCTACGTGTATCCCTCAGTGATCGGAAAGTAACAAGGATGGCAGTAACTTTGTAGGGAGCTGAGAGAATTTTGAGTGTGTGAAGTCCTAAATGAACATGTATTTTGAAACAGCATTTTGAGGAATCTGGGATAAATTGGCCATGATAAGTTGGGAAAGACATTACCCATATGTATCAGGCTCAAGAAAGGTGAAAAAGTTTTTCTCTGGGGTTGAATATGAGAGTTTATGAAAGATTGCTCAGTTAGGGCAAAAACTAGTAACTGCAGCTTCCCCCTTGTAGGGAGCCACCTGGAGGCACAGGTGGTCCTGCAGTTTGGAGGTATACAAGTCCATACCTGGCTTAGCCACGTGGGGCTGAGAACCCTTGCCTGCACATACGCAGACCAGCAGAATGGCATTAACCAATCAGGACAGCATTCAAGCCTCTCCACCGTTTAAAAGCAGCTGTCTCTGGGCTCTGCTTCCTCTCTCTAAGCTTTCTCTCGTCCCTGCACTCTCTCTTCCCTCCCCCAATTTTCCTCAATCAAGGGCTCCGAATAAAGACGTGACAGGGAAGGAATTCTCGTTTTTAGTGGCATTCATTCCTGCTGGTCAGGAAGTGTGCCGCACCCCCTCAGGGATGCTTACCTCCCGAGCCTCTCACCTCCAAAAAAAAGTGGCTAAACCACCACAGCAATGGCCCTACCACCACATACACACCTACCTAATACAGTTGCTGATGTTAAAGATTATAGCACTCTGAGAACCCCACCTGATCCCATCTTCATTATATACAGGTCAGTGTGTCTATCCTTTCTTCATTCCATTTCTGTCTCTAAACAGAGTCCTGACCCAAGCCCTGGGGCATATCTCATGATTTAATCACTGGGAGCTCATGATGTATTACAGGAAAAAGAACGGCTATGGGACAAGGCTGGCACAGACACACACACACACACAACAAAACTTATCATGAGAGTTCTACAGGGAGATTGGACACATCCAAGAAATGAAGGATGGTCAGAGTGACAACAACACACTGGAGACATGTCAGAAGTATGTCAGCCATTCCTAAGGTTGAGTAGAAGAGTCATTGCTAGAATACAGAATATTATTAGGAGGAAAGTAGAGTGGAAAAGCAAACGAGTGGAAGGTTTGTCATGGCTGCGAACACAACCAATAGAATTGAACTGCCTCTGATAGTCTGTGGCAGCAGAAACTAGGCTGAAATGAAATACTGTAGCATCATATGGACAATGCTCATCTTTTAGACACTATGAATATGAATTATTAAAAATGCAGTCCATATGTAGTCAGGTGTGAGGCACATTGGTTAAACAATGCCACAAGAGTCAGCTGTGGGCAACTAGAACTGAGTCTAGGGGAGATTTACTATTTTTGAAGTGTCTGAATCTTAGTCTAAGATAGCAGCACAAACATGAACTGAAAACTACATAAATCCTCTTACTATCCATAGATTTATATATATATATATATATATATATATATATATATATGTAAACGTATATATAAAATACGTTTCCTATATAATCAATAATATTTTCAATGTGTCATATATCAACAATCATATGTAGGTAAGCAAGAAGCGAATGCAAGCGGTATGTGGATGATACAGATTACAATGTGTGTGTGTGTGTGTGTGTGTGTGTGTGTGTGTGTGTGTTTAAGAGTGTCTGATTCTATAAGGAACATCAGTATTTATGCTTCTAAAACATTGTAGACACACCAGAGGATTATTGTCAGTCTACAGTGTGATATGGGATGTCCCTTTGTGTGCTTTCAATATGTTTTGTTACCCCTGGTTAATAAAGAAGCTTCTTTGGCCTATGGAAGGGCAGAATATAGCTAGGCAGGAAAGACAATACAGGGAAAAAGAAGACAGAGTCTGGAAAATGCCAGAAGCCTCCAGAAACTAAGATGCCAAAGCATTACTAGTAAGCCAGGCATGTGGCAAGACACAGATGATCTGAAATGGGTTGATTTATATGTAGAGTTAGCCAGTAAGAAGCCTGAGACATTGGTCAAACAATTGCAATTAATATTAAGCCTATAAATTATTATTTCATAAGCATCTGCAGGGACCCGTGGGTGGGAGAGGAACCTCCAGTTACAGCTGTGTGCTGCATTGTCAGGATGTATCAGAATTTCTTTGTTTTCCTCAGTGACTATAGTAAGTGTGATTTCAGTGTATTCTTGGTTCTACAAACCATAAGGTCCAGCATCACACACTGTGGCTTTCAGAGGAACTAGAGTTTTAATGTGATTCACCTAGAGAAACTTGATTCTTTTTATCTATTTTGATTCAATGAAAGTGTCATAACCAGTTCATACAGGGTGTCTACATGGCATTTCCTTTTTTTTTTTCGCAATTTAACATTTTATTAACTCTTTGTGGATTTCACATCTTGCATCTGTATCTCACTTGTCTCTCCCTCCCTCTCCCTTTGCATCTACCCTCCACCCTTGCTACCTCCCAACAAGATAAAACAAAATAAAATTTAAAAGAAAAGAAAAGAGAAAAGAAAGAATAACCTCTTCCTGGAAGCTATAATGTGGCACAGTGAATCACACAGATTAACCTTTAGTCCACATATCTTTTCTTGCAAGTGTCTATTGCAAGGAGTCTTTAGTCTTGGTCTAGGTCTCTGGTTTCTGCTAGACCATCAGTACTGGGTCCTCACTGGGACTTCTCTCTAATAGCCTCTTGTTCTGTGTTATATAGAAGTCGTGCAGCTTTGGGTCTTTAGGTCTGGCCCCTTGACTTGCTCCAACAAATCATAGATGGGGTAGATGCTGGTATGGGCCTGGTTCTGGACCTGAGTGGTTGCTGGGTTGCTCAGCCCACAAACTCTCCTTCATCTTCACTACCAGGGTGTGCTCTCCAGCATGGCTCATGCTAGCTCTTCCTACCCAGCAAGGAGCACTGCCAGTTCTCCTGCCCTCCTGCTCTTAGGGCTAGCTCACCTGCACCCACACCACACTTAATTGAGGTGACTTGCTTACAGTTCCAAGATTTAGTCCATCACGATGGGGAGCATGGTGACATGCAGGGAGCTGGGAGTGCTTACCTATTGACTCAGTGGGAACAGGAAGCTGGCTTGACTGTCACACTGAGGGAAGCTTGAGAGAAAGACCTCAAAGCCTGCCCTTCGACAGTGATGTGTTTTCAAAGAAGGTGTGGTCCAGATTAAAGGTGTGACCTTCAGCCTCAAGGTCCTGTGTCTTACAACCATACAGCATTCTCCAATAAGACCACACTTCCTCCAACAAGGCCACTGCTGCTAATAGTGTCAATCCCTGAGTTTGTGGGGGACAAATACATTCAAACTACCACACTCACCACAACAGTATGCAAACACATGGCACCACAAGGCTTGCAGGTCTTCTCCAGCTCAGCCTTTTTGGAGCTGGGCAGTCTCAGGTTTTCTTTTCCCCGCACATCGCCAAGAGCCATGGAAGGCACTGTCATTTCCTTCTTAACACCCTAGCCAACAACAAATAAGGGTTTCTAGGTTGACAGTAAATTTATCTAATTCCAAATTATTATACTTAATAGTTTACAGATAAAAAGTTTATCTTATACCCTAAAGTTATATAACATGTGGTAAGGAAATTAAGAATATATATATACAAGTTGATTATAGTTATTACTAATTTAAATTTTATTTTTAAGTATTACTTATTATTTAAGTAGTAGCATAATGGCTGAAACAATGTATTAAAGACTATAATATTAGTCATAATACTAGAAAGTCATTCATGCCTATGTACTCAAGTGGTTTATTTGTCCCTCAAGCCTAGAAGAATGAAGTGTTCATTTGAAGACATGAAAATTACCCTTGGCTACAGACTACCTTGTGAAGGTATTCTCTTCTCAGCAGTCTACTTCTAAATACTAGGTGGGACCCATTCTCTCTACTTGACATTAAATCAAATAAAACTAAAACAAAAGACTATGAAAACCACCAACAACCCTAGACCTTCTAGAACCTTGCTGAAACCCTTGTGCATCCTTCATTCCTATTTTTTTTTCTCCAAAGTGGTATTCTCAAATACAGGCATTTGCCAGAAAAATCTCTTATGAAAGGTTACTTCCCTAGTGAACTAAGTCAAAACCGTATCATTAAATAAAATATGTTCTTCATTACTTCCAGTGATTAATCCACATTCTAAGTGGAAGGGCAATGTGACACATTCTAACTTCAAATATATTTGCATAGAAGTAAAATTTCGGTGACTTGTACATTATTTATGGCAAGCAACAACAACAAAACAAATGATTGAAAGTGGATTAAAAGTGAGATGAGCCAGATGTGGTGGTGCACACCTTTAAGCCCAGCACTCAGGAAGCAGAGGCAGGTGGATCTCTGTGACTTCTAGGCCAACCTGGCTTTAAAAAGTAAGTACCAGGACAGCCAGTGCTGCTATACAAAGAAACCCTGTTTCAAAAAACCAAGATAAATAAATGTATTTTTAAAAAGTGAAGATGAATTAAAATTTATGTGGGAAAAAGAAAACACTGTTATTTTAGGGCTTACCAGTAAAGATTCCATGGTATGAGGGAATAAAATAGATGTATTCTATAATTATAAAATGATTTTTAGTATCTCTCAGCTGAACAGGTCTGATAGTTGCTGAATTTATTAAATGAATAAACAAAACCACCTCTTACTTCAGATAATATCATCTTCAAGACCAGACCAACATGAAAAATTCAAATGATTAGCTTAATACATATTATATAATTACTCCCAATATGTTCCCAAGATCTGAACAGTAAGTCAGAGGGCCACATAAATACCAAGGCAAATTCTAGCAACCTGTTTCCACGAACTCAGAAGTCCTAAGAGGGAGCTTAGCAATATGTGCCTAAGCGTATGAAATGAGACTCTGAAATGCACCCACATGTGGGAAGCAAGGTGATAAAGAGAAACTGCAAGTCCGATTTTGTGAGTAATAATCTAGTTAAGACTTCTCTTTATGATGACCAGTACTAACCTGGACCACATCCAAGACCACTGTGAAATATATCTTGGACTCTAAAGAAAACTTGCTAAATATTTATCTCAAAAAGTGGATGACAATAACACTAGCCTTTAAAATATAATTTGTTTTTATCGAGATAAGGTTTCTTTGTAACTTTGGAGCCTGTCTTAGAACTAGTTGTTGTAGACCAGGCTATCCTTGAATTCACAGAGATCTGACCCTCTCTGCTTCCCAAGTCGTGGGATTAAAGGAATGTGTCACCACCACCTGGCTTTACTGTATATTTAATAATAATTAATTATATGCTATTTGTTACAATGCATGACACAAATATATAACATCAGATATTTATGCTTATCCTTTTCATTCTGTACATCTCTACATAGGGCCTCTCTTCTGCCAGGGAACAGCTTAGACATCCATTGTTTCTTTTAACTGTGCATAGGGCTCATTAATCAGTTTTTATTTTGAAATAAAGTATCAGGTTTTTCATACTAAAAAATAAAGAATAGAAAAAAAAACTATCTTACCCTGAACACTTGAAATATAAAACAAAGCAAGAAAAGAAAGAGAAACAACAATAATATTCAAACATTCCCTAAGCTTTGACTGACACAATTTAACACAGGATTTTGGTTATATTTGTTCTACAAACCAGTGGCAATACCATAGAGATAACTTGACCAATCCAAAAAGAATGAGAGTTATGTATTTTATGATGATCAGGCATAGTCTCGTCTAGGGTAGTGGAGATCCCTACCAGCATCATTTTATCCTGGAGGGAGCCATTTAAAACTTTACCTGTACCAAGAAAACCATTTGGGCTTACTTAAGTTGCTTTAGCATAACTCAGTATCTGGAACCTCTTTTGTTCCCACATTATTAATATTCAGAAAGAGTATTTAATGTGTGAATGCCTCAGAATTAAGAATAAATAATGGTCTTCCAATTACTATTTTAGGCAAGTATAAACTCAATTATTGAAGAAAATCTCAAAAAAAAAAAACCACTTCCATATTGGTAATGTTAGTGGTCTCTCTCTCTCTCTCTCTCTCTCTCTCTCTCTCTTTCTCTCTCTCTCTCTCTCTCTCTCTCTCTCTTTCTCTGTGTGTGTGTGTGTGTGTGTGTCTGTCTGTCTGTCTGTCTTCTTTATTTCTTTTCTTTTTTGCAATAATGAAAATGAACTATTGGAACTCATGAGGGTAGAGCAAACACTCTGCCACAGAGCTGTGTACCCAGTCCTTTATATTGACAGTGATCTTTCCTCTTAAATATAATGTGCACGATAATCAAAAAAAGTTCAATGTGGCACAGGTTATAGAATATATCAAACACAGACCTTGTGGATGAGTAGAAGCATAGACTTTCTCTATAAACAAACTATGTGAAGTGAAAGGTGTCATGCCAGGTCTGAGACACATGATAACAATGACCTATACTTTGTCTCAGTGAAATCTGCGGCTCTATGAACATGGCATCAAATATGAAAAACATCTGAGCTGTTGAGACGCCTGGTGGATAATTTGCTGTTTTTATTTCTTTTTTTGGTGACTTAAATTAAACGTGGTTCTAAGGGAGAAGTATATTTCTTTCTATATTAAACCTCATAACATTGTCTACTCATTTATGCTGTATAGTCTATCTGATTATTTATGCTGTATATACTATCTGATTATTTGGAGTATGTTTTGTAGCAATTTCTTGTGAACGTAAACTCCATCTTTTGAAATGTCTGTATCGATTTTCTTCATTGTATTGGCTTTAAGGAGATGAAATACGATAACAACACAATTGTAGCTCTTTGTATATAGATTATTTTAATCCCTTTGAGGCAATTCAAGGACCATTGTTTGAACTAGATACTAAGCTAGACTCTTTGTATTCTCAAGATTTAATGAATGACTCTGATTTTACAGCAGGCTTCTGATATACTCTGAGAATTCATGGAACCCAGAGAATTTTTGGGGTCCCAATGCAGTCAGGATGGTTTTTCTCTTGAAATGATCCATCCTTAAAATAGAGTTTGGACTTTGATTTTGTTTGCCCACCTATTTTTCATACATAAAATAGTTTTTTAATATAGTAATATTTTCAATAAAAACATATGGGTATATTACAAATAGTATGCTCAAGATATTATAATTATAGTTTATAAATTGAATGTTTATTATAAATCAAAATGAGCTGGGCATATAGCCAAAAGTAAAATAGACAAAACATTAATTTCTAAAACTCATATTTTATTTGACAAAAATAAACATGAAGACACATAAAAATAAATAAATAAAAAGATAATGTGTTTGTCTCTCGAAAACTATCAAAAGTCTTTCCTAATCAAAAAGAAAAATATTACTGATTTGCAAGTTGTCTTGAGATTGTTTAAAACAATTGAGGGAGCTCTTGTGACATGATGAGGTATAACTGCTGTGGCCTAACTCAGAGTTACATTCCTAGTGTGAATAGCTATAAAATTCTGCTAAATATATTGAGCTACGGGTAAAAAACATCAACAAGAAGAAAAAAACAGCAGTTAGTATTATTTCTTTAGGGGATAAATGAAGAGATAGAATGGCCATCTGGGAACAAAATCTCTGTATAGGGACATTCATCAGCAGAACAGAAGGGCTTTAGCTCTGCAGTCTGCTTGCCATGTCTGTGGAAAAGCATTATTTAAAAACTTACACAGCTTTCCACTTTGTGAACCATTTTTATGTGAGAAAAACAGATATCTAGTGTCTTTACCTAAGATATGACGGGTTCCTGTCTTATGTTCATCCACACTGTGTATTTGCTTGATTTGACAGCAGCTGATCAATCCTAGAGAAGGCATGATGCAGCAGGTGTAAAACATGTCACAAGTCGTCCCTCAGCTTGTCCATATTGCACATGCTGAAGGACACCTACCTCTTTTCACACCCCATACACTGACAATTTGCCTTCTCTCCCCTCCTGTCCCACACCAGATGGCTCAACCACTGATTACAGAGCTTTTCAATACATCACTATTCATCCTCTGAAGTAAAAATGCTTCTTTTGGCCAGGCTTTACATGATGCATCCTGGTGTGCAGCCTAACCCTGAGAATTAAACATGGACATAAAACAGCTAAGCAGGGAAATGAGAAGGGGTGCTATGTATTGAAAGTGTTTTAAGAGAAGCTTTTAGAGTTTCCATTGAAGGTAAAATGAAGGAAGAACATATATTTTGTGCTTATTTCTCCCAACAGGAATTCTTTGGTCTTGAATGTAGAGATTTGACCTATTACATTTGAAAACAAGAAATTCAACTTTAATAATTGAGATTAAGATTTAAAAAAAAACTACAGTAAAGAAAATGTAGGGATAGTAACAAGTAAATATCAAGATGTCACTGTAAGTTACTGTTAACACAATATGCATTATGAGGCCAGATGTCAATGAGCATATATGAGAATTGAACAAACAAAAATACAATGCAAACTGGATATAACAAATACTTCTGTGACAAACAAAGAAACTCCATTATTTGTAGATATGATTACAATTAAACAGTTTGACCACTCATGATTTTTTTTGTTAATAAGGTACCCTAAGTGATACGAATATTTCAGACATTGCCATTACAACATAAAATACAATTTTGTTCCCTTCAAATGGTACATTTTCCAGTTCGAGAAAACATTGTTGTGTCTACAAAATCTGTGTTTTACACTACTGTACACACAATCTCATGAATTTCTTTGGTGATAAAATTTGGGTTCAACCTTTCTGACACTGTGTAGCTTGTCTTTAAATCCCTGAATTATAACATGAAGCTTCCCCTGCTTTCAGGGTCTTTTATAAAATATGAAATGAACTGATTTGAGGCAGGAGAAAACGGTCTGGAATGTCTCCTCAGTATTTGAAGTTCAGACATCAAATAACTTTCTCTTGCTCATTTTTCATGTATTACTTACAAGTCAATTCTTCCAAAGGAGAAATTGATAGGCAGAAAATGAACCATGGGAAATATAGGTATTAACTCATACAGCAGGTATCAGGTTACTAAGATAACATGGATTTGTTCAGTTGTTGGTTAAAATCAATGGAATATTGATCTGCAGAATCTATATCAAATTGTTTATTCTTAGTCTCCAATTCTCTTGAATATGCCAGGGATGTTTTAAAGAATTTTTGTGTATTTTGTAAATCCATTGTGCCTTCCGTACTTGGTATATTACATTTTGTGGTATTTCATAGAGATGTATGGTATAGCATCCTAAATGCCCTGGTCAGTAGCTGCTGCCTCCTGGGTTCCTACTCAGGTCAGTTCCTCTTGCATCTTCTAAATTATTCTACAACTATATTAGATTTTTCAGGTGATAGAATATGAATAAGTTGATACCAGATCTAAGAGCTGTTCATTGCATATTTCTATATCAATTCCTATTAGTCCTAAGTCATTTCTATCAGATGCAGGCTTTTGCAGTCTTAAAAATAACACTGGTCTTAGACAGAAACTATATTCTTAAGATTAGCCACAATGAACTTATAATGAAATGAACAAAATTTGTATAAAGGTTAACAGACTGTAAAAATTAGAGAGGGTTAAATTTTTTCACTCAATTTCCTTTTACATGAAAAATGTTCATAATACAATCTTATAAAAATGGAGATCATGAAATGTTTGAATATTTTCTCCTTGTGTTTTAAGTCATTTAAAAATGAACAATTTAATTTATACAAATGTATTGTCAAAGTTGGTGCTATATTTTTAAATTATCATGAGAAAATTATGCATGCTAACTAGAAATATAGAACTTTGAACACTGTGAGTATATGAAACCATATAAGAAAGTAGAATCTGGCCTGGAAAAGATAGAGACTTAAAGTGAGAAAACATCAAGAACACATGTTTACTCGCAAAGAAACTTTTTATTTTCAGATTTCTAAATCTATATAACTACTTTTTTGTTGCAGTAGACAATATATTCAATAAAGGATTCAATTATAATGCATTTAATTAACAATTTACTGACTATTGAAATAGTACATATTTAGTGATGTGTTCTTTTATTTAGTAAATTAATATAGTGTGTTTATAAAACTTTAATTATACATTTATTATTATTATTTGCAAGTTTCATAGAAGCATACTACATGCTTTAATCTATTTTACTTGACACTCATACATGAATATAAATTTCTTAGATCCTATTCCCTCCTTTCTCTATCTTTGAATTCCTCTACTATCTCTCATCCTACCTTTTCTCCCATCTTTTGTGTCTTCCAGCCATTTTGGGTTAATACATAAAGCCATTCTGTCATTCCTAGAAAAATATTGTATCACTGTAGACATCTACTGTGTCTGAATCTGAAATTCTTCCAGCATTTACTTCCAGATTATCTCTGAGGACTCGGGAGAGGGAATGTGAAATAGATGTTCTATTTAAGAGCTGAGGAATCTATCATCCCTTAATATCTGCATTGATCATCATTTTTTGTCTTTGGAAAATAAAGCTTAACTGATGAGGGTTGAGAAATACAGTAATCTTCTCGTATAAATAAAGTAACTTGGGTAGTTTAGGCATTAAGACCAACTATTGACAAATGGGGCCACACTAATTCAAAAGTTTCTGCATAGGAAAGAATATCATCAGAATGAAAAGGCAGCCCGTGGAAGGGAAAAAAAAGACTTCAGCAGCCTGCAGTGTATTTAGACTAAGAACCTTAGGTGAGGGATTGTTTTATATGTGTTAATTGGGACTGGACATCTCATAGTCACTTTTCTTTGCATTTTGACCTATTGTTGTGTTCTGTAATGGTCTCAATCTTTGAAATAAAATCTTCTTTGAAGACGGATTAGAAGTACATTTATATGATGGCATGCAACATGTTTTTAGAAAGCCACTGGAAATTATATACTGCTTTATCACAAGTATCGGTTGTAGATTCTCCTATAGGTTCCACAAACTCATCATCCAAGGGCAGTGGATTTCCAATACCAGGCATGAATTTTCTCCTATTGAATAGAACTTTAGTGTAATTGATAATGATTGAAAATGAATCCCTCTTAGCACTGGCTAAGATATGGAACCTTTGGAGATATCTTGCCTTGCTTTTCATTTTTCTGGTTCTTGGTGTCACACCTAGATAGCACTATAAATTCCTTTTCCTTTTAGGCAAATTGCAGAAAACTTTCTGACACTCTAAGAGCCATTCCTCAGGGAGAATGCTTCCAGATCAGACCATATTAATTCCTCCAAGTTCTGTATCAGAAGTATGGAGTACATTCAGTAACTGGCACTTATAATTATTTCTGGTAGTCAACCAGAGGCAGCATCAATAGACTATCTTTTTGGAAGTTGCTTAGACTCCATTCACCAATGACTCAAAGGAGTATTCTCATATCTAGTTCTGGGGTTTGTTGGATAGACAAGTATTTTTGGAGGGTATTACCATTCCCTTGTGGCATTACCTAAATTAAATTACACAAATATATTGAATATATGTATGAATATACTTATGTGTATTATAAACATAAAATAATGTGATTCCTTATGGCTTTTCATACAAAAGTAATGTTTTTAAGAGATAATATCTTACATAACTGCAAAAAATGTCAAAACCAAGAATAGATATAGGTTAAGTACTACTTACCTAAAAACATATGATATATGTAATTTCACTGCTTATACTCTGTTTGGAGTTGCAATATTCTATAGAACATGATAATTTGTTGGTAGGATAGATTAGAAAAAATACTTCACCAACTCAAGACCAGAAAATTGAGCTTTGGTCCATATAAACTCCAGTAGGGTACTTACTTTTCACACCTTATCTACAGTCCTAACTTTGGATAAAATCCATCTGTTCCCTGTTAATTTATTCTTGTTATGAAAGTGAATTTATAATAGATAACCATTTGGATTAACTTTTCATTATGAAATGTGTGTTTTCGATGTAATGATTTGTCCTGTCCCTTTAAGAGACAAACTCTGCCCATTGCTTCCTCCTGTCCACTGAGGCAAGCAGATCTTCCTTCCTCTTTCAGCCTGAGCTCCTTCCTTCCCTTCTTTCTCATGAAGAAGCAGCTTTTGCCTCTCTCCGTTCTCCCTTTCCCTTCTTTCTCTCTCTCTCTCTCTCTCTCTCTCTGCCTCTCTCTGATCTTCTCTCTTCTCACCTTCCCTCTATTCCCTTCCCTTCCATAACTCAGTAAATAAATATCCATTCTCACAATGAATGACATGCCTAAGAGGTCTCTGTCTCTCACCCACCATGCAGCTCCTTACCTGGGACCAGGTGCTATCATGGTCTGGCTGGGGACCTGCAGCATTTAATTTTACCATAACATGGGAGTCTTGCTTCTTTTAAATGCTTTAATTCCTTATTAGTTTTATTTCTGCATGGCATTATTGCACCATGCAGATGCCATTATCTGTTTAACTAATGATTTGATTAACAACTTTTGAGTATTTTGCAGTTTAGGGTTATTAGAACTAAAGTTTTGCATATTCACGTACAGGTCTTTGTGTCAAATTAACTTTTTAACATTTAAGGATAACGTATATGCATACAGTTGCTAGGGTATACTGTATACTCATACATTTATATATTTGTGAAAGTGTCAGTGTTCTAAAGCCATTGGTATATTTTAAATCCATCAGTGCTCGATGAAATGTAGCATCATCACATCTATGCAGACATTATAGTGATAGACCTGTAAAGAAATTAGTAATTCAGGTAACCGTGTAATTTTATTTTAGATCTGTGTGTTTTCTCTAGTTTTGAATTTGTTTGAATAGTTTTGCTTGGCCTTAAAAACTATTATGTGTCATATTTGCTGTCATGCCTGTCATGTCTTTTAACCTGTAGACTTGAATTTCTTTGTCTATCACAGATACAAGTCTTTTATGTTATAAAGCATTTCCTTTACAAATATTTTCTCCTGGTTCATTGCATTAGTTTTCATCCTGTTGTTAAGTAAATTGGTGTTTTTTATTTTGATGATATGACATATTATTTTATGTGGCTTTAAATTTTCCTTTAATGAAAATATTTATATGGATAATCACTTTGATTATACTTATTTTGTTTCTTATGAGATTTATACCCACTAGTTTAACATTATGCATTTTAGTATATGAATTAAACTCATTTATTTTGATAGCATTTCCTAGTTTATTTATTTTTAATTAGCATGAACATGGACAGATTTTCATGTAAAAATTTTCTGCATATGCATTTTGTTTATCTTCCTCTGTTCTTCTCTGTCCCATTTGTGAGATCGACAAAAGTGGGTCCGCTCCACCATGTCTGAAGGTCAGAGAGCTTAAGCCTACTCTTGCTCTTTCAAAGTTATGTTTGGATATTTTGACTTCATGTGTTCATGTGCACTGTGTGCATGTCTGGTGCCTGTGGATACTAGTAAAGCATATCAGATTCATAGAAATTTAAGTTACAGACAGGTGAGCATTCCCATGTTTGGGCTGAGAATCAACACAGGTCTTCTGGAAGAGTGTTCCTAGACACAGTGCCATTTTTCAAAACCCCTCCAATACAACTTTTAACACTGTTCCTTAGCTTTTTTAGAAATATTTTGATATATTAGCTAAGAGTGAATATATTAAGGGTTCTAAATGACTCTTCTATTTGTATGTCCATTTCTTCATATAACTTTAGGAATTTTTATGCTGTAATTCCTTGACCAAACTATCTATGTCTTTTTATTTTATTTCAGCTCCTTCTACTTTCTCATAAATTCTTATGTTTTCTCTCTAGAATGTAACCCAGATTTAGAAGTATTTGTCATATTCATTATTCTCTTTATGTATATCTAAATTAGCTATTGGGTCATTTTTGTCCTTCTTCTCTGACATTTATTCAGCTTGGCCTTGTCTGTTGATGATGCTCTTTGAAATATGTTTTATTATTGATTGATTCATTGATTTCTTTTAAATTTCTAGAATGTTTTGTACTTTCTCACTATTTATATTTCTTCCAACATTTCTTTTTCTAAATAAATAATGTAAAAAAAAATCTTCTATGTTACTAAGCATTTCTGTTATTTTGGTAACTTTCTTTAGAGTCTGAACTGATTTCCCTACTTTCTTCCTTTACCAACCTTAGTTTTCTGAGTGACTGATTCTTTTTACTTGTATGACTCTGAGTTCTTTCCCTAAAATTTCTGTTATCCCATGTATTTGGTTTCTGTTGCTGGTGAGCTATGATTTTACAGGTGTTTTACATTGGTTGTTATGTAGTCTTTATTGTGTTATGTCAATCTGTCAGGGTGTAAGCACCTTCTAGTTTTAGTGTTTCCCCTTTTCCCAACATTCTTTATTCATGCGTTTTGTTTTACTCATATTTCTGCAGGTTGGGTCTGAACAGGAATTGAGTTTTCTGTTACAATATGGGGTTGAGCTGGCAAAAGTTCCCACAAATGTCTTATCAGAAATTCCAGCATTAATTTGCATTCGGAGATCATTATGCCTTCCTCTTGTGACCCTGACAATTTTAAAGCCATTGAATTTCTGTTTGTAAAATTATAGTTCATAGATGTTTATGGAGCTAATAGTATCAGTATTTCAGTATAGAAATAAAATAGAAGGTGAAAGAGGGAAAGAGAGAGCTAGGTATAAGTGAGAGAGAATGTATAAGACCTGGAGGTATAGAGGCAGGAGACTGTAATAGATGTGTAAATATGGAGACCTCTGCAGGTGAAGACCATTAAGGGACCATATGGAAGTCTTTTCTGGTGAGTAGAAATTTAAAATATAGAAGCACAATAAATAAGTTAAATATTAAAATATAGGAGCTCAATAAATAAGTTAAATATTATAAATAATAATTTCAAAATAAAAATACAGAAAAACACTATCATGAAAGTTATAAAATGGAAAATTTGTGATAACTGGTAGTAGAAGGTATGTGTCAGTTTTTTCTTCCTCAGTTGAAGTTTTTGGTGTCTTCCTTCCCATCCTTAATTATTGTTATCAGTCTCCATGGTGATTCTCTGTGTCCTTCAAATGAGAAGTCTAGCTGTGAATATAAACCACTTTTTTTTTCAGATTTTTCAAAACAGAATCCATTCTCCTCTCTGCAACAAGTTGTAGTTTTGCTCCTGGTGAATTAAGGATCAAACTCTCACAGCATGACTTTCTGCAACTTGGGCTCTGAAGGGAGGTGGGAGGCTCTCCCTCCTGAGAATCTCTGTTGCTGGCTGAGTACTGCATAGGGCTACACAGGATGCTGCAAGTAACAGCATGGATAGCCCCCTTGGCAATGACAGGGGAAAGTCTTTCTTTTAACCTGCTAGTTTTCCTGACAACATACTTTATACTTAATGTTACACACTCTCAAAATCAAGAAAACTTCACCTAAAAAGTCTCTCTCTCTCTCTCTCTCTCTCTCTCTCTCTCTCTCTCTCTCTGCCTCTGTCTCTCTGTCTCTGTCTCTGTCTCTCTCCGTCTCTCTCTCTCTGTCTCTCTCTCTCTGTCTCTCTCTCTCTCTGTCTCTGTCTCTCTCTCTCTCTCTCTCTCTCTCTCTCTCTCTGTGTGTGTGTGTGTGTGTGTGTGTGTGTGTGTGTGTGTGTTGGGGGATTCCCTCAAAATTCTAAAGTTACAGTGATGTTTTCTTTTTGAAGTGGGACTGTGTTTTGATGAACGAAAATTTGGACATTTATTTCTTAGAGAAAACGAGGTTACAACATGAACAACAGAAAGAGAAACAACCTACATGTACATCCAAGAATCCAGCAGGACAGCCAGAGTCAATTATGGTTAGCTACAGCCCTCTGGATAGCAAGGGGTTGCAGAAGTTGAGGATGAAGGAGATGATGAAAATATTCTCAATGGTGAGACTGTCATTAGTATTTATCTGACATTCCTAAAGATAGAAATGGCCCAGTACTGTTGACCAACTAATCCCCTCCCCACACTTGGTAATGTGAGAGCAAAGTGTTCAGACACCCTTCACTCCACGATGGCCACAAAAGGCTTCCATGGTGACCAGTGAGACTGAGAATCCTAAGTGCTTCCTTCCACACTGCAGTCAACTCTGGGGTTATAGCTCTCCTTCTAGCCCTCATTTCCACCACATAATCTAAGACCTTTTGGTCTAGGAGATCTTAGACAAAGGATTTCCACAGACTAAAAGGCTCAAGGGCAAGTGTTTTAGTGTCTGAGTATGACAGAAACATCACGTACATATTCCATAGAGTCCTCAGAAAGTAGTGACCTCCCGGTGTCCAGTACTCTCATGATTTGAAATGTTCATCCTCAAAGACATAACCAGAGGTATACAAACCCTTTTTCATTGTTTCCTGTATTACTTTGCCTCCTGCAATTCTTTTGCGATATGTTATGCAGCAGTATAACTTTTTACTATTTCATCAATAGGCATTGTTTGTATGATATATGGTGTTTTTAGTTCATAAAATAAAATTCAAAATATGGATAAAGTTAATAGTGTGCATGCCAATATATGGCTATGTATGAGGCTCCTTACAATTTATCTAAGGTCCTCATGCTTATACAACAAGCACATTATGGATGGAACCGTCTCCCCAGAACTTTTTCCTGCTTTAAAAATTAACTGCATTGTTTCTTCTTCTGTAAATAATGTATTATCTCACTACTATACTTTCATATTATATTCTGTATGTTCACATGAGTCAGGTTAACTGTGCCCTTTTCTAACAACAGTTTTCAGAACAATATTTTTTTATCTTATGTTCTATACTTTCTGATATAGTTTATTTTATTGCAATCTGTGTTCTTAAACAAGTTTGCTGTATAGGTGTAATGAAACATTTCTCTCCTGCCCATCTGTTCCCAAACACATAGCAGTTGCTTTCCAAGTAAATGACTTGGGGGCTTATATAAATTACTTCTCAGCCAATAGCTTTGAATTGTTACTAACTAGCTCTTACATTGTAAATTATTCCATATTCCTTTTTTACACTTGGCCATGTGCTATGGGACAATGGGTTGTAACCTGTCAATTGTATTTTAATAAAATGCTGATTCTGGGAAGAGGAAAGCTTGGTCCACAGTTGTGACTCAGCTATAGAAGAAGTAAGATGTGACTGCCTCGCTGAATAAGGTACCAAGCCATATGGCTAGCATAGACAAGAATAATGGGGTAATATAAGTTATAAGAGTTAGTAAGAAGCCTGAGCTAATGGACCAACCAGTTTATAACTAATGTAGACCTCTGTGTGATTTCTTTGGGACTTAATGATTTGGGACTTACCTTATTAACACGGCACCTTCATCTCCTGCTGCCTCTGTCTGGCTACTGATTCCTCATTTTGCACTTCTCCTTCTCATAGTTCTTAGTTTGGTTGCTCTGCTATACTTCCTGCTTGGCTTCTAGCCAATCAGCATTTTATTAAACCAATTTGAATGACAAATCTTTACAATGTAGTAGAGGATTATTCTGAAGGATTATTTATTATTTTATTATAATACATATATTATTTGTGTGTGTTCAGGTGAACATGTGTATTTTATGTGTATACATACATATATAATATGCTGAGTCCCTTTAATATTGATTATATGTATAAATGTTTATAATTGACTAACTGGAATTTGACAGTTTATCAGGGGTCTCTTCCCTGGAGAAGCCAATTTCTCCCTCTAAATAATTGTCTATATTATATCTCTTTACCTGAGGTATGAAGTTGTGAAATTGCCCCCAGCTATGTGGATAGGTCAACTGGTGTTTCCATTATGCAGTCTGGTTAGACGTCCATTGTGTACAGATTTCATGGGTGTGGTCTCCCTCTCAAGTTCAGAAGGTCTTATATCATAGTAGTTGTCCTGCCCCAACTTCCCTGATATTTCCTAGTCTTTGGATATAAAGTTTGTATAATTAGCAAGTTATTATTTCACATATTTAACCATTTAGACAGACGGATGCATACAATAGGAGCCCCTTATAAGAATTTAAGTCATCCAAGCAAATGACTTTAAAAGAATGGGTTTTTGATGTGACATCTACATTAGAAGATTTTCATGTCCCATGTTAGTTATGTAAGATTCAGATTTTCTCTTTTTCCATACAATGGCTTGATCACCTGTAGTGCTGGAGTTAATCCTAGCTGCAGGTCAGTGCTGTACACTGAACCTCATCTCTCACAAAATGTACCTTGCCCCTGTCCAAGCATAACTAAAGCAATGAGGAAAGACAAGCTTGGAATCAGGTTCCAACGACATATTTCTGGCTTTGCTTTGGCAAAATTACTATCTTCAAAAAGAGAAAAGATTATGTTTTCTTAGCTGACAAAAGACAAAACAAATCTGATGAACTAAATATAAGACTGTACACTTCCATTCGGAGCTATGAAAAAAATCATCTAATGTCATCAATTCATCCA
Organism: Myodes glareolus; assembly: GCF_982192425.1. Taxonomy (NCBI): domain Eukaryota; kingdom Metazoa; phylum Chordata; class Mammalia; order Rodentia; family Cricetidae; genus Myodes; species Myodes glareolus. Next base: position 26,420,553 of record NC_142046.1, on the reverse strand, counting down.
GTAAGTTTTTACGAATATCTGACCAATCAGAAAGTTAGTCCAGTAGCAAAATGGCCATTCAATGCAGTATAATGAGCCAAATTGTTTCAATGAGATGAGCAAGGAGACTTATATTTCCCCAAGAGTAAGTGGGTGGGCGGTCAATGTCATTTCCTTTTGATAGTATATTAGGTGATTATTTGATTCATGTATTTTCTAGATTTTAGTACTTTTAGTGACAGTTATTGGCAATAGAAATTGATTTAGGCTGGAAGGTTTAACTGGTACAAGTTATTCATTAACCAATATATTAAAAATATAGACACACCTGCATGGAGTATAAAGGACAAGACTGAAATCACACATTCTGTTTTAGTCCAGTGAAATTTATGATAGATGGTACCTGGACATGTAGCCACTGGTACATAGGGGCATGTCGTGGACACAGTACATGAATAAGATGCCACAGGTGTAAAAACAAAATGTGACTGCTCAAATAGATACAGATAATTAACTTGAAAAAACAATGATAAAATATCAGGGGAAAAACTGTAAATATTTGTAGATATGTATTTAACTGTCAGTGCATTTGCTTTTGATAGACAGAGGAGCTGAGTTGGAAGAAAAGCGAATGCAGAGATTTTTAGATTACATTGTGGATAATGTGAGTATTATGCTCTCATCCCTACAATAGTGGCGTAGATGTGGCCTCTGGACTGTTCTAAGACTTGGAGAAGCCGCTTCAGGTAAGGTGCCAAACTGATGTCCCCCTGGTACCTAAGATAGAATGTACATGACAGAATGTATGTACCAGTGACAAGTAAGTCTGGAAAACGGGAAAAATGCCCCCAAGGCAGACATAGTCATCTGTCCTGTAGTAGAAGCATAGGATTTTTAAAACAAAATAAAAAGGGTGGAATTGTGGAAGCCCACAGATGTGAGCTTATTCCACCTTGTTTACAGGTCAGAGAGTTTGAGCTTATTTTTACTCTTTCAAAATTGTTGAAACAGGTGTGGCTACAAATGACCTACGGTGTGGTTAGTTGGTGTTTTACACATTAAGATTGCCCATAGAGGTGGATCTACTCCATCCTGACCAAATGTCAGAGAATTCCAGCCTATTCCTACTCCATTTTAAAATTTGAGGTTTGACATAGGAAGTGCCTGCCTACAGAATAACTGGTCTAGGGAGTATTTGAGGTATATCCTGCTCAACACATTAAAATACTTTACTCAGGAAATAATGGCTTGATGTCTTAAGTATTCACAAGTGACTGTTCTGGTTGTCCTTTCTGTCATGGAAAAGCAGTCTTTTGTCTTCTCCACCCCACCTCCCCAGCTTGTATTGGGGTATAAAAGCATATGAAAAATAAATGTGGGTGGATTCAGGGATCAGTATTCACCGAGTTGTCCTCCCGGTACTATTCTCTGTCTCTGTGTTTCTTTTGTATCTCTGTCTATTCAGCCTAACATTTATAATTCGCACATACCTATCCTGAAACATACGAAGTCTTTGTGACTGGATCCCAACAGTATGGAAGAAAGGCATTTTATAAAATTGCATTTGCAAATGCTGTACCTTAAAGCAAAGAACTCTAAAACCAATTGTATTTATTTACCAACGGACCGAATGTATGTGTTTTGTCCTTCAAAAATGTTCTTTCATAGTAGTTACTGAATGAGCATGCCATATAATTGAAATGCTAAATAAACCTTGTGAAAACAGTTATTGTGATGTACAGTCCAGGTTCTTGTAACCATATGGGGCCAAAGCTAGAGTTCAACTAAAGATCAGAGTCCAAGCTCATAATGTTATTACAAACAAACATAAAGATAGTTTAGTAGTATGCCTAGTATCAACCATCAGGTAATGATAAATGTAAGAATAAATGGTAAGGTTCTTCACTGTAAGTTTAATTATCTTTTAATTGCTGAAGAAACTCCCCTTATAGAATCTAAAAACTGAAGTTATTTACAGGAGTTAGCTTGCTTAAAGATACAGCAGACATGGCACCTATTTTACTGGGTTTTGTACCTGCACAGTTCAGACACTTAGATGATTTTTGTAGAGGTTGAATTATGAGACCTGGTTTAGCAAGAAACGTGCATCAGTTGTAATAAATTAGATAACTCATGGTGGACTTCCATTCCAGATTCTGCTGGAAAAGGAGGTACGAAGTGAAGGTGATGTGTACCGTTTGTGATTTTGGGTTTTGGATTCTTGGGTTTTCGTGTTTGTTTTCGGTTTGACAAAGTAGATAAAATTAGGAATTTGCGATTCTGCCTATCTAATTTGTCATTGTTCACAATATTTACTTTTATTGCAGTGTGTGTGTGTTTATGCATGGGAGTTCATGGGGGAAAAGTACCTGTGGCTATCAGAGGATAGCTTTCAGGAGTCATTTCTCTCCTCCAAATGTGTGTTGAAGCTCTGAGATGTGAACTGGGAACACTGGACTTGAGGGCACTATGCCATAATGGTGGCTCACCCAACAAATAGTAATACTGAAGGAAACATTCACATCAGATGGAACATAATTTAATTCCTGGGATAAAAGAAATTCATGACTGATCATTCGATATATACTATGATTTCAGCAATAACTCATTTTAAGAAAGTACAGGGAGGACATCCCACATTCATTCCTCAATTTCTAGGTATTCTGTCCAATTTATGTCTTACTAAAATATTGTAGTACTCTAAGAAGAACACACTAGGGAAGGTTAGTATTTACCTCATAATAAATATTTTCTTTCTTGTGTCCAAAAAAGTCCATATGTCATTAAATAGTTACATGTAAGCTGTTCTCCCTTGTTGTGATCTTGTTTTAGAGGTCCTCTTTTGCGTTTGTGAGGTACGTTTATCACAAACTTGATTGCTAACACTACAGTGATTATTCATTCACATAAGCAAGCATCCATCATCAGTGCTCAACTACATTTTTTTCATGAATCAATTTATTGGCTATTTCACTGTGACTAGTAGCTGTGTAGATGTTCTGAAAATTGATAGAGGTAGAGATCTTTTTTTTTAATTCTTCTCTCATATAATACATCTCTGACAAAGTTTCTCCTCTTTTCTCTCCTCCAGTCTTTTCTCCCCCCACTTCCCTCTCTTTCAGGTCTAATCCACCCCCAAGACTCAGAAAAGAGCAGGCATCCCAGGGATATCAACCAAACATGGCATAACAAGCTACAATAAGACCAGGTACACACCATCACATCAAGGCTGGACGAGGCAACTCAGTATGAAAAACAAAAGGTCCCAGAAGCAGGTGAAAAAGTCAGAAACAACCCCAACTCCCATTCCTTGTTTTTATTTAGATTCAAAGAGTTCTTCCAATGCGGAAGTCACAAAGCCTGCCCAGGAGCTGTAGACAAAGCCTTAACAGGGCTTAGACTGGCTTATAAAGAGGTTGAGTGTTGATCAAATAAAAGTGAAAAAAATAACTTAGTATCCAGAAAAGAATAATAAGAAAAAGATGTACTTTAATGGAGATCTGTCCCCTTTTAAGCAAAGAAAAGCTGGTTTCTGAGTATGGAGGCTGACAACAAAATTTAGTAATCATTGCCTACCTTCAACAGGATTTCATGCTATTTCCTCACTTTGTGTGTTTCATTCCCTCTGTAAAATATATAGTTATAAGAACATCTATTTCATTTCATGATTTTAAGGGATAATGTTTTACTACATATAAATGACTTGTACCACCAAAGTCACTTACTTATTTTAGTACTTAAATGTTCATCCTTTGACAATGATATTATTGTTCCTTCCTGTTGATGCTTTTGTAGACACCAGAAGTTTAGAAATAGATGGGACTAATTTGTTCTTTAAATTTGTTCAAAGATTGTAATATATATATATATATATATATATATATATATATATATATATAAAACTGTGACAATAATTCACTATTAAAATGAAGAATATCTTCTCATATCTGACAAATTCTGACCAATTCTGATTATTCTGCTAAGTGACAAGATCTTAGTTGCTGTAAGAAGAACTGATTTAGGACTGATTAGTGAAATTGGGGTAGAAAGCAAATGAAGAGTTTCAAAAATAGCTTTCAACAACTTCAGAGAAAAGAAACATAAGAAGTTGTGCTGGTTAGATTTTTGTCAGCTTGACACAAACTAGACTCCCCTGGGAATCTTAATTGAGCAATTGCCTTCATCACATTATAGACAAGTCTGTTAGGCATTTTCTTGATTAATGTTTTATGTGAGACGATGCATTTTACTATGGGTGGCACCTGCACTATGCAAGTGGTCCCAGGTGGTAAAAGAAAGCAGGCTGAGCAAGCTATAACGAGTAATCCAGGAAGTGACATTCATCCATAATCCTTTCTTCTGTTCCTGACTACAAGTTCCTACCATGAGTTCCTGCCCTGATTTCCTTTATGCTGACTGTAAGCTCTAAGATGAAATTAATCCCTACCATCCCAAATTACTTTGTTCATGGCCTTTATGATGGCAATAGAAAGCAAGATAGAAGAGATGTGTTACTTCTATATTGGGTATTGCAACGTCTGGGTTGATGTCTGGCAGCTGTGATATATATTATAAGACTTGCCCTGTGACTCTCACCATCATGGCATTGTGCCACAATGAATATATAAAAGAACCTGGACTCTTAAGGAAATGGGTGCTCTGACAAGCTTATTAACCTGTATTCCAGTACTTTATGCACCCTCTTTAATAACCTATTGCTTCTTATTATTAAACTCAATTTGAACAGGATTTTGTTTTACTGAGTTTGGTATGAAGGCATGTCAACTGTTGTGAATACTGCTGCATATTGATAACAGCTAAAATGGATCACATCAAAGTGTAATTATTCTAAGAATAATAATTAACAAGAAAAAGTATAGTGATAATTCCCTCCAACACACATTCAGTATGAGTCTTTATGCAATAGTGTTCAGTTAAACATATATGCCTTAGATTCCCGAGCTTAGCATGTGCTTTTCCTCTTATACAGTATAAGTAAAACAGGGTATATGCTACCTCATGCTACCCTTCACAGCCCACTCAGTCCCCTCACTTCCTTTAGATATAATATTTGGCAAAAACCTAGTAATGTCTTAGCAACCCCAAGGAATTATAAACAATTCTTATCTAAGATTATCTGTGTCTTTGCATCAACAGACACATTCAGTATGTATGCATTTTAACTTTACATTCTAAGCCTTTCACATCACAAGCCTTTAGCTCCCTGATAGGGCACTCTGGCTCTTAACTCTCAAATAAACAGGATGCAGACTTGAAAACTCCATGCTTCTGTTATTGTTCTCAAACCCCAGAAAACAGGAAAGATATGCTCACTCAAATTCTGTTGGTATTTTCCCCACGCGTCCATCTAATAGTGTCATTGTCCTTGGAAGGCTGATTACAGAATCTCATTCAAACTACACTATCTAGTGATGATTCAATTCTTTGTCTAAAATAGTCATTACATACATCTAATCTTCTATATATTTTAAATTAGGCTTTTATTAATTTATCTTTTATTACTTAAAACAATTTTTAAACTTAAATATATCTTGATTATATTTCCCCCTCTCTGAAGGCCTCCAGATTCTTTTTCCCTCTCTAATCACTAAACTTTTAAGTTCTTACTCAGAAATATCAAAACAAACTAAACAGTAGCCACCCAAAAAGCCAATAAATCCCCTCAAAACTCGTAAAGCAACAAATAAAAGCAAAAAAAAACCCAACCCAACAACACCTTGAACAAACTATAACCAAATAAAAGCACACAGAAGACTGTGGTGTCAGTTATATGTTGGTTAACTACTCGTGAATATGAATCTGAACTGGAGGGGTTGATTTACCCAATGTCACTCCATTGGAGAAACTGATTTCCCCCGTCCAGCAGGTATAAATGACAGTTCAGTTGTTAACTTTTTCTCTATTGACCACGTTTTCTTTCTACATTCTAAATTACTGTCTATATTCTATCTATCTATCTATCAATCTATCTATCTATCTATCTATCTATCTATCTATCTATCTATCTATCTTTGTTTCTTTCAATTTCTCCCTTTCTCCCTTTCTTCTTCCCTCCCTCCCTTCTTCCTTCCTTTCTTTCTCTCTTTTTTCTTTCTCTCCCTCTTCCCTTCTTTCCTCCCTCCCTCCCTCCTTTGTTTCTTCTTTCCTTTCTCTCTCTCCCTTTCTTTCTTTTCTTTCTTCCCTTCCTTCCTCCCTTCCTCCCTCCTTTGTTTCTTTCTCTTCTTTCTTTCTTTCTTTCTTTCTTTCTTTCTTTCTTTCTTTCTTTCCTTTCTTCCTTCCTTCCTCTCTCCCTTCCTTTCTTTCTTCCTTTCTTTCTTTTTAAATATGACAAAACAAAATGCAATAAGATAAAACAAAAAGTACCATGCCAAGGTTGAATAATACAAACCAAAAGAAGGGAAGAGTCCAAGAGAAGGCACAAAAAACAGAGACCCACTTGTTTATACACTCAGAAATCCCATAAGCATACACTAAACTGGAGGACATAATGTATATTCTGAGGACCCAATGCAGACCCATGCAGGTCCTGTGCATGCTACCTCAGGCTCTGTGAGCTCACAGGAGCTTTGCTCAAGTTGATTTAGGACAGTGATTCTCAACATTTCTAATGCTGTGAACCTCTATTTAAAACAACTCCTCATGTTATGGTGACCCTCATCCATAATATTATTTTGCTACTACTTCATAACTGCTACTGTTAAGAATCATAATATAAATATCTGATATGCACAATGGACATCTTATATATGACCCCCAAAAGTGCTGTGACCCATGAATTGAACACCACTGATTTAGAAGGGCCTTGTTTCTTAGTCTCTGTCATCTCTCTGATATTTACACTCTTTGTCCCTTTTTTTCAATTTGATGGAGTCAACCCTTTTGGGATTGAGTGTTCCAATATCTCTCATTACATACATAATGTCTCACTCTGGGTCTCTGTATTTTTCCTGTCTGCGATAGGAAGAAGCTTTTCTGATGATGACTAAACAAGGCACAGATATATAAGTATAACAGAATGTTATTTGGAGTCATTTCATTACTGTGGGCTTTTTTGTTTGTTTTTCTTTGTGCAGACCACTAGTATCTCAGTCCCTAGTTTCTCGTTCTTGGTCAGTCAAGCAGTGTCAGGTATGGGTTCCATCCCATGGAGTGGAGCTTAAGTCAAATCAGTTATTGATTGGTTATTCCCATCAGCTTTCTACCATGGTGGCCCCTTCATATCTCTCAAATATTACATCATTTTAGATCAAAGCGTTCATGACTGTGATAAGAGTTTAAATCTCTCTTTCAGTAGCTTGCAGTGTGTAACTTCCTATACCATAGATACTAGAATGTAGGGCTTGAGACTCTATGTTGATACCAGCTAAATATTCCCATATTCAATGATTTGTGTAGGTGATATCTTCAACTATGGGGCCTTGTTGCCATTTTGTGAGGAACAATTAATTATCATGGTGATAGTTTATCGTTTGGTTAACAAACTAAATCAAATGAAAACCAAACCTAGTACAGAAAGCTTCATTTGGTGAAAAGAGATAGCCAATTGGAATCCTATCTCCTCCATTACTTGGCAGTTTCATTTAGATTGCTTTCAGATATGTATATATTTTAGAAAGTTTCTATTGTAGTAGGTTTCCATATTACTCTTCAAATACTCCTTAATTTTAGCTCTCTTTTTTTCTTTATTTTTTCCACAATCCCTTTTACCCTTCCTGTCCTCACTTGATCCTCCTGTTCAAGCCCCTCATCTATTCATATTTTTCTATTCCATTTCCCTTTCCTAATTATTTTTATCTGTTTCCTTTAGCTCCTTACTCTGTACCTAATCTCTGTGGTTCTATAGAATGTAGCTTGGCTATCATTGACTTAACAGTAAATATCCATATATAAGTGAATACATGCTATATTTGTCTTTCTGGTATTCCACTGAGGATAATTTATTTTTTTAGTTCCTTCCATTTGGTTGCAAATTTCACATTGTCATTTTTAACAGCTAAGTAATATTCCATTATGTAAATATACCAGATTTTCTTTATCCATTCATCTGCTGAGAGACATCTAGGTGAAAATTAAACTTCTATCTATTTTAAATTACTCCTCGTTTGCGATTTCTCGTGTAATGTAAAAGCTGTGTAAGCATTTATGCTATTATTGTTTAGTGGGCAATGCCCAGATTTAAAACAAAACAAGGAAAAACCATAAACTTATTAGTAAATTAATAAAGATGCTAATTTTTTGATATTTTCATTTCACATTTGATCTAGCACACACATGTAGAACCTGTGGATATGGAGAACTGTATGTGTATGAGGAGAAAAAAGAATCTGTTAGGTTTTCAGGGTAAGATCAGCATTCCTTTGTAGGAAGCTGAGCGGTGACTCCTCTACTCTGTACTTTCAGTGAAACAAAGCTTATGCAATCTGCCCCTTAACTGAAAGCAAGTCATTCATTTAATTGTATGCAGCCACTCACTTTGCTAATGGCCTAACATTTTAACTTTGAATGTGTTACTAATTGGCACCCCATTGCATAAGTTTTGAGAGAAATGTGATTGAATCTTCAGTTAAAATACTGAGATCTCAAAAACAAATTCTATTATGATATCTCATTTCCAATATGATACCCACATTATATATGGAAATTCAGTCACAGACTTAACTGGGGATATTCCAAGATGTTAAAGAGGTTTGTTTAAGAAAATAAAAGGATATTGAGGCTAGTAAATATAGAAGGGAGAGAGAATTCAACACTTACACTATATATTCCTCTTTGGTACAGAGTAAAAGAATGATTGATTGATATCATTTGTGTCCCCTGAAAAATAAAAATAACTAAAGAGATGACGGCAAGTATGAGTTATCTAAGAAATCGAAACTGCCAAGAAATTGAGCAGCTCAATTCAATTGAGAATTGAGCAGTTTAATATCATGTGATTTTATAGCCCTAAATTCATAACCCTGTGATCTTGACATGTAGGAATAAATTCATCATGTGCATTTATTAATGACTCTTAGTCTTATCCACAAACCATCCCTAAGTTTAAATGCACATGGAAAGGGAATATTGGCTCCTACTGTAACATGAGGGACCTGACTTGTTGGGGTTTCTGTCCTGTCCAGTTCCCACAGCCAGTAACCCCCAAAGAAAATTACACAGAGGCCTATATTAATTATAAACTGATTGGCTCATTAGCTCAGGCTTCTTATTAACTCTTGTAAAGTATATTAACCCATTATTCTTATCTATGTTAGCCATATGGCTCAGTACCTTTTTCAGTGGGACAGGTCATATCCTGCTTCTTCAGTTTCTGGACAGGACTGCAGGCAGCGCTTCCTTCTTCCCAGAATACTCCTGTTCTCATTGCCCCATCTCTACTTCCTGTCTGGTTGTCCCTCCTATACTTCCTGCCTGGCTACTGGCCAATCAGCGTTTATTTAAAACATAGTTGACAAAATACAGAACTGTCCCCCACCATCCTACCTTCTAAGTGACCAGAAGCAAGACTAAGTCTACAGGATAAAGACAGATTGGAGCCACCCTTGTTGTCTGATGTACTGGAGAGTGGTGACAGGAAAGATAATCATGAAATTGACCTGATAGTTTTACCCAGCTCTTGGAACGCTTGCTCATTTTCATAGGGTCATTGACTAGGTGGTTTCTGCTATAGAAACCACCATACAGGCCTGAACAGTAAAGAATGGAGTTTAAATCAGTTCAAGAGAAGGATGTCGACAGTGAAAACATAGACCTGCCATGCCTGGAGGAGAAACTTGGTCCAAGGAACATCTTGCATGTTAGTGACAGCAAAGAATGTCTTCAAAGAAAACTTTCTTTAAGGCTAAGCTTTTATCCTCACCTCAAATTTCTTTGCATAGATAGCAAAGGGGCCTTTCATTCACCGATGACTGTCACAAGAATAGCCAATACTTTGTGACTTTACACTAAGCTCTACGAATGTTTGCAGCATCCTTGATTTAATTGTGTCCCACCAATGATACATGCATAGCAGTAGCAGAAATCTTACTGAACAACTATTTTTTTCCTTCTTTGAATTTGCAGATTTGCTTCTGAAATGTAAATGAAATGTTCTCTTGACGTTGTAGAGACTCTCAACTTTTACTGAAACAAAATAAAATTAGCCTGCAACGTTGCTGAGGTGTGGAATTTGAGATCTCATTAAAAAAGAATCCATTGTAAGCTAAAATTTTTGACACACAGTCTAGGAAGCATAAAGAGCTTTCCAACCTCATTTAGTGAGTACAATCCACAGATATTTTGGCATCTTTAATAATACTGTTAAGCATAACATCTTACATACCTGCACAGACAGTACTATAAAATTCTAGCCTTTTATCATCAGCAAGAAACTAGAAAATAGGGCTTCTTAGGCTATGAAGAATTTGCTGGTGATTACATTTTTTATAGTTGAGCTGTGTTTGGTAATTATCCCCACTTGCAAAAAAAGTGAAAGTAACCATCTTGCATGTTGACCGAAGATGAAGGAAACAGATCCTTCATAGACATTGCATTATCTTGGAACTGGTAAAAGAAACCTTTTACCAGAACCCTCAGGGATTTGTTCACAAAGTTAATATCAATACTTTGCAATAAGCCCAGAGGTATTCTAGTTTCATTTCTCTTTCTGTGATAACTACCCTGACCAATGGATGAATGAAGAGATAAACAAATAAGTAAATGAATTCATATAAGATGAAAGAATTCATTTGGCTTGAAATTCTGCTACAGGCCAATGTTGTACAGGGAAAGTCAAGGTAGGAGCCTTCCACATACACAACAGAGAAAAGAGAATAAGCACATGAGTTGATGCTTGCTTGCTCTCAGCCTCTTTCTTATACCATTCAGGAATCTTTGCCTAGTGGATGGTATTGCCCACAATGGTCCAACTTCCTATAACAATTGAGCAATTAAGATTAGCTTTCATAGACATATCATAAGCCTGCCTGACTTAGACAATTTCTGAAGACCCCTTTCCGGGGGACTTTAGGATTTGTTAAGTTGACAATGAAAACTTATTAGCATATGAAAATTAGAAGGCTGGAAAATGTATATGGTTGGTGTGATCTCTATACGCTTGCACAGTTTCTCAAAAGATTTCCTGCTTTCCCTTTTACTTCTTAGATGAATGACAGGAATATTGTTTCAAATGAGTGAATCTCTCATTCTGTAATGTTTAAAGCTGAGCTAGAATGAGAGACTTAATAATAAAGCTTGGATGACAAGGAAAGGAAATGAATTACTTTATCTAGATACCCAAGTATGTTAAATATTCTACAAAGAACAGAGATTAGCATCTCTAAGAACTAACTTTGTAGTGGGACATCCTAATGCAGAACACGGTCTTTAGCCAGAATGGGAACTTAGCTTAAATTGGGTAGTCAACATTGGTATTAGATAGCATATTAAACTCTTTGGAACAGGGAGAAGAGAACTCAGGGATGTTGAGCAGAAAGACATAAGATGCTATTTGTTTTTCTAATGAGGTACACTCAAGGTTTAATAACTATAAGAACAGCAAGATTGAGCATTGTTGCAAAATACCATCCAGGGTTTACTATGCTTCAGATACTGAGAGGAATATCTTATACACATCTCATTTGCATTTAGGCCAATTTCAATGAAGTAGGTTCTTTTATTCTCAATGTACTGGTAAAGATTGTCCTAATGTCATGTGACTGATAACTATGAAGTGGGAATTCCAATACTATTCCCTGAGCTTCCTAGCCTAAATGCTATATTCATAACAAACCATTGTGTAGAATGGGCTAAAAACTGCTTTCAGGTGTTTGTATTGGTTTTCATGGTTCTGGTATCTATGTCTCTGGTTTTACTCTATGACTATACTGTGTCTAAGGTTGGTAATTTCTCATTTCTAGGCCTGAAAGTTGCCCAGCTCTTTCTAAAGAGAAGTGAATCCTTATATTGAGACTATGACTCCTCAGTGCATTTGCTCTTACACCTTTGCCCTAGCAGTCCTTAAAAAGGTCAGAGATGCTTCCCTCCCTAAAACAAGGTTATCTCTCTCTTTTACACAGCATTACATGTCAACAGTCCATTTCAGGGCATGGCAGCAACTTTGACTTCCCAACCTTCTGTTTTGCATGGCACATACTTTTTGTTTTACAATTGGAACTTCCAATTTACTCAGTTCAGCACTGACAAATAGAGGATACTTGTACCCTTGTTTGCTGTGTTTGTTAGCAGGATGGGAATAACTCTTTAGATGGAAATTTAATATATATCCGATAAAAACTATGAATCTACTTGAAAACAGAGGTTTAGCATAAGAGACAGCCTTACATTTACTTTCTTAAATTGTTTTTTCAAAGTTGTTTTAATTACTACTGAAGCAAAATAGTATGTCCCAAATTGAAAAGAGCAAATGTCTCTTCCCTAAGTATATCCTGCTTGTATTTTTCCACATGGAAACATGATGTGGAATATCCTTCCGTATATGTTTTGCTTTTATTGGTTGATAAATAAAGTTGTTTTGGCCAATGGACAAGCAGAATATAGCTAGGTGGGAAATTTTAACAAAGAGCCAGAGAAGGAACCTGTAGCCATCAAAAAAGTAACATGCCACACCAGTAAGCCACAGACTCGTGGCAATTCACAGATTAGCATAAATGGATCAACTTAATATTCATAGTTAGTCAGTAAGAAGCCTAAGATGTTGGCCAGACCACTGTAACTGATAATAAGCCACACAGTGGTTATTTTATAATCAGCTACAGGAACCAATAAATGAGTCCTGGTGGATGGTGAGAAACCAGTCCAGGGGTACCAGGAGAATGGTGAATACTTCTAGCCACAGGCAAATGTCCACATTTTAGATCGTTGGGTTGTGTCTTGATGATAAAATTAAAATAATTGAAATCTTGGTTAAAGACAAGTATGACTGAAACAAATTGTAGGGAGGTGGACAAAAGACGTGATCCACAGTGAGGAATAAACCTGGTTACAGCTGCTGTTACCTTCCAGAGAACAGTGTGATAAAGTGGGCATGATAAGATACGTTTTGCAACTTTCTGTGGAGAAACAGAAAAATGCTTCTTCCTGTAATGAAAGTCCATTCCTACACCCTACAGGTCTCTGAGGCAGGCAGGCTTTCAAGTGACTATTATCCTGAGGTTGGAGCAAGAAAGCAGGCTTCAGATGCTCAGTGCTATTGTTGAGAATGTTGGATGTTCTACCTAGATGAAGTATGCGGTGATGAGTGGTAGTAAGTGTCAAGGGGGGTAGGTTGGCACAGCTACTCATTTTGGTGAGAAACATAAAACGAAATCTTTAAAATCTGCCAAAATAAGACAGATGTAAATGAAATTAGAATCAGATTGGCTTGAAGCTAAATTTATGTTCTTCACACTAAGGCTTTGTTTATTTTGTTATTTATTCATCAAGAACATTTGAATAGCCAACTTTTTATCATGTACTTAATGATAGATCTATGATGTAAGCGATACCAAGGCACTAGTGGTCATGATGATGTCCTATTTCTCAATTCTATTCTTGTATTTTATGGGGGGGGTTCTCTGTTGTTGTTTGGTTTATGGTATGTGCATATGTGTGTATGTGTGTGTGTGTGTCCACATGTGTCCATGTGTGTGTTTAGATTATGTTTAGAGGATGATGGTGGGCACTATAGCCCATGCTGGTGTGGAAGAGATATTAAATTCATAATAATTCTCCTGCCTCAGCCTCTTTCTAAGTCCTACAGAAAATTTGTATTTTGATGCATCAGCTATTATTTATATGTTCCTGTATGAAAACTTAGTATAATTATAAAATCTCAATCAGTTGCCTTTGAAAAAATATATATAATATCATGTTGGGTTCCAAGAAAATGTTTTCTTACAGCTCAGTGAGATTAGAACCAACTAAATGTAAATATTATGAATATAGGAAGAGATAAAACTAACATTTTATCTAGAAGATCTTCATATTACAATAAATCAAAGTACTCATTTTAAATGAAATCAGCATATGTGGAGAAAACTTCCCACAAATAACCACAGCTGAGAAACAGTAAAATGTCAGCAATCTGACTGAGATGATGTGTGGGATTCTCAAGTGCTGTGATAGGAAAAGTAGCAGTTTCGTGTGATACAGCTTTAATAATAAATAACACACTAACAACTATGTGCCAGACCTATCTTAAATATATCACATGCATTAACTCTTGCCATTCTTATCTTCTTGACACAGGATGTGGACAGTATAAAGAACAGCATTCCCACTGGCGCAATGAGAAGGTAGCGCTGTGCAGACACTTGAAGTCAAGGATGCAGAGGCTGGGGAAGAGACTTGTCAGTTAGCATGGGCTGCTTTAGTGGAGGTCTCTGGTTTGGTTCCTGGCACTCACATATTGGCTCACAATCTTCTCTACTTAAAGTTCCAGATGCTCAGACACCCTCTTCTGCCCCCAAGAGGCACCAGACAGCTAGCAGAAAGATGAGGTACATGCATAAACATATGCAGAAAAATATCCCTAAGCTTAAAAAGTATAAATAATCTTTTAAAGAGAGAGACTACAGAGAGATATGTCACTCAAATTGTTACTTTAAGAGAAGACTAGAAATAAACTACTTACAACGATGTTAGGAGCCATGGTGGAGTGAATTTCAAGCATTACCTCCATCATTAGCATATGAATTCAAAATGGTGTTACCATAGCAACTACGTGTTTCACTGCTGGTGCGGTTTTGCAAGATTACTTTTACCGGAGGATGTTCGTATTAATTTCTTTTCTGAGAGATATTTAATTAGTATTAGAATAGTTTTACTGCAACTGTTTAATTGATTATAAGGCTGTAATCTTTTATTCTGTTATAAAAGATTGAACTGATCGATTTTCAAATGGGTTTGACAATTGCATTTCTAGACTAAATCCCACTGGGTTGTGATGTGTTTCATTCATTAACATGTTATTATTCTGTTTGGGTCTATGCTTATCAAATGAATTTATAGTTTGTAGATTCATTTTCTCAAAAGTCTTTTTTTTTATATATTTAGTGTGTTTCCCTTGTCAAATTCATTAGAAAATATTTCCTTCCTTTTCTATTTTTGGAAAAAACATTTATGTAGAAATATAAAAATTTCTTTTAAAATATTTGGTTGACCACTGACTCCTGAGCCCCGAGTTGCTTTTATGATACTTTATCCTGTATTTGATTTCATTACAGATGTGGAGCAAGTCAGGGCATCTAATCCTTCATTTCCAGGTTACACATGAATGTCATCTACTCTCTAAATGTGCTGACATAAAGCTGCTCATGGGCTTTCTGGTTTTCTGGTTTTCTGGTTTTGGTCATTAGGGTCTCAAAATTAGCATCTCATTTTAGTCCTTCATGTTGTCTGATCTCTGTTTTACACTGACTGCTTCAGCTGGTTGCTAATCAATGATGTTAAATTTGTCTTTAAGAGTCAGCTATATTTTTTATATTTTTACGTATTTTTATGTATTTTTCTGTGGATGCTAGAGATTCAGCCCAGGACTATGTTCTGTACTAATTAATTTATTGTCCAGTTTTCTATTAATTTATAATAAAGGATTGTTAAAATCACAATGATTTAGATGTTGTTACCTCCATAATTTTTATTCTAAATCATATATGTGGAAGGAATTATTAAAAGCATAAGCATTTATTTTATTATGTCTTCTTGTTGGGTTGAGCACTTGTGATACTGAATGTCTCTCCTGATAGTGCTCTTTGTCCAGGAATATTATTATCTCATATTAGCATAGTTACTTGATGCCCTTGTGTTTATTCTTTGGATGATTTGCACTTTCTGGAGGAAAGGTATCCTCATAGGACCCCAAAGGCTAAGTTCTCAGCATAATGAAGATTTATTTGCCCCTAGAGTGTCAGAGGGCAGGGAATAAGAGATAAAGACAAAAGGTAGAGGACAAAGAAGAAGGGGAAGGTTTTAAGTGAAAGGGGACAGGGGTATTTGACCCAGAGAAACAAAGGACTACCTCTAAATAGAGGGGAGATGGACATAGCAAATAGGATAATAGCAGTTTATAGAGGTAGAGTGGGAAACCCCGTGTTAGGGTGAGGTGTTTAATTTTAGTTGGGCATGATAATTAGGTGAAACTCAGGGGGCTTTTGATTGATGGACTTCAATACTTTGATAGATGGATCTTGCTAGTTAACCACAGGAGGAAGAAATACCCAAATATGGTAATAGACCTTGTTGTCTAGCTTTGAGGATGTAGCCAGTTTTTAACAAGATAGAGGGAATCGAGAGGAGGCTAAGGTCTGCCAGAATCATGCTCTCCATGTTCGAGATGGCCAGAGTTCATTTATTCCCACCTTTTTTTATTTTATTATTGGGTCATTGGGTGTTGGGTAAGTGAGAGTTGTTCTCTCTGGTGGTTTCCTATTGGCCTTGGGAAACTCAGTGTTAGAGAATCCAAGAAATCTCAGTTGTTGTTCAAGGCCAGGAAGACCAGGCTCTGTCTGTCAGTCAGATGGTCAGGTTCTGAGGAATATCTGAGGTTACAGAAGTGTATGTGAGGTTACACTTCCCTTTTTATATCCATTTCTTTTTTCAAATTATACTTGTAAGTCAACTTGATATTGGTATAATTGATACCCAAGATAATAAACTAATGAAGAGGAAGAATTTATTCATTTATTTATAGTTTGGGGTTGGTGGTATAGACCATCTCTTGTTGAAGCTGTGTCAGAAGAGACCACTGATTTCCTGGCTATCTGTGACAAAGAGAGAAAGGAAATGCTGTAGTCTCAATGTTCCCTACTTGAGCACCTCTAGAATTGTCCTTTCAAATCCTCCCGTCCTCTTCAAATCTTCATCACCTTTCAATAGTGTTGCGTCGGGAAGACTGATTCAACATATGGGACCAGGTATCAGGTCCAGACAATACTACTGCATGTCCATATTCAAAGAGTGTTTCTTGGAGATTACATACAGGTAGGTTTTGTTCTCATCACTCCTGATAAGATTATTCCTAAAACATTAGAATAATTAATATCTTTATTGAATTTAAGCCTATATATTTATATTTGCTTTCCTCTTTGCTTCAACTTTTCTTCCTATTTTCTCTGCTCTTGTCTTTTACTGAATTACCTAAAACTCAATATTAATTTTATTTGGCTTTTTAATTTTTTTCATTTGGTGGTGTTATTAGTTGTCATAAAGGTTAGATATATACTCTAAATATTGCTCACAATCTATCTTAGAGTTATATTTATTACTTTACAAGAATATGGAAACATTTTAACCTAAGTACATTGAACACTTATGCCTCACTGCTTACAGTTTTATCCATCCATATTAATATAAATTATAAATATAATTATACTATTTTATTTTGAACAACTCTATACATTTTAAGGAAAATGGTGTCAATATACATTCTATCCATTGTCTTCCTATTTGTAGTATTCTTTCTTTATTCATGAATGTGAGGGCTTATATATTGAGGGTCCCCCAAAGCTCTCACCTACTAGTGCTATTAAGATACACTAGATAAAAATACTTATTAACACAGCAATAGGTTAAACCACTAATGAGCTCATAGCTAAATGAATTCTTAATTAGTGGGGTCTTGATGCAGGATGGACTGCCTGAGACTGAGATTTTGAAAACTGTATTTCATCCAAGATCTTTCCTTCCCTTTATCTAAAATGAAGAAAGCCAACTCACTCTTCCAAGTGCCTCCTGCCATGGAGTTCTGCCTCATCATGGGGCCTGAGGCATTGGAGCTGGCTGCTCAGGGACCAGAATCCCTGCGTGAGTGAATGGAAGCAAATTTTTCCTCCTCCAGGTGTTTTTTTTTTTATGTATTTTGTTACAGAAAGAAAGTCTGGCTAGAACAATGAATAATGAGGTTCCTCTATAATCATTTTTCTTTAGCCTAAAGAAGTTTATATCATTTTTTTTTCTTTTTGGAATTATTAGAAGCATCTTTCTTAAAAAAAATTCCTCTATAGATTTATCTTCATCTGGAAGAATGTTTGTTTGAATATCCAATCCTTAGCTCATTGGATTTCCCCTTCTTTTTGTTTCTCATTTTTTCTTTACTTTTTCTTCTTTTTTCTTTTTGGCTCAGATAATATATTTTTATCATAATCTTTTATGTCTCTCAACTCTTCCCAGATCCTTCAACTTTCCCACCAACTTCATGTTTCTGTGCCTTTTCTATCTTTATCTTTCAAATGTAACAAATAGACATGAAATTCGTAGAAAAAAATAGCAGTAGGACAAAAAAAAATACCCAAACAAAGAAGCAAATGCTATCCCCAAATCATGGAGCGAAATCATCAATTGCAAATAAATTCTTGGCTAACTAACAATCAAATTGATTTAAGCCTGTTCAGGTCCTGTGCATATTTTAAGTCTCTGTGTGTATGCTTATATGTGTCTGAGTTCATATGCATAGCAAATGGCAGTGTAACATGAGGGCCTGCTTGTTGAGGTTTCTGTTCTGCCCAGTTTCCACAGTCGGTAAATCCCAAAGAAAATCACACAGAGGTCTACATAAGTTATAAACTGATTGGCCCATTAGCCCAGGCTTCTTATTAGCTCTTGTAGTTTATATTAACCCATTATTCTTATCTATGTTAGCCACATGATACATTTTTCAGCGGGGCAGGTTACATCCTGCTTCTTCCATGATTTAGGCAGGATGAGGAGGAATGGAATTCCTCCTTCCTAGAATTCTGTTCCCATTGCCCTGCCTTACTTCCTGTCTGGTTGACCCGATATACTTTCTGCCTGGCCAATCAATGTTTATTTAAAACATGATTGACAGAATACAGACCTGGCAGCCTATAGAATAAGTTTTTTCTCCCAATTATACATCTGGGAGAGAATTAGTATATAGAATATATAAGGAACTAATAACAACAACAAAACCTACCATCAAGGAAGCAACGAGGTACAGAAATCAAACAGAGTTCTTGAAAGATGAAACACAAATGACCAATACTTTAAAAACCTAACATTCTTAGCTATCAGGAAGAAAAATACAAGTTAAAACTACTTAGAGATTTTATTTGACCCCACCCAGTCACAATTAGAGATTATGATTTAGACAGACTCCCTGGTAGGCAGACAAATATGGAGAGGGTTCGTGACTAGGAAATAAAAGTGGTAAATTTGCAAGATAGTCAACTTTGACCTCACCTTCCTGACTTGAGACAAAAATCTGGCAGCTTAAAACAAAAGCTTTGCTGACATCTCTACTAGCAGGCCCCTGCTGATGGACTGCCTCAACAAGTTCAGGATGGATCAAGACAGGTGTACACAGTAGCTGTGGGTGGATCAATTCTGATCCTAACTTTCTTCAAATTGGCAAACCCTAAATAATGGGGAGTGGGGACACATTTTTCTGAGACTTTTAAACACCAGCTTTCTTCAATTTTGCACAGGGTCTTTTTCTCTGCATGTCTGCTGTGTGTATGTCTCCTCACCCCAGTAATCTCTTTCTGCAACTGCTGATTCTGTTTACTTCCATCTGCAGTGCTGAAGACCTCTCACTGCCCTTTAGTTCTTTAACAAGCAGAGAAAACAAATCCAACCAAGACCTCTAAACCATGCCGAGAAAAGCCACAATTAATGAAACAAATGACAGCATGTGTAGTCAAGAATACAGGGAAAGGGGAACACTTACTCATCCCTAGTGGTATCTATTCCACACTCTGGAAATCAATGTGGAGGCTCTTCAAAAGCTGAAAATCAATCTACTGCAAGATCCAGCTATACCACCCTCGGTTATGTATCCAATAGACTCTATAGCCTACCAAAAAACATAGCTGCGCTCCCACATTCATTTTTTACTATTGTTTCTTAATCTTCATGTTTATGGTTGAGAAGTCTGTTATAGTTTGTTTTATACCTACAAAGAATCTGTAAATTTTCTCTCGATTACTGCAAGATTTTTGTAATTTTTTTTTGTAATAGCTTTTAGGTTTTTTATTTCATTTGCTCAATTGTGAACTTACTCAAATTTATCTTTTTGTTGATATACTTTTTATTATTGTTGTCATGTTAGATCTATACATTCATGTATTTTTTATATACATGGAGTTATAGCTCTATATACATGGGGTAGTTTCCTGGCATTGTTATTCCAAATATCTTTTTACCAGTATTTCATCCATCTTTCCTGTTGAGACATGACTGATTTGAAAGTTACTTAGCGGTCTTTGAATATTAAGGCTATGTGACTGCCTATCATGAGCAGCTATGGCTGTTGTTGAGGATGAACCTTTTCCTTATGATTTACATTGGATCACACTTAACAGGTAAACAGTTTTGACTCCCCTTAAGCTTTTTGGTTAAAAGAATGGAATTTCTCTGACCTTAGAGAAAACATGGTATTTTGATCAACTTCAAAGATAAGAAGATTACAGACCATTATGTCTTCCCTTCAGAGTTAATCCAGTTGAGTGTATGTCTGGTTAGCCTAACTATCAATTTAACACAGCCATAGAGCAGTGGTTCTTACCCTAGGGGTTAAACAACCCTTTTACGGGGTTCATATATCAGATATCTTCTATTTGAGATGTTTATATTATGATTCATAACAATAGCAAAAGAACAGTTACGAAGTAGCATCAAAAATAATTTAATGGTTGGGTGTCACCACCACGTGAAGTTTTAAAGGTTCCCAGAATTAGAAATTTTGAGATTCAATGACCTAGACTCATGAAAGAGGAGTTGAGGAATTGCATAGTTAAGTTGCATGTATATGGGGAATTGTCATGATTCTTCATTAATATGGGAAAGCATAGCCTTTAGTGAGTAATATCATTCCTAGGCAAACTGTCTGTGTAAGAACAGTAGTTGAATATAAATTTGCCTGTGAGTCAGCTGACGAGCAGCATTCTCTGTGGTTCAACTTCCTTGGCTATGAAGTAAGTTCCTGATCAGAAGCAGTGTTGTGTAGAATAGTGAACAGGTTTGCCTTTGAGTTTCTGTCTTGAGCTCCTGCCTTGATTTTTCCTTCAATGATGAAATACACCCTTCTGTCTCCTAAATTGTTTCTGGTCAGGGCGTTTTATCATAGCAACAGAAGCAAAACTAGAATAGCTGCCACTCACCTGGTCAGCAGCCCAGTCCCTGGAAATCTTACTTGCCTAGCAGGAGGAGGAATAACTTGCCCTATAAGATAGTGAACTTGTATTCTGAGAAATGCCCCTACCCCCTGTGTATCTGCTTACAGATTCTCTGCTGCAGGATTTACCAATTTTTATGAATTACTTAATTTTCCTTTTTCTCTTTTTCTTTGGGAGACTGGCGAAAAGCCCACGCATCCATTCTTTGACATTCTGGGCTTGCTCTTTCTTTCCTAAAGCCCCACTTCTTATTTGCATATAAACTTCTTATTTGCATATAAACTCTTTGCCAGCTTCCATTGTTGAGCTTGCTTTAAAGGAGATGGATGTCTCTTTCTCTTCTCCATTCCCTTCTTTCAGGCAGTTGCCAATATTTACAGCTTACCTGCTCTGTCGATTTCCTCTCTAACTCCATAAAACTGCCCTTCAGTTTACTTCCAAGTCCATTTTAAAATTTATCTATTAATGACACTAACTCAGAGCACCATAAAAATGCTGGTAAAATCTGCATAAGTTTTCAATCTTCAATTTCATGTTATTTAATTGAACAAGTTCTATTTGTGTGCCTTCAATTTCATTTTTTAATTTTTTTTTGCTGTTAACTCAGTGAGTAATGTTCTTGTTATAGGGAGTGATGGAATTTTATTTTTAAATTTTACTTTACCTTTACCCTTTCTTCTTTTCCTTATATTCTGTTATATTTATAGCATTTTCTATCATCGGTCTTTTTTTTCAGTTATTGTTTGTTTGCTTGCTTGTTTCCATTTGAGAAAAAGTCTCCCATGTAACCCTGCCTATCCTGGAATTTACAGAAAATCTGTCTCTACCTCCTGCTTTCTGAGATTAGAAGTGTGAATCACCATACCTGGGCTTTGATCCCATTGTGAAAAAAATTTCTTTTATCTAGCCACTCACCAGAGGATAAATCTCTATCCTTTATTTAAAGATTGTGTTTACTTTCTACTATCTTGAGATTGAATTTTGTTTCTTTTCTTTCCATATCTTGAAAATGCCAAGAGCAGCCGTGATAATGTTCATGTTTTGCAGTTTGATTATCTTAGTATTGTCCCAAAGACCATGCACATTTTATACACATTTTTATTTTAATTGGCTGTTTAAAATAAAGCACAAGTGATATATCAAAGATAAATCTCAGTTCAGTATTTTGAGCCTTCGCTGAAAGCTGCTTCGGTTCTTCTGCAGGAAATCTCAGGACAGCTGCTCTTCCTATTTCTGTTCTCGCATGTTCTTTCTTATCTGGTGTTACCTTCACAAACTCCTGTGGGTTCTTCCTGTTGGTAGGCACAGGTTTTCATGGAGCATAAAAGACAGGCTCACCCCGTAGACCCCTACCTATTCCCACAGGGCATTTCTGCTGCTTCCCCATGCTGCCAGGGAGACAATCACAATTGTAGTCAACCCATTTCATATCATTCTGCTTATTCAAAGTTATTACTGATTGTATTGTTTTTTTCCAAAATAGTTTTAGTAGTTTAATGGGCTTTTCTCAGAATTAATGGGTATTTATAGGAGAATTGGTCTGGAGTCAACAGTTGAAAAACATGGGAGAAACTTCTTTCTGATATTGAAAGCACGACTCTCTTTTGTAATTTATTTTAAGATCTGCAGTTGGAGACAACAAAAATAGCAGAAATCCAATCCTTTGTCTACTATGTGGGTGCCGTGATTTAACAATAGAAACTAAGATAGGAGTGCCAGTAATGAATGTACAGCAATTATCCTATCAATGCTCCCAGAAACCAACTGATTCACATGTCAAAATATAACTTAATTGCAAAATACATTTTCTTCCTGCAAATGAAATAAACACCACCAACTTCATGATGTCCTGTGACTATTTTAAACTTAGTAAATGGGCTTTCATATTCACAATAGATTTTTAAGACAAAACAAGAATTGATTCACAATTTAGCTTTCTGATTCTATTTTCATACTGCAATTGGAGACAAGAAATCAGCATTTCAAAATCATAAATTTAACTAAGTTACTTGGTTCCTCACCACACTTTATCAACATGTGATAGTTTTATTATACACCTATTTCTTTTTCCTAAAATTGTTTTTATTGAACTATATCTTTTCCCCTACTTCTCTCTCATCCTCCCTCCTCCCCTTTTACCATCTCTCATGATACCCACACTCCAAATTTACTCAGGAGATCTTGTATTTTTCTACTTACCATGTAGATTAGATCCATGAATGTCACTCTTAGGGTCCTCTTTGTTGTCTAGGTTCTCTGGGATTGTGAATTATAGGCTGTTTTTTTTTAATTATTTATGTCTAAAAGCCACTTAAACATGAGTGCACATGATATTTGTCTTTCTGGGTCTGGGTTACTTCTCTCAATAGGATGTTTTCTAGATCCATCCATTTGCCCGCAAATTTCAAAATGTTATTATTTTTCCTGCTGTGTAGTACTCCATTGTCTACACCTATTTCAAAGGACTTTTCTTTTATTTTGGCATGGGTTATTTTAAATCATGTGTCAGTCATATCTGCTACATTTTTTTCCTCTCACATTCATCTATGTGCAGACTGAATCACAATGTCATTTTTGTTAAGGGATTGAAAAAAGCAATTATGTATAACATACACAAGGCAATAATAATATACATAACTCAGTCAATGAGAGGATAATATCAACAATCATGTTTACTTTTAGGCTTGCAAGCGAGGCTTGAAAGCTACACCATTCCCATTTTCTGACACCTATACATTTTGTACAGTCTCTTAATTTCTGAGATTTTGTAATGTAAAATTGTGTTCTTTTTAATATGAATAAAATATTTTAAGATATTTTATGTTACTTTTCTCACCAGAAAAATAAGTACCCCCCTTTTTTTGATAGAGGACTCTCTCCTCATATATTGTCATAGTGGTGTTCTTGTTAGCTTGAACCTCAGTATGGCATTTTTGTTTGTTTGTATCCCTTTTTAAAATAATACATTAATTGGTAATTATTATCATAAATTATATATTTTAGGAACAAAACATAAAATCAGAGATTCAGCTGGCTTTACATACTAAGGTAAATTATTCTGATCTTACTTTATACTTCTGTAAGCTTCTGTTTATATTCCAGTATATCATATTTTAATATAGAGAGATATTTTGATGTCTATGGAAAAACTAAATAGAAAATGCCTGTATTTTCCCAATCCTGGACATTGTCTAATGAAAAGAATAGAAAAGTTGTGTCTGAAGAGATGGTTCAGTAAGTGATTGCTATGCAGTCATGAGGACTTGACTTCAAGCCCCCAGAACTTACTTAAAAGCTGGACACTGTAGTATGCATCTGTAATTCTAGCATATTATCAGAATGAAGCCAGATTCTTGATTAAAATATCATCCAAGTGGCCCCTAGCTCCATTCCTAGTAAAGTCATTAATCCCCTCTGAAATTGAAGCCATGCCTTCATAGTATGTGTTTCTCTCAACTTTGTCCCACCAAAAGGCATATAACTATATGCTTTCAGAATGCCAGAGCTATTCTAGCCCCAAACACCAAATTGTTCTAAATTCCAGCAACAAAACAATGATGAAAGCATAAGAACCACATGGTTGGATTTATCTTATCCAGGGAACTGACATGGGATTGAATTTGAAGATAGTGCACTAACTATTGTAGACAAGAAGCTCTCAAGAGAGAATAGCAATCCAGATGATGAGGAAACAGCTATAATTGTTAAAGAAATCAGTACCACTGGAGAGAAAACCCCTGCACTGGACTACAACAGTAAAGATGTCAGGAAGGCAAAACCCCATGTACCCTGTGAAAGCAGGGAGCCTGACTTGAGAATGTGGCTCAGAGGTTTCTTGCTCCTCAAAGCAACTTCCTAGGAGAATGTTTCCCAGAGCCCAGCATGCATTAACTTGGTAGAGCAGTGATAAATCTCCATCTGGCAGAAAATCTTAGCAAATCTGGTTTTAAATACACGAAAGATGCAATATTGTATTTTTCTGGTGTTTTCAACATGGTTATCATCCTAAGATCCATCTGTTTTCTTGTACTTGCTATGTTTGTGTCTCTCTGTGTGTGTGTTGTCTATATCTGTGTACTTCCTTGTAAAGGCAACAGGCTGATTTCAGGGACCTTCTCCATTCCTCTCCACCTTACTTCTTTGAGACGGCATCTCTCTCTGTACTTGGAGCTCAACAATTGTCTGGAGTAATAGTGAGACGTCCCAGGGTTCTATCTCTTCCACCTCAGCTCTGGGATTACAGTTACTAAGCTTTTTACACTGATTCTGGGAATACAAACTAAGGTCCGCATTCTTGGTCAGCTAGCAGTTTGCTGACTGAACCATCTTCCCAATCCCACTTCTGTGTGTATATGTTTCTGGGCATCTGTGTATTTTGGGAAGTGTGTGTGTGTGTGTGGGGGGTGATACCAGATGTAAACCACTTCTAGTGTACTTCCCTTGCCTTTTAAGGGTGTGCATGTTTTCATGAACATGTGTGAGTATGCATGTATTTATATCTGTGTGCAGGTGAATACATGTGTTTGGATACATGAACAAGAGGCCAGAATGTTATTCTTCAGGTTGGCCTTCCTTCCTTTTTATTATTTTGAGAGCAAGTCCCTCACTCAGGCCTGAGGCTTAAGCATTAGGTCATGTCAGTGGCCTGGCAAGCCCCAGAGGCTCTGGTGTCTGCCTTTTCACTGCTAGAAGAACTGTTACGCATGGTTTGTTTATGAAACATAGAATGAGACCCAGGTTCTCACATGCTTTTTAAATTGAGCTATCTTGCCGTTCTCCATTCTGCTCTCTTCTCTGCTTATTCTGGGGTGTCAAATGCTTTCTATCATAGGGAACATCTTCGCCTTAGTTATCCTGTTCATTCTCTTTTAAATAAACCTTCCACCCAGTTTCTCTCATGTGCCCCCTTTATTCTGGTACTTAGTTCTGATAAAGCTCCAACAAAAGTATGTTTTTTTGCATGTGTGCCTTCCACCTGAAGTACTTAGTATTCATGAGAAAGTTGTAGTTTAAGTACATAGCACACATTTGACACAATTATTGACTGAGACATTAAGTGCTCTCCCCCAGTAGAGAAATCCAGTTACAAGATTTCTTTCTGTTACTCCTACATATTCATTTCTAATAACTCGAAATAAACACCATATCTATACAATTTAAAGTATTGAGAACTTTATCATGAAGCGTGGAAGAATTGAGAACAAGTGTTTGCTTTGAGCAGTGAAGCCACAGGAAAGGGTTAATCAATTCAACCTCCAGCCAGTAGATCTCTGTTTCTGAGAAACTTCATCACCTAAGGTTTTCTTAAAAAACACTTGCTATTAAATTTTAAAAGTTGATGGGGTTTGTTGAGGATGGAGAAGCTGTGTTTTATCTTGTACAAAGAGAACATTGGATTTGAGGCGTATTAAGACCCAACAGAGGAAATGAAGGAGAAGAAAATAGACATCACAGATAGGAGGAAAGAAGAAAATCTATTTAGCAGAGAATGGGCAGGGAGAGTAATGTTAGGATTACAAATCTTCCAAGAGTTTATTGACACATGACTCCTTCAAATTTGAAATGAGAATTTTTCCATTCTTATTGCTCCTTCTTTACAGATAGGTCAGGAATGTTGAATTTTTATCTTGTGGTTTGTTTACATGGATGTTCTCTACATTGGTGACTCTTGCTTCTTTATCTTATGGACAACAGTGACTATGTCTGAAGAATTTGTAGCAGTCATTTGAAATAAAGACCCAGATGGGAAAAGTAGCTTTTGACATTCCTGAGAAGAAACCTTTTTTTTTTTGTTTGGTACTTTGGTCTGGAATACCAATAAATAGACATTAATTAGCTATCTGGTCTAATTAGGTTTAGCAACATGTCCAACTACAACATACTTGGTAATTGCTGCTCTGGAAAATTATGGAAAAACTATAATTTGATTTTTGGAAAGCAGAAACACATTTGTTGTTATATAAATACCACTTTTATGGTTTTTTTTAAGGGGAAAAAAGAGTATGGTAAAATCAAGCCATGTAGATATTCACTGCATATTGGAGGGGTTGTTGTGGAAGGGTAGATCCATACTGAGTTCTCAGAAAACCATGGGTTACAACCTTGAGAGCAGTCAACTGCATAAAATAAAAGTATTTCCTTCTCTCAACATCACTATGCTTAAGATCTAACTGTCTAGACAATTTCACATATATTTAGCAGAGTATGTTTAATCTGTTCTCATTGTAAAGCGGTATATTCCTAGATAAATGTTTTACTGTAGTGTAAAATCTTGGAGTCATGTCTTAGTCTTGTCCCCTCTTTAATCAACTTCTTTCTTTTTTTTATGAGAAAGTAATTTTATTAAATTATAAAAGTTTCCATTTCTGCCCCTCCTCCCAACACCCTCCCACTCCTCCCACTCCCTCTCCTCCTCCCTCTCCATCCCTAAGAGCAGTCAGGGTTTCCTGCCCTGTGGGAAGTTCAAGTTCCTCCCTGGTCCCTCCAGGTCCAGGAAGGTGAGTGTCCAGACAGACTGAATTTCCAAAATCCAGTATATGTAGAGGAAACAAGTCCCAGTGTCATTGTCAATGGCTTTTCAGAAAGACTCCGGGCCAGCCACATTCAGAGAATCCGGCCACATTCAGAGAATCTGGTTGGATCGCGTCCTCGGTCAGTCCCAGTCCAACTGGCCTTGGTAAACTCTCATTAGATCCGTCCCCTTGTATCAGTGGGTGATCGTACCCCTCGCAGTCCTGATTTCCTTTTTCATTGTCTTTCAACTTTTTTCTTTATATTGTTTGGTGTTACAATATCCCATATGATGCATCTCCTTCAGGAACTGGAGAACATTTCTCCCGGGCTAGCTTGCCACCTGTATAGTCTGGTATACATGAAGAACAGACTGGGTCCATACATTTACTCAAAGTACAGCTGGGTCTATTATTCGTGTATTTTGTGCCTGTGCTTCATGAAAAAGACAGAGTATGCAAGTCTTACAAAAGAATATGTTTATCAGGCTGTCTACTACAATATCATAGCTTGTTTTAAAATAGATCTTTTTCTTAGTATCCAGGGTTCCTTTAGTCCTTACAAAATGAAACAATTTCTTTTTTTTTCTTTTCCTTTTGTTTCATGTTTTATTTTTAATTTGAGTGTTGCTTGTTTTTTTGACAGGATCTCTGCCTAGCCCTGGCAGTCCAGAAACTCACTCTCTAGATCAGGCTGGCCTCTAACTCAGAAGTTGGCCTGCCTCAGTCTCCCAATTGCTAAATTAGTAATATAACAGCTCAGCTGCATGAAGTGTAATCTGTAAGGAAATTGCTGGCATTAAAGAAGAGCTCTAATGGCATCTTTATTAACAGGATCACTTAAGTAGCAGGTCCTTCTCCAAGACGGCACTGTCCATCAATACTACATTCGGTGTTCGTTTCTCTCCCATGTGATTGTATTCACTTCTTTCTGGGTGGAACTTACAATTAAAACAAAGGAAAAAGAGTATCAGGTTCATTATCTCTGCATCAGATTTATGTTCAAATAAATGCACACTTTACACAAAGTACAGTTTCCCTAGGGAAGCCTTTATCTGTCACATATCATGGGGGATGGATCGTCCATGTACCTACATCGCACAGAGCATAAATACTCTCTCACAAAAATTCAAAAAGCAGTCATAATAACTGGTGTCATAAAAGATAACAATGCTCTATATGTCATCATAATGTGCTTATATTTATATTGGATTGAAGATACATAGATGAGCCTGGCCATGATGACACATATCTTTAATCCAGCACTTGGGAGGCAGACATGAGTGGATCTCGGAGTTCGAGGATAGCCTGCTCTACAGAGTGAATTTCAGGACAGATGTCAAAGCTACAGAGAAATTGAATCTCAAAAAGAAAAAGATAAATAAAATAAAAATAAAATTAGAAAATATATAGTTTATAACTTTGGTGAGTTATTGAAATTAAAAGAAGAAATTGAAAAATTAGCGGACATGGTAATTTGTCATTTAGTCTAATGAGAATTCCTACAAAATTTTATGCTACATTTTTATGTTTCAAACTTATAAAAAGATAAGAATATATAGTTTAACTAATATGCATGTAGTTCAGAGGTTTCTGCTTTGATTTATGTTTTCAAAAGTGTAACCCAAGATATCTTCAATTTCCTTATTAAACTGATAGCGCTTACAAAAGCATTCTCTGTGCCAAAATGATATTTTGATTATCTACATTAGATGGCTTCCCTTAGAAGTTCATAATTCACACCAGTATGTTAGATAGTATAATATATTCTTTAATATAGGGACACATTTAACTTTGATGATACCAATTGTCTTATAATTAATTATGAAACCTGCTAATATATATTTGATATATAAAGCCTATTAACTCATGGTGGAAGAGTCTGCTCGCTTGTATGAATGCTTTGCCACACAAGCCTGAAGACCAAAGTCCAGATCCCAAGTACTCAGCTAGTAAGATTCTTGACACCAACTTCTGGCCTTCTCTCACACTCACACTCATACACACACGCTCGTGCGTGTGCATACACACAAGTGGACACACCACACATACACGCACAAATGGACACATCACACACACCACACATATACATACCCACAAATGAATACATCACACACACTACACATACACATACACACACCACATACAAATGGACACACCACTCACACACAAACATACACACTCTCACAGAAATCTAGGCAAACATACACACATAAACATTAACCCCTTTAAGTATATATGTTTTCTATGAACATAGTTTTCATGAAATAATTGGTTTTATGTCATTACACATCAACACTTGCATTGCTTTCTCACACTTATTATTTCTAGAATTAAAGTGTTCAAACATTTGATAATATCTGATAAATATATGACCTTACTACAGCTTTGAACATTAAAAGAGAAAAGAAAAATTAAGTCAAAGATATAAATTGAATGTTTTGTAAACTTTCAGTTATAAATGAACCAATAGGAAGTGATTTTTTTTTTGAAAATCACAAAATTCAAGTGTTAATACTTGGTTGAGGTTACTTGCACATCCTGCACACTTTTGATTATTCGTATACATGACATTGTATATTTGTTGATATTTGTTTTTGTTAGTGTAAATATGTGCACATCTGTGTACAAGCTTATGTGCACATGTGTGCATATGCACCTGAAGACCACATGTCAATATCTGACATGTTGTTTTATCTGCTTTCCATTTTTATTTTTTAAGATAGTGTCTCTTCCTGAATATGAAGCTCATTAATTGTGCCAAACTACATTGCTAATGATCTAGGTATCTACTTCCCTAGTCTTTCTCTCCACCTCTAGCGTTGGGCTTACAGGACAACACTACCATGACAAACATTTCAGGTGTCCTGAAGATCCAAATTAAGGTAGCCATGCTTGTGTAACATGCATTTTACCAACCAAGCTATCTTCACAGCTCTATGTATACTTATTTTTATACTTAATGTGTGTATTCAATATTTTGAAATATCTAACCTTTATAATATATAATATATGCACATATATTACATTTAATCAAATTCTACTGAATTCTGTTAAGCTGTTAAGAGCTTCTGATCCTCTATTATAAGTTTCAATTTTTTATTTAAAATTTTTGTAAGATATATTTTGATTATCTTTCTCCCACAGAATTACTCCCAAATACTCCCTACCTCCCTATCTATGTAATTTCATGCTCTTTATCTCAAAAAAATGTAAGAAAAAATAAAAACATTATTTTTAATAGTCAGAAATTGGAAACAGCCTAGATGTCCATCAACTATTAATGAATGATGAAAATATGCTACAGGTACAAAATGAAATATTATTCAGCTGTTGGAAAATCAAATTATAAAATTTGCAGATAAATCGATGGAACTAGAAACAACTATGCTGAGTGAGTTGAGGTTACCCAAACCTCAAAAGAAAAATATTGTAAACTGGAAATAGTGGTTAACACTTTTAACCACCACTTGGGAGACAGAGGCAAGTGGATTTCTTTGAGTTTGAAGTCAAGATTAGATAGTGAGTTTCAGGACAGCCAGAGCTATAGAGTGGGATTCTGTCTCAAAAAGGGGCCATGGTTTTTCTTATACACAAATATTAGCTCTTAACGTTTTGATACTTGTATTTCAACATGAATAACCAGAGTTAAAATAGCATATAAGGGACAAGTGGGAAAGAGGTAATCATCCAAAGAAGAGGAATTAGAATATAGTGATATAGAGATATAAAAGGGAAACTAGAATTTAAAAGGATTAAATGGGGGAGCAGGGTAAAGGGGGGGGCATAGGGATGACTAGCATTAAAGGCCTTTTGAAGCCACATGGAAACCTACTACTATAGACGCTTCCTAAAATATACACATAAATGAAAGAAATTTAATTGAAGTGACCATTTAATGGAGAAGAAAATGCCCCAATTTTACATCTTATGCCACCAAGTAAAATCCCATTCCTTCTTAAAATTTCAAACTGTTTTAGTAGTCTATTCTTCAAAGAGATGTCCAAGGGAAGATTTGCACTTCGTTTTAAATGTTTTACATTATACATTTTCCCTCACTATTAAGTGGTGATTTTTTTTTTGAAGTTTATCATGCAAAAATGACTCAACAACTAAGATTATTTACTGTGTAATCATGAAGACTGGGTTTAGATCCCAGACAGTTACAAGGCTGACACCCATTTCATACCTGTCACTTGAACTCCTTGGGGGGTTTTCTGGGTTCCAGGCTGTCCAAGGAAACAGGAGAACTGTTTTCAAGAAAAGATGACCTCAAAGGAAAAGGCGGACAGTGATGAAGAGGACACCAATGTCCTTTCTGGCCTCAGTACTCTTGTACAGGCACAAGTATCTGCATGCGTGTGTATGTACACATACATCCACAACTAAATAAAGCTTTAAAATTTGTGCCTTGCTACATTCCTAAGTTAAGCTATATTATAGAAATTTCTATTGCCAAATTAATGATAGCTGTTAAGGTTTTCTTTGATGAATATCCTTCATTTAGAAGCAATGTTATATCACTTTTTATTTTTCAAACTGTTCCATACATAATTTCCAGATAAGACATCCACCACTATGGAAAGTGTTCTTGGATGTATTAGACTTCAGATGCCAGAATCCTTTGCTTATTTCTTGTAAAGCAATTGAAAACGACTTTAAAGTTATCTGTTGCAACAGAATGTACATTTTTGGACTGCTAAGACGAACCTAATACTTCCTAATGAGGCGAAGACACACCTAAATATAAGATTTGTCATATAGATTCATTTTGCTTGACTTAAGGCACTGGGAGAGCAGCAGACAGAAGAAGGTATCCTATGCTTCACTTTTCTTCCTGAAAACTCTAGATGAAAATTCTCATATGAAAGCTGCCCTCTCTGAGCCTAGAGAAAGCAACATTTCCAGTAAGGGTTCCCTGGCCAGAGGCTTCAGTATAAACATTTTTGTGGACTAATTCTCTTCTTTTAATCTTCTCCCATAAGTATGTAGTTTCTGCAGTTTCTTCTCTCTCTGCAGCATAAGGCACAAGCCCTTAATTTGATTTGCTACTTTGTACTTCCCAGGCTCTGCGAAAAACCATGAGAGTGGTGGCAAAAATGTGTCTCCCCTACTCTAAATTCTACGAGGACCTTTATATTCTGTCTTCATTGAAGTGTATCCATTCAGACACCTAGCATTAGCATACCCCTAACATCTTCCACACTAACACCCCACAGGCGGCAAGCAAAAGGTATCTTCATTTGGTGTTTGCCCTTCAGTCACATTATTCCTAAAACACCATCATTTTTATGCACTGCTTAAAATAATAAACATTTTGTCATCTTTAATTTCACGATTGATTCAATCAACAAATTTAATGAGTCAACTTAGCAACCTTATCTTCCATCGTTTTATATTTAATACAATCCTTTATCGATTCTTTGGGTTTCACATCATGCACCCAGCCCTGCTTACCTCCCAGTTCCTCGATAGCTGCCTCTCACCCCTGCAATGTCTCCCTCTAAAGAAATCCCACAAATTAATAAATACAAAACAAAACAAACAGAACCCTAACCTCGATCCTCTGCATTTCCTGCCTCTCCAGCACCTCTTCATTCTTCTTTGTGGCATTGGGAGCTGCAGTGTTTCCCAGAGTATGCCCTTTTGTTCAAAGGGCCCAACAAACAAATGTTCATTGCAACAAGTCATTAGTCTGGTCAAGGCCTTCTTGCCTCTTGGCACACCATCATCACTGGACTCTCATTAAAACTCTTCCGAGATATTCTGTTGTTGTCAGGGAGATCTTGTGGCTGTCATTACACAGGATGAGCCGTTTCATGCACTCCAGAAGGTCATAGATGTGGTAGATGTTAGGGTGGACCAACCGAAGGCCCAAGATATGAATCTCGGTGCTAGCTGAAATCAGTAGGCATGGCCTTCAGGTTTCAACAAGCATAATTAATTTGGTCCCCTGTTGCAACGTAGGCCATGAACATCAACACAGACCCCAGCACCAGGAGGACCACAGACCAAAACATGAACTTTGGCAGTAGCCCAGCCCCGACATCACCATGGTCCTTGTGACAACATGAGCCTCAGACACAAGCATGTTCTCAGGTAACCGACTACATGGCATACTCATAGTCCGTGGTGGTAGCAGGAGCTACAGAAATCAATTCAGACCCTGACTTCTGCTGGACTGTGGACCCAGACATGGTTCTTGCCAGTAGCCCAGGCAGAACGTCACCACAACCCCGTGTAGCAGCATAGACGACTCAGATTGGCATGTCACTGGTTGCCACCATACTGGTTGCTACCATACTGGTTGCTGGCCTAGAACCCAGTCATCTGTGTGGTCTTTGTTAGCAACATGGGCCACGAAGAACAACATATATCCTGGTTGTGGAAGGAGCACGGACTCAGACATAGCTCTTGGTAGTAGTCTGGGTTCAGTTGTCACCCCGACCCTAGGCGGTAAACAGGCCACCTACATCAGCCTGTTCCTTACCTGCTTCGCTTTTTCAGTTCTGCCTCTTTCCACAGCACATGAACCATTATGCTTCTCTTTCTCTCCCATTTATATATTTGCTCATAATAAGGCACCTACCCACCTGGCACTGCAAGGCACCAGCTGGGCCTGTGGATGGATGCCTTCAGTCAGCCCAGACCGTGAGGACCCAGGCTGGTCTTCACGTCCACCTTTTAAGAGTATTTCCTTTCTTTCTTCTCTGCACAGCTAATACCACAGATTTCTGGAGGAAGTGAGCCCTCTCCTCTTCCCCTTTAAAAACCAACTCTGTCTCTGACTTCTTCTGTGTGTGAGAAAATGATGGAGAGAAGAGACTGTCCTGGGTATAGGCAAGATGAGATGGTGCTTGGCACAGCATATACCTGCTTGTTGGGTATTTTTGGCATGTGGCATTTATCACCATTAAATTTTCTGATCTGGTTGCTTTCCTATGGTGAAGTTTCTGCTTTTTTGTGATTTCATCATTGAGACTAGTGTCCTGCATTGCCTTACCATGAAGATTAAATTTATGTATCAGCAACTATGAATTTCTTGATCAACCTCCTTTGGGTATTTTAGTGAACCTTCAATCATTGCTCTTTATTAGATTCAAAATGGCACCACTGGTCCACTTAAAAATGTCCACATGTTTGAGTTCCGCGTTCAGCAAAGCCTAGTTGGATTGTTTATGGGACTCCTAGTACAATGTGCCAAAGAGTGGTCAGTTTCAGAAGTAGTTTATCACCTCACTGTCCGGAAGCACTGACTCTCAGGTCAAGGTGTTGGCATATTAATTTTGTCCTGAACATCTCTTCTTGGCTTATCAACAGAGGTTGTCTTTCAGCGCTTTAAAATAGACATTATAAAGATCTTTATTATATTAAATTAGTGCCTTATATAGCCCTCAATTGCCTCTTTGAAGACGCTGTTTCCGAATATAATTGTATTCTGAAGGATGGAATAATAAAAGTTTAACATCTCATTAGGCCGTCATGTTGATGAGACTTTATAGGCAAATGCATGCCTAAACGTGAGCTGAACAAGGGCGATAATAGACTTGTAAGCATGGGCGAGGGAAAGCGCTGGGGTCCTGGACTCCTGCACTAAGAACTACAGGCACCTAGGGAAATCTGAGAGCAGGAACTATAGTCTTCCCAAGAGAAGTACACACTGATTGGTTATTCAATTCCAAATGGTCAGCATTAAAAACACATATATAGAATAATATAATAAAGACACGGTAGAATGTACCTTTTCTAATTTTTTATTTATTTATTTATGTGTTTATTAATTTATCTATTTATTTATGATTTCTCTGTGTTCCAGTCCTAGCTGTCCTGGAACTAGCTCTTGAAGACCAGGTTGGGCTTGAATTCACTGAGATCCGCCTGCCTCTGTCACCCAAGTGCTGGGATTAAAGGCATGCACAATTACTGCCCGACTCATATCTATGTATTTAAGGATATCTATGTATGTCTTTAATAACAATGAAAAGAAGGCCATGGGTTTGAGAAGCATCAACTAGGGGGTATATGTGAGGCCTGCCTATGGATTTTATGTTAATTTACTGTTTAAACTATTGCACTGATTACTGCAA
The DNA here is from genome assembly GCF_982192425.1 of Myodes glareolus. Classification (NCBI taxonomy): domain Eukaryota; kingdom Metazoa; phylum Chordata; class Mammalia; order Rodentia; family Cricetidae; genus Myodes; species Myodes glareolus. The sequence goes on along the minus strand of NC_142046.1, from coordinate 26,384,850 downwards.
ACACAGAAAGACACATAGCAAGTTTCCTTTGTATTATCTGCTGTTACTGTTGGGTAAAATGAAAGATATTTTATAACACTACAACCTCTTTATCCAAGAAAATTTTATTTTTTAACTTGCTTTTTCAACTGACAGTTGTTACACACACTTGATGTGAATATTAAACCCAAACTGTAAAACCTTTCTGAATCTCTCCATTAAGTGATCTAATATGAAAAAATTACCTTATCAACTATTTTGCCATCAGATATTTAGAGACTTAGCTAATTAAGGTAAAAAAATATTAAAGTTTAGTGATCTAATTTTCTCAAGTTTCAAGGTATTTAAGGATTGTCTCATAGTCATCTAAATCCTCCTGATTCTGTAATGTGTTTGAAAAAAAATGAGAAAGACCAAGGCAGCTGCTGTGTTTGCAAAGGCCACAGATTCCTCTACTGCGTTTCCTTACTTGAGTCTTAATATAAGTCATTAGCATTCTGATTTCTTCAACCTTCACTAAAATGTCAGGAGTTAAAGATTTGCGTTCTAAGCATACAAGAAATCGAAAATAAAGCAAATCCTCTTAGATAATTCTTTATTACAGCTCTACATCTTTTAAATAAGCCAGGGAGTCTTGAGTGAGAGAAACTATTACTAACTACAGCACTCATTCTCAAAGGCACATACACACATACACACACACACACACACAGACACACACACACACATGCATCAGCACATCAAACCACAACAAAAAAGGTGCTATTCATAAAATACGGAGATATGGACATGAGAAAAAGTTTCATGACGTAGAAATGGATGAATGTATCAGTAATATTTTGGTGACATCCCCTTGTGTACTATTTGTGAACACAATTTCAATGTTAAGAAAAAAATTCTTTATTTTGACTGTAAAGACTAAGTGGATTTTTCTAAAGTATAAATATATTTCCAGATTATGTCATTGTGAGGATGTCAGTACATTGGCTGGTTTCTACTATATAATTCATTATTTACCTCAAGTTAGCTACATTTCTGATATCCTACATATGGATTCTAATGTATTTGAATTCTACTATCAAGATTTGGTGAGTTTGGGGCTGAAAGAAGAGTAGCCTCTAAAGGTTTTGCCATGCAATCAAAAGGACCTGACTTGGTATATCCAGCGTCGATGTAAAGCCTGGGCATGGTGACACCTTTGAGTGAAATCCCCATGATGAGGAGGACATTGGATCATTAGAGCCCATTGGTGAGTAGTATGAAATCTGTTTTCATTAACAGAACTTTACTACAGGCCTCTGTTAGAGATAATCCTTAAGAAGAGCCCCTCTGCCAATGCAAAGTAATTCCAATCAGACCAGATTAGACCAAATTAAAATACTCACATTTAATAAATGGCGCACTCCCGGGTGGATCGGGGTAGCATGGCAGGAAAAGGAGCCCACACAAACCCCAGAGACCACACAGTTCCTTTTTCTAGGGAAGCTTAAATAGCCTGTGGGAGCGGTCCTGACCCTCTTCAGAGAGGGTTCAGCGCTTGGCAGAAAGGGAGTTGATAAGAGTGTTTTTCTCTTATCATTCATTTCAAAGAAATAGGAAATAATACTAAGAATTCTTGGAAGTGGGTAAGAAGCAGAGGGTTTTTTTTAATGCTAACTGTAATGTACATATGTCCATTGTACTAGAAAGTAGATTTGTAAGTCTATTTTATGCCTTTGTAGAAAATAGTAAATGTAAAAATATATAGAGTTTAATTTTTCTTCTTTTTAAAAAAACAACAGTGCTAGATTCTATTGTGAATTATCACACCCATATAAAATAATATCACACTAGTATATAAAGTAATCTGTAGAATTTGGAGCCAGGGCAATAGAAAATTGTTCGTGCTGCCAAGTGAGATAACCTGAGCTGGATTCCACATAGTGGAAGTTATCTTCTGAAATCTTTACATATATTGACTCATTTTTGCCCATATATTTATATACAGAGAGAGAGAGAGAATAAAAATCTTATAAAAATTTTAAAAAGTATCATTTTTAAGACTTTATGGCTAAGGATACATGTTACAGTAAGCCAGTTTTTGAATGCTGGTATTCAAGCCATAATAAAAAGAATGGAAAACTGTAAAACTGTTCATAAGTTTAAATTTACTTGTCTCAACTATAAAAACCTCTCAATTTTCTTACAAATAAATAAAGAATGAGGTAATGAATGCATATTGGCTGATTTTATAATGAAACATTCCAGTTCAACTCTCCACAGAGTATTGTGCATGAGTCTCAAAGGCCTAAACTAGTCAGACCACCTACAGAAAAGCAAGCAAGCACAATTAGGAAAACAGAAAATGTTTCAGTGGAGGACACACTAAGCAAATTCTTTAGCCATTGTGCATAGTAACATATCTTGATGTGGGATTCCCTTCTGCATGCTGTGAATGCCGTTGGTTAATAAAGAAACTGTCTTAGTGAAGATCTTTCCCCATTCTGTAGGCTGTCATTTTGTCATGTTGACTGTGTCCTTGAATTTACAGAAGATTTTCAGTTTCAGGAGGTCCCATTTATTAATAGTTTCTTTCTGTCTCTGTTTTGCTGAGGTTATATTTAGGAAGTGGTCTCTTGTGCCATTGTATTCAAGTGTACTTCCCAATTTCTCTTTTGTAAGGTTCACTAACTCCACATCAGACAGAGGTCTGATCTCCAAAATATACAAAGAACTCAAAAAATTGGTCATCAAAAGAAAAAAATAATCCAACAAAATATGGAGTCCTGATCTAAATAGAGAACTCTCAACAGAGGAATCTAAAATGGCTCAAAGACACTTAAGGAAATGTTCAACATCCTTAGTCATCAGAGAAATGCAAATCAAAACAGCTCTGGGATTCCATCTTAGACCTGTAAGAATGGCCAAGATCAAAAACACTGATGACAACTTATGTGGAGAGGTTTTAGGGAAAAGGGAACACTTCTGCATTTTTGGTGGGAATGCAAGCTGGTACAGCCCCTTTGGATGTCAGTGGTGGTGATTTCAGAAAATTAGTAAACAACTTTCCTCAAGACCCATTAGCATCACTTTTGGGTGTATATCCAAAGGATGCTAAACCATGCCACAAGAACATGTGCTCAATTCTGTTTATAGCAGTTTTGTTTGTCATAGCCAGAACCTGGAAACAACCTAAATGCCGCTTGACCAAAAAGTGGATGAGGAAAATGTGGTACATTTACACAATGGAGTACTACACAGCAGAAAAAAATAATGACATCTTGAATTTTGCAGGAAAATGGATGGAGCTAGAAGACATTATTTTGAGTGAGGTAACACAGACACAGAAAGATAATTATTACATGTACTCCCTCATAAGTGGTTTTTAAATATAAAGCAAAGAAAACCAGCCTACAAACCACAATCCCAGAGAACCTAGACAACAATGAGGACACTAAGAGAGACTTACATAGATCTAATCTACATGGGAAGTAAAGAAAAGACAAGATCTCCTGAGTAAATTGAGAGCATGAGGACCTTGGGTGAGGGTAGAAGCAGGGAGGAAAGAGGCAGGGAAGGGAGCAGAGAAAAGTGTAGAGCTCAATAAAAATCAATAAAAAAAAATTTTACAAATCCAAAAAAAGGTAAAAAAAATGAATGAGAAAGAAAGAAACTGTCTTAGGCCTGTGCAGGGCAGAATATAGTTGGGCAGGGAAAACAATACTGAATGCTGACTGAAAAAAGGTAGAGTAAGGAGAAGTTATATAGCCTCACCAGAGACAGATGCCAGAACTTTACCCAGTAAGCCACAGCCTCGTGGCGATACACAGATTAATGAAGATGGGTTAATTTAAGACATGAGTTAGCCAGAAATACACTTAAACTATTTGCCAAACAGTATTGCAAATAATGTTGTTTCTGTGTGTTTATTGAGAGAACGGGCAGGCAGAAACTTCCTATAATCCCTTTTTGTTATTGTAAATATCCTTTCCTGTATAACTTCTCAGTGGTGAAAGTTGGCTTTGTTGCTCTTATCAGTGCTTTGAAGTTGACTTGGGAAACATAGAATAGTTTGAGGGTCGATAATCCCATAGGTTAGAGGGAAGCCTTCCTTTATTTTATTTCTCCTTCTCAGCTTTTTCCTCATGTTTTGACTCCATTGGTTTGACTCCATTATCACAGCTCTGCCTCCTCACTAATGATTGTAGTTGCTGTGAAAATTCTCAGGTCTATATTGACCATTAGAACTGTCAGTTGATTGCCTCCATTATACAAGAAAAGATTCCAAGAGCCTTTAAGCTCCAAGATTCCTTTGTACTTTGCTACCTCAACCTTGAAGATATTGCCATTGTGTCTTTGTGCATGCCTCTGTAAGACAATGTTCCCTCACTTCCTGGCTCTGTCACTTCTCAGCACAGAATTATGGGTTAATGTAAGGCTTAAGAGTTAATAAGAAGCCTGAGCTAATAGACCAACCAGTTTATGATTAATATAGACCTCTGTGTGTTTCTTTGGGATGGAACAGCTGCGGGAAAAGGCGGGATAAAAACCTCTGTCAACACAAGGAGATATTACAACATATACCAATTCAAAATTATAAGGGATTAATTAAAAGCCTATACACTGGACAATATAAAGGAAATAAACTTCTTAACTTATGCAGATTACCTACATAAAACCAAGAGGATACTAACTACTGAAACTGACCCAGAGCGAAAAGGAAACTGAAAGAATAATAAAAAGCCTCTTTTTGACCAAAAAAGTCCAGGCACAGTTGGATTCACAGCAAAATTCTGTCAGAGTTTCAAAGAACTACAACAAGCACTTCTTGAACTTTTTTAGAAAAATAGAAACAGAAAAACCACAACCAACGACTTACTACAAAATGAGTATTACTCTAGTACCAAAACCAGGTTAAGACACAACAACAGAAAATAAATCTACAGATTAATGTTCCTGATGAACATGCCTGCAAATGTTCATACATATATACATACATATATTAACATCATCTACCATGATCAAGTGACTTTATCCCAAATACAGGTTGGTTCAACATGTCAATAAAAATAATAAGTCATAAATGGAATTAAACACAAAAAACACATGATGATCTCAATAGGTAGAGAACACACTTTCATAATTACAGTCCTAGAGAAGATAGGACTGGAGGGAACATTCCTCAATGTATTAAAAGCTCTCCGTGACGAACACACAGCAAACTGTCTCAAATGGAGAAAATATTGAAGCAATCCTATTAAATCTGAAATGAGATAAAAAACTTTCTAATATCCTCACTTCTTTTCACTGCAGTGCTGGAGCAGTAAAGTGAGTGAGGAATTTAAAAGGATACAATTAATAGAATAAGTAAAAGTGTCTATATTTGCAGATGATATGATATTATATATAAGAGGTTCCCAAAATTCTACCAGACAACTTCTAGAAATGAATCTACAATTTCAGCAAATTGGTGAGATACAACATCACTTACAAAATTCAATAGTCTTCCTATACACATTCAAATACATTGTAAAAGAGACCATGGATACAATCCCATATATAAAAGCATCAACGAGGATAAAATACTTTGGAATAAACCTAACCAAAGAGGTGAAAGATGTCTACAATGAAACTTACAATGTCTGAGGAAACAGGTTGAGAAATACACTAGAAAATAAAAAGGTATCTGTGTTCATGGATCACATTGTGATATTGTGAAAATGAGCATCCTACCAAAATTAAATTACTATGCAATCCCTATCAAACTATGGAGAAAATTCTTCATAAAAATAAAAAAAAATCTTAGAATTTATATGAAGCTCGTGACCCTGTACAGCCAAAAGAAATCAGAGCAAAAATAATACTTGAGGTATTGCCATTTGACAAAATAAAGACACAGAAACCAATGAAATACAATTGAAGACCAAAACATGAGTACCAGTAACTACAGTCATCTGACACTTGATAAAGAGCAAAACAAAACAAAACAAAACCATCAAAAAAAAAACCATACACTGGAAACACACAGTATCTTTAAGAAATGTTGGAAAAACTGGATGTCCACATACAGAAGAATGAAATTAAGGTCATACACTAAGTCACCAAATTAGCTCCAAGAGGATGAACAACCTGGACTTTAAACGTGAAATGCTAACAATGCCAGATGTAAACATAGGCAGTAGTCTATAAAATACAGGTGTAGGAAATGAGTTCATTTTCCCAGGAATTAAGGGCCACAACTGACAACTAGGAGCTCACAATACAAACAGCTTTTTAGCAATTGAGTGAAGAAAATTTCCACAGAATGGGAGAGGACATTTGCCACCTACACACCTGATAGAGGACTAACAAGCAAAATATACAAAGATCTCAAAGAGAGTTAAGGAAACAACTGAATTTAAAAACAGAGCTAAAATGTCTCAAAAAGCATTCATTATCCTTAGCTTAGGGAAGTTAAATCAAGTTTGTGATTTCATCTCATGCCAGTCTCAGTGGCTAAGATCAATAAAACTGAGAACAGATGCTAACAGGTTGCAGGAAAAGAAAAGTGAGTCACTGTTGTATGTAGATTGATACAGTTACTCTTGATATCGGTGGGAGAAACCTGAAAAAGCTAAAAATAATTCTACCGTACCACCCAGATATACCATTCTTTGACATATGTCCAAAGGACTTGACATCCTACTCAACATCATGTTCATTGCATAAGCATGACCCAAAGAGTCACAGCATCATTACACATGCTAACATGGAAGTAGGGAAATCTCCTATTTCCACTGCTACAGAAAAACAGCAGGTAATTAATGAATGCAGAGAGATGTAGAATTAGCCCATGGCAGTGATTAGCCCAGGCTGTAAATGTAAGTGTGAGAGAAAGACATGAAAGGACATTCAGGGAGAAGTTTGGGAGGGGCCGCAGGCATGATAAGGAAGAAAAACATTGTGCGATTATATTTTAATAGCATAAATTAAAACTGAAAAAGGAAAAAAAGAAAATAAGTGAAAAGTAAGGCTGTGGCATCCCGTCATCCCACAGACTAGATGTGCAACAGCTAGGTCCATTATAGATGCCTTTTTTTTCTCTTCTATTCACAAAGTGCTTCTCCTATGTAGAAATGCTCTGACTTCGGTGGCAAGAAAAAATCCTAATTTAAATTAATGAAGGTTTTATTTATGAGTCATTTACTTATGTGAAAAAAAGAATTAAAGTATTATGTGAGAACTTCACGTCCAAATCTAGGACAATTTTATAAAATCTTTTAGAAATTCTTAACACTATACCCAATGCATTTTGTTGTTTATAATACTTAGAGCCTGAGTATGATTACTAAACAATATTCAGAGATAAAACCTTTTCATAGGTGAAGGCCAGGCCGACAAACTTTGTTGCTGTATTTTCTCTTTCTGAAAAGAGATGAGAGATGAATTTAAAGACCACTACTGGGCATTGCCAATGCTTCTCTACACCCCTGGGGATCTGCAAGCCCTGTGATGTCCTAGCAGATGTACGGCAGCATCACAGGGGACTGTTGACTTCACTGATGTTAAAACATCCAACTTCATTATATTGCTCCACTCTTGCTAACGTCAACTCTCCATGCATCTTTTTATTATAAATCCTGTCTTCCTGGAAAACGTTTTAAAAATATGTTTCCTATATTAATTAACTAGTAAAATTGAAAAAAAACTCATTGTAATAGATTTGAAAACTCACAGTTCTATCATCACAGGCATAAATCTCTAAAATTTTGTTTATTGAGGTCTCATGGTTCTTGCAGTTTTAAATTCCTATTATCATTACATTTAAGTAATTCACATAGAACACTCTTTACATATTTAATATTTTATTATATAAAGCACGTGACATATACTCTAAAGGGTTAAATGATCTTATGCTGTTTGCTACATATCAGCCTTCCAATTCCTGGAGATGGAAAGATGGTGAAGTGCCTGCTGCAGAATTGAGAAGCCCTGGATTCCTAGCACTCCCATAAAAGTCAACTGCACTAATAGTAACTCCAGAGCTTTGAATCAGAGACAGAAGGATATGTGGGCTCACTGGGCAACCAAAAGCCAAAGCAGCAAGGCCCAGGTTCAGTGAGAAAATGTACTCAGATAATACAGTAGAGAACTTTCCAGGAAGACTTGAAGTATAGACTTCTGGCCTCCACATGTTTGTGCACACAAATGCACATGCCCTGCACCCCTCCCATCCACACACACACACTCTCTCTCTCACACACAGAGAGAGGCTTCCAGCTTCTAATTGTACTTTGAGATGTTATGATTAACACTTCAAAAGCTCATTCATGAGTGTTACAATATAAATATTATAAAATCCTTAATACTTACTGATAATGTCTATAAACAGCATCATTATATAAATTGTTAACAAAACTAGAAAAGGATCTGTTTGCTGTACTCTAATATCTTATAGTTGTTTATTAAAGGAGCATTGGAAAGAAAGAGGCAGAAACAGATCACCTGATAATTCATGTCAAGGACACATAGTATCAATTCATGGTGAATTTCTATCAGAGGCACCATGCTATGTGAAAAACAACTATAACGATCTTCTAAAAAGCAACCCAACAAACTTGACATGAACGCTTATTTTTATGATATGTACATTATTTTTAACATATTCTTTCTCTAATATATTATGTCCCTCCTTCAAGTGCAGAGGTTTCCTTGTTCTTAAATGAATGAAATTTGGGAAAAATACTACACATTATTATAGACTGTGATACTTGAATGAACACACACTATCTGATGTGATAATTTGAAATGTAGAAATTCTGAAGACTGATTGTCATACGTAATGGTTGTGAAATCGATTATGTATGTAGCTGTTTTTATTTTCTATTCTTATATCGATAATAGATTTGATTTCATATTTATATTCTGGTTCTAGTTTCCCATCCCCCAACTCCCCAATATCTTCCACAGCCCCCTTCCCATATGAAACTATCTACTTTAATTTTTGATACTAAAAGTAAGTAAACATTAGAGAGTTTGTGTAGCAAGTTTCCCACAGGGAGCCAGTATGTACATTTGATATGGATGCAATTATTATATTCATATTTTAAGACTTCAGAGAAGTAGTTTGCAGTATACTTTAGTTCTTGAAATTATTTTTATACAATTTAAGTTTTCAAGTTAGTAAATCATCTTCAACACCCTTTATGATATGATATTTAATTGTACCATTTATTATAAAATATAATAATATAGCACAGGCATATCAAAGTGCTTTGATTAGGATGAAATAATTGATTTAGGGGAATATAAAGTTTGAAATTCATATATATCATTTTTTTCTCCAGACACAAAACATTGATAATCTTAAATTTCTTTGGAAACAGAATAGTTCTTTTGTCGGTTCTAAAATTTTCAGAGGCATCCTTAAGATATGCCGAGGCAAAGAGTAAATCATACCTTAACTGCCTTGTTACTTTCACTTCCACAATAGCATTACTTCTAAAGATTGAAATATACAATAAAAATTGGTAGCATTTTACCTTCATAACCTTAAGACATTCACTCAAACTATCCTGGAAAACAATTTTCAGTTTCTGACCTTCTGTTTGTTCTTCTGAGATTCAGTTCACCAACCGAGTTGCACAACATTAAGGGGATCTGCTTTTTAAAATCTGTGCTCCATGGTGCCAGTCTTTATTCATCCCAGGGCAGGAAAAAGCAAAACATCACTTTCCTTCCAATAGGCAGACTCAGGGGGAAATGCATGTGACTCTTCACAACACAACCATCGAAGAACACAATTGAGCATTCTCCATCCTAAGCCGATCTATTTCCTAATATCTAAGTCCAAATTAAAACTCATTCTATAAGGAAAACATTTTTCTGCTTAAATGTGAGAAAATATATTTTGGGAGAATGAGTGATATTACCGCTAGCTCGCACAGAAATATAGTCTCAGCAAGTCTTTGTATTGAATATTTATTTATTCATTTATTTATTTTTAATCATATATTTAGCTGAAAAAGAATATTAACTTTTCCATTTTATTTCCTAACTCAAGTTTGTTCCATGTCTCATATCACCCAACTTCCACTTTGATAACCTGTTTTTCTTTGATTATTATTGTTACATATATCTTACTATGTTGTTGCTTATAGTTTGCTGTTGTTTCAGTTGAGTAGGACTGTTGGATTGCTTTCTTCCCTTGGCAACTTATACAAAATTTATGGTACCAGAGAGAAAGCTAAGCCATAGGAAGGAGACATTTTGGTTGGTGAGTTTTGATTTTTAGGATTTCTTTTGGTTTTGTTTGCTTGGTTTATTGCTTTTTTAGAGAAAAGTAGACAAAGAATATGACATTGTGTTTGTGGGTAGACAGACAAGCAGATGTTAATCCCACCAGGCAAGAATAAAACCACGGCCATAATTCTGAGCCAAATTTGAAGCAAGCTTGACTTTTACTGGGGTATACCCAAGAGGTAGCCAACAACTGCTTCCTAAGTTGGGTTAAAGATAACATCCCTGAATCTATTTCTTGCACCCCAACTCTTGTTTTAAGTTTTATTGACTCTTTGAGGATTTCACATCATGTATTTCAATTCTATTTATCTCTTTGGCCCCTCAAATCCACTTGCAACCCTCTGCCCTTGCAACCCCTCCAAAAGATATAAATTTAAAAAAAAACAAAAATTAAAACAAAATAAAACAAAGAACCAAAACAAAAACAAGAAACTAAAAAGAATAATAATAAGAATCTTGTCATAGAAGCTGTAGTGTGTTGTGAGGCCAAGTGAGTCACACATTTAGTCTATACACCTTTAATTGTAAGTGGTCATTGCTTTGAATCATGATTTGGTTCTAGGCTTTTGATTTCTGCTACACCACCCATAATGGGATGGCTGTATTGGGGCTCCTTTTGGATGGTCTGTTATTGTCCTGTATTATGGAGATCCTGCTGTTTTGGATCTGTAGGTCCAACCCCTTCACAGGTTCCAACAGTTCATATTCTGGTGGATGTTGGGGTGAATCTTGGGCGCCTTTTAAGGAGTGGAATCAGGAGTGGTTGCAATGCAGGATTAAAGAAGAGAAATAAGGAAGTAATAAACACAAAAAAATATCTAAACGAACAAACAAACCCATGTGGACCATTGAGGAGGGTTTAGGGAGAAGGCTAGGGTGTCTCAAATACAAGTCAGAGTCATGGGTAGGGGTGGATCTGGGTCCGGGAAACAAACTTAAAAACAGCAGCTCAACTCTTAGAGTAAAGGAAATATTTTTTTTTGCTTGTCTATTTCTTTTTTTAAAAAGAAATTATTAGATTTTTTTAAAGAATACCAATCCAAGTTCCCACTCCCTCCTCTCTTCTCATTCCCTTCACATATTCTCCCACTAAACTCCCATCTAATCCTCAGAGAGGGTAAGGCATATTGCTTTGTGGAAGGTACAAGGTCCTCCTTACTATATCTAGGCTGAACAAGGTATACATCCAAAGATATTAGGATTCCCAAATGCTAGTACATATAGTAGGGATAAATTCTGGTGCCGTGTCAGTGGCTCCTCAGTCTGCCCCAGTCATGCAACTGTCAATCACATTAAGAGGGACTAGTTTGATCCTATACTTGTTCTTTCCCAGTCTGACTGGAGTTGGTGAATTCCTTTAGCTCAGGTAAACTATTTATGTGGGTGAACCCACCATGGTCTTGACCTCCCTGCTCATAATCTCAATCCTTTCACTCTGCAACTGGATTTTGGGAGCTCAGTCCAGTGTTCTGATGTGGGTCTCTGTCTCTGTTTTCATAAGTTGCTGGATGAAGCTTCTATGGTGATATTTAAGATAATCATGTGTCTGATTACAGGGCAAGTCAAGATTGGGCCCCTCTTTATTGCTTAGGGTTGTAGGTGTGGTCATACTAGTGGATTCCTGGGAATATCTCTAGAGCCTGGTTTCTGCTAACCCTATAATGGATCCCTCAATCAAGATATCTTATTCTTTGCTCACATCTCTGTCCTTCTTATTTTTAACAGTAGAGCATAATGGCTCCTGTCTCCAAAATGGAGTCAGGTAGGTTCCCTAGAGGAACTGGGAAGTGTTGGAGGAGAAGTGAGATTATTATTAAAATAAGTCATATTAAAAATGGAAATACACTTAATTCTTTTAAAAAGAAAAGGCTTTCAGATCAGATCCTGCTGGGATCATCCATGTCTTCTGTCTTTTTCGTTTAATTTTGTTTTTTGAGACAGGTTTTCTCTAAGTAGCTTTGCTTTTCCTGAAACTCACTCTGTAGACCAACCTAGCCTCAAACTCACATAAATCCACCTGCCTCTGTGCGAATTAAAGGCCAACACCACCACTGCCAGGTACATCTTGTGTCCTAAGTGTGTGGAATCTGTTCAGTATTGATTTAGTGGGGTACTGGGAAGTAGAGCCAGCAGGTAAAGCAGAGTATCCTTGGCTTTGGGATATGACCCTGTGAGGACGGAATGACATGAGTGCATATGTACCTCAAAAAAAACAGAATTATTACAGACAAACAGAATGTAGTAGTCATTGGTTAGAAAAAAAAAAGGAGTGGTAAAGAACCTGTCTTCTGGGTTCTATCAGGGGAGTGAAAAAGTGTAGCTAGCTGCAAAGTGCACTGTGCAGAGCTATAAGGAGATTCCTGAAGAAAAATTAGCCTACTTGCATTTAATTTTTTTAAAGGCAAGCATCCCCCTGCCTCCATGCTCCCAAATTTTTATCTGTTTCCAATTTCCAGGAGGCTCTAAATATGTTTTTCTTTGGGTTCACCTTATTACTTAGTTTCTCTAAGATTATGAACTATAGGCTGAATGTTCTTTGTTTATGACTAGTATCCACTTATGAGTGAGTACATACGATATTTATTTTTTGGGGGGTGGGGATCTGGGTTACCTCACTCAGGATAGTGTTTTCTAATTCCATCCATTCGCATGCAAAATTCAAGATGTCATTATTTTTTTTTGCCCCTGAGTAGTACTCTTATGTGTAGATGCATGCGAATGGATTATTTGTAATAGTCAGAACTTGGAAACAACCTAGATGTCCCTCAACCAAAGCATAGATAAAGAAAATTTATGCAATAAAGTATTACTCAGCAGTAAGAAAATAATGACATCTTGAAATTTTCTTTGCTTTATGTTAAAAAAAACCACTTATGTGTGAATACATGTGATAATTGTTGTTCTGTGTCTGGGTTACCTCACTCAGAATAATGTTTTCTAGCTCCATCCGTTTTCCTGCAAAATTCAAGATTTCATAGCTGTTTCTGCTGTGTAGTACTCCATTGTGTAAATGTACCACATTTTCTTTATCCATTTTTCAGTTGAGGGACATCTAGGTTGTTTCCAAGTTCTGACTATTACAAATAATGCTGCTATGAACATAGTTGAACAAATGCTTTTGTAGTATGATTGAGCATCTTTTCGGTATATTCTAAAGAGTGGTGTTGCTGGGTCCTGAGGTAGGTTGATTTCCAGATTTCTGAGAAACACACTGATTTCCAAAGTGGTTGTACAAGTTTTCATTCCCACCAGCAATGGATGAGTGTTCCTCTTACTCCACATCCTCTCCAGCATAAGCTATCATTAGTGTTTTTAATTGTAGCCACTCTGACAGGAGCAAGATGGTGTCTCAGAATTGTTTTGATTTGCATTTCTCTGATAGCCAAGGAAGTTGAACATATCCGTAAGTATCTTTTGGCCATTTGAAATTCTTCTCTTGAGAATTCTCTGTTTAGTTCAGTACACCAATTTTTAATTTGGTTATTTATAATTTTAATTTCTAATTTCATGAGTTCTTTATATATTTTGGAGATCAGTCCTTTGTCTGATGTGGGTTGGTAAAGATTTTTTTCCCATTCAGTAGGCTGCCTTTTTGTATTACTGACTGTGTCCTTTGCTCTACAGACAAGGGAGGGTTGAGGAGAACTTGAGGGAGTGGGATAGTTGAGATGGAGGAAGAACAGACACAAGAGCAAGGAAAGAGATATCTTGATTGAGGGAGCTATTAGGGAGGTAGCAAGAAACCTGGCTATAGAATAATGCCCAAGAACCTACTGGAATGAGCCCAGCTAAGACCCTAAGCAATAGAGGAGAGGGTGTCTGAACTGGCCTTACCCTGTAGTCAGACTGATGATTATTTTAAATATCATCATAGAATCTTCGTCCAAAAAAAGATGGGAACAGAGGCAATGACCTACATCAGAGCACTGGACTGAGCTCCCAAAATTCAGTTGAAAAGTAGAAGGAGTGAGAGTATGAGCAAGGAATCCAAGACCTTGCTTAAGGGGGTCATACGCTGAGACAGGTTGCCTGAGCTCACCAACTCCAACTGGACTTGAAGTCAATTCTGAAGGGGGTTGACAGTTGGAGCAGACACAGGGTGGGGTTCATGAACCTCTCTTAAGATTGGAAAGGGTGGGGTGTGAAGGTCTGTGGAGGGAGTGGGAGGGGAGTGGGAGGGGAGTATGAGGAGGGGAGGGAATGGGAATTTGGATTGATATATTTTAAGTAATAAAATACTACTACTACTACTAATAATAATATTAAAAGGCAAGAAAAAAGCCATATCATGAAGAGTAGGCTCCAAAAGAACAAGTGAATAGTTCAAAATAATGGACTAAAATGTGAGGGTTACAGAGAGATTTAGTGCATGTCTGCACAACTGTGCAAGAAAGATATTTACCTTTTGGATATATAACTGAACAGACCATTTTATGAGAACCTTGACTAAGTACTGGTCATTAATGCATCTCCAGGAAGTAATAATGATAAGTCTGGCACAAAGAATATGATTTTAAATTAGTGAACAAGATCTCCTCATGCACTTTATACCAAAGACCTTTAATACAAGATCTAATAGATTACTCCCTTACCCTTGTCTTAACCCAGTACTCTAAACACAGGAGAAAATGACTTGAGAGTAAATTTGCCAGAGTTCAGGGATAACTGAACTGGTGATATCCTTTTTCATAATATGCCCTGCTACTCACCTGAAGATGATTAATATGAATAAAGGCATGCCTTTCCCTCTGCTTGTGAGTTCATGTAAGTTCAGGTCAATCCATTTTGCCATGATACCTCAAAGGATCAATGGATTTTAGTTTATACAAAACCTCCTAGGCCAAGTTGAATTTATAGGAAACTCCCCTTATCAAATGTCACCTTCTTACACATCTCTTAATCAGATCTCTTGGATTGTCCTTGTATTTTGCTCTAGGTATGATAGATCATCTCGGTGAAGCTGATACACAATCTGTTCACTGAAGATGGGGCACGAGAGGTTTATCCATGCATTGAAATGTCAGTGATGATAATTAGCAAGGAAAACAAAACCCCCTATCTAAAACAAGTGAATCTTTCTCCAGAGGTACGCCATGAGTTTCACTGGTTGAAAGATGTAGTCTCATGCATCTGACAAGGGCAGTCCATGGGCCAAAGAAAACTCTTATCAACCTGAGGCCATGGTCCTGTATCCGCAGGTTTCTGAAGTGCCTCTTTCTGCCATATCTCCTGGCTGTATTTTACAAGACACTGTAATGATTTGTAACAGTGAGTTCAAACGGAAGTAAATTTATCCTCACACAATTCTGTGGTAGAAATCACTCTCACCAGGGCTACGTTTGTTTGGAGGTTATCTGGAGACCCCTTGCCTGTCCCTTTCAGTCTCTAGTGAGTCCTCACACTCTCTGTCTTGTTGAAAGTTGCTCTATTTTCCGTCGCAGTTCCTCCATGACCTCATTTTCTTTGCTTAGTCCTCTATGCAGGTGCTTACCACTGTATTAAAGGGTGAAAATAATCCACTATGTCTCACTCCAGGATATTTGCCTTAATTACATCTGAAGAAAGGTTGCGTTCACATCTCTATTTTGAAGTGGCAGTTCAACAAAGTACAGTGATCAAGTGTTGAGTTGAAAATTCCAAGTTTTTGCTCACCCTGTTTTGTCAGCTTCTGTCTCCCATTTTCAGCTCACCTTACCAAATCTCTGCACTCTTTCCTTAAAAATAGCCATTTGCAGAGAAGTCTCAGTGGAGCATTAAATTTGGAGTTCAAATGATAAGCAATTGAAAACTAGACCCTTTGAGCTATAGAGGCCTTGAGCCTCATAAAATCAATTTGTTTAGTTTTCCTCTCTTGAGAAGAGGGCAGTGAAGTTTTAAATCAGTGTATGGATGAATAACTCTTTTCACATAATGAAAAACTCAGAGTAAGCTAAAACTGGTGATATTTAACACATTCTTATATTTGTATACATTGAGCCGCCATAGCCCACTAAATGTACACATAAAAACTAGGTATAAAACTCCAATTTTGTTCTATATAACTACATAAACAGAATGTCTTTGTAATTTTAATAATTACAAAAGAACTAAATAGAATAGTCACAATTTTGGAATTAATTGAATGTGACAGATGATTATTTTCTGAAACTAAGCACCTCTGGAGAGACTAATGGGGCTGCTGCCTATTAAATTAAATGTAGTTTCTTAGAGAGCATGTTCCCTTAAGATGCAGGAGGGAGAATCTCATCCCAACATTTTCTCCACCTAAATGGCTGCATGGGAAGAGGGCATTTGGTCTTCCTTCCATGCAAATCAAAGTCTCTGCTCTTTACTAGAACCAACAAAGAACTACTGAGTTTTACAATAACAGCAAACCAGTACAACAATAAACACTGTGATGGTTAATCTGGTTAGATCACTTATTATCATATCACTGCTACTGTTAAGCTTCTTAGCTGATATTAGCACCCAGTTCCTTCAGAATTGCTCCAGGCTGTAGAGATTTCATCTCCAGACTGGAACTGCTAAAATATTGGCATCCACTTGATGTGGGATTCCCCTCTGTATGCTGTGGATACCAGTGATTAATAAAAAAACTGGCTTGACCTGTTGATAGAGCAGAGTAGAATTACGCAGGGAAAACTAAACTGAATAATGGGAGGAAAAGGCAGAGTAAGGGAGAAGCTATGTAGCCCCACTGGACAAAGACACTGAATCTTTACCCGGTAAGCCACGACCTCAAGATGATACACAAATTAATGGACATGGGTTAAATTAATATGTAAGAGCTAGCCAATAAGAAGCTAGAGCTAATAGGCCTAGCAGTGATTTAATTAACACAGTTTCTGTGTGATTATTTTGGATCTGAGCTGCTGGGCAGCCTGGAAACAAGCAAGCAACCTCTTACTACATCCAATCTCATGAACTGAGAGACTGCTAAGTTCTCATCCCATCAGTTCTATCACTCTAGAGGATTCTTCCTAAATCAGTTCCCGAACCTCGCACAAGGGTAACAGCTTCACTAATTAGTTCATATAAGTAATGTCTAAGACCAACCCAATTACTACCTTTAAGTTTAGGTGGGCACTGTATGACCACTCATTTTGGCATTAAAGTAGGTTCTCAACATCTGGGAATCTAAGAAGCTGCTTTTGCATTTAAAAGAACTACTTTTTGATGAAAATCATGTTCTGAACTGAATTCTCTCTCTGAATCCCAAGGAAATTGGCTATTTCTTTTGCTTCCAAAACTAAAAGTTCGCATCACTTGGTTTTTCCAGATAACCATTACACTGATACCAGGAGAGAAAGGGGACATTTTTTTTTACCTTTCAAGATCTCCTTTTTTAGTAGAGAGAGCCTGGTGACTTAATTTCACTGAACACTTGACTGTCTAGTTTATAACTATTATGTCCTTGTGAAGGAAGTGATGCCATCAGAGACTTGGCTAAGTCAAAGTGAAAATTTCCATTTTCCAAACTATGGGGAATGATTTTGAGTTAATCCAGTTCATCACCTTCAGAAAGTGGAGATGTTGTATATGGAGCCAAAATGAAAGTAAGAATTTACACTTATTTTCCCACATGTAAAGCAGAGAGGGGGATTTTCTGCATGTGCTGTAGACCAGGAAGTGAACGAGTGTTTGAGTTTCACTAAGGTAAGATATGGTAAAATAAAATGAACTATGTTATCTCAAATTTTTACACCAAGGAAACTGCCTTTGCCCCACCCTGCTGTGAGACTACATTTAGAGACAGGACTTTTTGCAGGGGTAATCAGTGTTAAGTGAAGTACTCCAGTTGGCATCTAAACATATAGAACCAATCTCCTTCTCGGAAGAGAAGCAACATCAGAGATGACTATCTCTGCCAACAGGCTGGGGAAGCTGGGGAAGGTTTCATTGAGAAAGTGGCAATTTTCAAGGAAGAAAGAAATCACCAGCAATCACATTTTCTTGAACATTTGTCAAGACATCGAGCCTCTAAAATGCTGTAAGCTTTCTGTGCTCTGCTATTATGTCAGCCCAAACTGATGAATATCCAGAGCGGTTTGATTTTCCTTCTTCTTCCCAGGTAAGTTCTCCATTCCACACTCAACTGTCTACCCCCATTTTAACTATAATGTCAGTGTGGAAGACATGATTCTAGCTGACACTTAGCTGAGACATAGTGAAAACATTCCATTTTGCAGAGTATGGGAATGATTCTGAGTTAATTCAGTTCTTAAAGGACAAAACTTGGCATTACAACACCTCCCATCACCGTGGGTTCTAATTAGTCTTTTCCTGAGAAGTGAAGCAGGCTTGACTACTGCTGAATATTAAACCAAGATGGAATAAATGGCTCTTTCCCTTGGACCTTATCTTTCTTACAATTGCTGGAATTCATTGCCTCAGAAGTCAGTGGAAACGTACTATAATTAAACACCACAGTTTTGTGGCCAGTTGAAGCATATTTTTCTCCTGTCATTATGAAATATTCTATATCACACACATAGGACAAGAAAAAAAATCACTTTTGACTCCTGTAAAAAATATGTGCAATTGTAGGATACCTTGAGAATCAGTTATAAAACATTTTAATGCTAGAAGTTATCCAAACCATATCTGTTACTCACGTCTCTGAATATGCTTTTTAAAATGGAACAGCATGAGTTCTATTCACTGTAAAGGACAGAGCAAAGTTACTGAACTGTACAAGTCACTGAAAATTCAGAACTGTCTCGTTGTTTCCTTCCTCGTTGTCTGGCTCCCTCTTTGCACTCTGCTTTTGGCAAAGTGAGTCGGCCTTATTAGCTAACCCTTGTGAAATGTGCATGAAGTAGACAGATTAGGAGCATTAGTGTGATACATTTGGAGTCCTTGGAGGGACGTCATCACTCAAGCACAGGAGGCTTAATGAGTGCTATCCAATTCCCCATCAGGTCTCAAGAACAAAGGCTTGTCTCAATTTCCTACCTTCCAAACTGTAGCGATACCAAGGGTAATCTTATACTAAACATATGATCATTCATAGGAATGTAACACGTGGTCTCCTTTAAAAATGAAAGCTCTTAAATGTGTTTTCCTCGAGTACTGAAAAATCTATCCATTGAGCAAGCATATTAGATATAATATATATTTCTTTGTCACTTCCCCATTTAAGATGGGATCATCGTAAAAGGCTGGGACATGAATTGTTGTGGGGAAGATCGATTAGTTTAAAAGCTTTTTCCTTTTAGCAGATCCGATCGTCATTATATTTCACCCTCTTGCGTGTGATTTTTCATACAGTCATTTTAATCATTTATTCATTTGAAAAAATTTCTCCCGAAGTGAGAGGGTCTCTAAATCTAATTTTCAGTTATGGCTTTCCCTGCTAATCACTAGGCTTGAACTTCTGGGAACTGTAGACAACTACCTCACTCTGGAATCTGTATCTTCAGAAATATGCTTTTTAAAGGATTCTTCAATTATCTTCCCGGGTCAAACTCAGCGCTTCATATATAATTCCTTATCATATTTGAGAAATGTACCAAAGAATGTTCATGAGACATCAAAGAAGGATGTGCTTTGAACATGGGGGAATAGAGAAAGACAGTCAGGCTACCGGGAAAACATAAACAGCACACATTTAGGATGAATGACTCTTTTAGGTTCAGTTCTTCTCCTTGTGTATTATGCCCTTTGTTATTTCATGACATGACTTTTTTTTTTTTTTTAAGTAGAAATGAAGACCGATTACATTGAGGGGAATAGACACATTATCCATTATCTTACTTTGCAATATAAATAAAAAGCTGGCAGGGAATTAAGTTAAAACTTCTTTGATAAAATTAAATCCATGAATTTTGATCATTCATTTCTCTTGCCCCTAAATATGAGAAACCGAGCATATTGGAATAGAATTAAAAAGCTATAACTGATGTTTGTTATCCATGTTTACATGTTTCAGAGTGTTCCCACATTAAGAATTTGATTTGACCCATTTACTAAATTTGAGAAGCCCAGGTTATGAGTTCCCATTTCTACTTGGTACATCAATCAAGGTGTGAAGGGACTGAAACTTCTTGCAGATGTTTATCTAATATAAGTCCTAAATTCAGAACACTCCTTTTCACAAAAAGTACAGAGAATTCCCCTTAAATTTTTCTCTTGCTGTTTTATATGGTTTTTCTGCTATAAAAGCATATTTATGGGTACTCCTTCGAAAGTGTGTATGGCCTCCAGTTTCGTATGATTGGATGAATGCCAGCAAGATCTTGACCAGCACATCCCAGATTACGCATTAAAAGAGAACAGAATATCTACCTTTTAAACATTGGTGGTAATTTGTCTATTTACTGCACATGTAGTTTCTAAATAAAAATAGAGCCATAAGAGTTTCCTGCAATGATTATATAAGATATAAAGCTTACTTTTAAAGGCACCAAAGAAAAAGCATTTGAGGGGAAGGTCAGTTCTTGTCCATATATCCAGGCACTTTTGAAATGTGTCATTAGTGAGAGTTAATGCAGGGCTCATCCACACATCTAGGAAATTTGGATATATACCACTAATGAGAGTTAATGCAGTATTTGTTCACATATGCATGCACTTTAGATGCATGCCGTTAATTAGAGTTAATGGGTTTCTGAAAGGACCTATGCCATGACAAATTTCTGAGCCTGAAAATGCTAGTGGGTTACCTGCTGCCAAGAGAACCAAATCAAGTCCTCCTGCTGCTCTTCTGATCTCAGTACAACACCACAGGTTCCTTCTAATGCCTTTCCTTACCTACTCATTTACACATTGTACTCTTATGCTAACCTGATCTTCCTCTTCTAGAAATATGCTTTGTGCTCTTCCTCATGAACATATAAAATGACTTAACCCTCTGTAGTAGTCTGCAAGTAATTGATTGCCTTAATCTCATAGGGTGTGGCACTATTAGGAGGTGTGGCTCTTGGAGTAGGTATGACATTTTAGGAGGAAGTGTGTCATTCTGAGGATGGGCTTTAAGGTTTCCTATATTTAGGGTACTTCCCAGTGTCACAATCAACTTCATGTGGCTTCAAAGATGTAGTACTTTCCGTTCCACAAAATCTGCCTGCCTGACATCATGCTCGCCTTCTTGATGGTAAAGGACTGAACCTGTTAACAAGCCATCCCAATGAAATGTTTTCTTTAGAAGAGTTGCCATGGTCATGGTGTCTCTTCACAGCAATAGAAAATTCTAACTAAGGCACCCCGTTTCATCTACCCAAGTCCTATCCATTCCTCAACACATGAATAGAAAAGCTTTGCCTTTAGAAATTCCCTTACAAACTTGATATTAATTTGAAGCACAAAATGTTTTGCCATTCTTGTATCATAGTTTTAAACCTGTGTCATCTTTTTTCTTCCCCCACCCCTTTATTTTAACCAAACATAATGCATACTAACTGGTGTGGGACATCCTTCAGTATATGTGTTGCTTTTATTGGTTAATTAATAAAGCTGTTTGGGTCAGTGGATTAATAGAATCGAGCTACATGGGAAAACTAAACTGAATGCTGGGAGAAAGTAAGAAGCATGAATGAGAAGCCATGTAGCCACTGCAGGAGACAGATGCCTCTGCCAGAGCCTGATGAAACTTTGCCAGTAGGCCATGACCTTGTGATGATGCACAGGTTAATGGAGACATGTTAATTAAATTGTAAGAGCTAGTTAGAAATATGCTTAAGCTATTGGTCAAACAGTATTATAAATAAAAAAGATTCTGTATGATTTTTTCCAGTCAGAGGCCAGAAACGAAAGAAACAGCCTTCCCCACCAACTAACAGTCATTAAATGCCAAATTTATTTCCATGTTTGGAATAGCACAGCAACTCATGGGTTCCATAATTATAATTTTTTAGTTATGTTTAGACTACACTAAATTATTTTTAGATTATATCAAGATCAGAGAGGTTAGATAGATGGATGGTTTTGAAATCATGATGTGTCAGGCTTTATTTGCCACCTTTTGGCTGGTTCTAGTTTCTGGTGTCCTAGAAAAAGTAACTGAACATGAACATGTGGATTCTAGCAGAAGCAGGACATTTTATTGAAAGTACTGAGCTTCTATGGGAGGAAGCCAGTTGGAGCTGAAAAAATAAAAGATAATATCAAAACTGCAGGACTACGAGACTGTCATGACAAATGAAGGCAATTGGGTCCTTGGCACACTGTGATTGTTCATATGCATGCTCCATAACATGGAGCTTTGCATACAATTCTATGTTTCTGTGTCTTACGAGAATCTCATCTTTACTTTGGGGTGTGCACGCTAGTATACAATGAGGCCCAGGTCACACTCTGGAGCATCTATTAGTCAGTTCCAAGCTTCCAGTTACAGCCTTCACTGATAGGTTTTTCCTGTTAATTTTACAGATTTGTAAAAGACTGAATGGCCTCACACTTTGTTGTCAGATAAGGACAAAAAGAAAATTGAAAGCCAGACATTTATGAGCAGAGAGTCCAACTTTACCAACGTTATATTGATGCATGACCCAAGGAAAAATTATAATTGACAATGGAAGCCACAAATTAAGACTATTGGCATGAGGAAGACAGCAATAGTGTGTTTTAGATACACTCCTGAAGCAAGAAACAAAAAGAAATGTAGAAAAAAAACATGTGAAATTCAAGTGAAATTTGTGGTTAGTTTTCTAACTCTTGACAAACATACCATTTGTATTGTTATGGGAAAAGTAAGAAATGCTGCAGAACTCAAACGTTCAAAAACCAAGAATGTATTCAGAGAATTGGAGAACTCATCTTTGTTATGTTAGACTCAGAAAAGCTGTGTTCTGGGGAGAACTAGAACCTGGTCTACAGTTTTTGTACAATATTGGTAAGC
Organism: Myodes glareolus; assembly: GCF_982192425.1. NCBI lineage: Eukaryota > Metazoa > Chordata > Mammalia > Rodentia > Cricetidae > Myodes > Myodes glareolus. Next base: position 26,361,773 of record NC_142046.1, on the reverse strand, counting down.
TGGACTGCATTCTTTTTCATCTTTTCTGTTATTGAAAGATTAAGAGTTGATGATGACAATCTATGAGCTGCTTGCTTACAGCAGCAGAAGATCAACCTAGAATGCGGGTTGGTAACTCTCTTTCTAACCAAGACTCAGGGCTAGTTCAACTGATGCAAGAAATGAGATTATAGAACTAAAACATCACCCATTACTCAGAGCTATAAGTATTATAAAAAATTTGACCTCATTTAAATCCTCTTCATAATTATTAATGACATTGACATTGAGTAAGCTTATGTTATAGTAAATCTTACTATGCTGAAAGCTTCACTGTAACGCTAATGTATTACAATGTTTCCATAAATTAATTCTATTCCTAATTGCATTGTAATTATATTTTCTCAATCAAATACTCTCAAAATATCATTTTATTAAAAGTATTTTATACAAAATATCTTGTTGAATTTCAACTTCTTTAAATTTCACTCCTACTTCCAAATCATCTAAAACTCAAGTTCATTCACGCTCCCAATTTTTTCAAAACCTAGCAGGTCTATTTTGTGTTGTTCAAATACTCTTGGGTGTGGGGTGTTCCTGAATAGTGGTAGACCTGCCGGCTGTCACACCCTTAAAGAGTATGGTCTCTCCCTCTTATGGTGGCTATCACTGCCAACAGTTCCTCAGCTAGGGTTGGGAGCTGCCTACCGTCCTTCATCCATGCTTAGAGTCCGTCTGTCTTGAACTTGCATAGTTCTCATGCATGCAATTGCAATCACTATGGGTTCAAATGAGTAACTGAAAATACTGTTTTCTTGTAATCATCTACTGTAACCTCTCAAAGTTATTTCTGCTCCATCTAGCATCATGATCTTGAATCTTGATCATAGATCTTGAATCTTGTATATATATACAGTTTCTTACTCCTGCACATTGGCAAACTGAACATCTCTGTGATAAGCTACGTACTACAAGAAGATCCTTCTCTGTTGAGGGTTAGAAGATATACAAATCTATATTTATTATAATATGTCATTGGAAATCATTAAATATTGCTCCTTTTGACAGAATAATCACAGTAGGTTCAAACCGAGTATGAACAGATGGAACTCCATGAAAATAAAAAGTTCCTGTAGAATGAGGGAAACAATTGTCACAGCAACCAGATGTCTACAAAATGGAAGAAAATCTTAATCAGCTACACTTCAGACAGGGGCCAAATATTCAGAATTTACAAAGAATTTTTCAGAAATTTATTCAGAAATTAAATGCCAAACAAAAGACACTGTCAATTAATAAATGGGCTAGTGAAGAGAACAGACACTTGGTTATAAAAGAAACATAAGTGGTCATTAACTATTTGCAAAAGTGTCCAGTCTCCCTAGGCATCAGGAAAATGCAATTTAAAACTTGAGATTCTGCTTCTCCCTAAAAAGAATGGCTATTGTCAAATCTGACAGCAAATGTTAGAAAGGATGTGGAGAGAAAGGAAATCTTGGAAAATATTTCTTAGACATTTGCATTTTATCTTTTTCGAACACCCTATTTAGTTCCTTGCCCCAAGTTTTAACTTGGTTGTTCAATTTCCAAATGTTCTGGATTTTTGTTTGTTTCTCTGTGTGTATTGGTATATGGTAGATTAAAACTTTTTGTGGGGAGTATAGTTGGTTATGATATTTTTTCCCATTCTGAAGGTTACATTTTCACTTGAATGGTGGTGTCATTTCCTTAACAGAAGCTTTTGACTTTCTTGTAGTCCCATTCATTAAATGTTGACCTTCATGCTTGTACAGCCAAGGACCCATTCACAAATTCCTTTGCTATGGCAATAATTTCAAGTGTCTTTTCTACTTTTTCTATATCATATGCAGAGTATTATGTCTTAGATTGAGGTTCTTGATTAATTTCAATCTTATGCTGAGTAAGAGATAAGGATCTAGTTTTATTCTTTTATAAACAGTTTCTGCTTTTACTACCACCATTTGTTGAAGATGCTATCTTTTTCTAGTGTGTAATTTTAGTGCCTTTGTCAAACATCAGATGACTGTGGGGATATGGTTTTATTTCTAGATCCTTAATTCTGTTGTTTGATCAATATATCTGCTTTTATTCAAGTGTTATCTTTTTTTATTACTATAGCACTTATAATGTAACTTGAAATTAGGGATGGTAATACGTCCAGCAGGTTTTTATTGTTCAGGGTTGTCTTGAATATTTGGGTCTTTTCAATTCCATATGAAGCTTAAGATAATTTTTCAAGCTTTATGAATTTATGTTCAGATTTTCTTGGAGGTTTCATTTAATACTACTTTTTGTAGTATTTTGTAGTATTTGTAGAATGATCATGTCACAACATAGGTTCTCTCCGTCTATCAGCAAGGGAGGTATTCAATCTTGACATTTCTTCTACTTATTTCTGCAGCCTATTATATGACCCTTTCACTTTGTTAAATAGATTTATTTCAAGGTATTAATTTCATATCTTTGGAGGTTATGTGAATGGATCATTTCTCCAGTTTCTTCCTCAGTATGCTTGTCATTCATATACAGGAAGGCTAGTAAATGTGTGTGTGTGTGTGTGTGTCTGTGTCTGGGTGTTAAAATAGCTTTCTTAGTAGAAGCTTTAGTGTCATTTATGTACAAAATCATATCACATCTACATAATAGTACCTTGGTTTTTATCATATGTATCTTTTTTTATCTCCGCCTGTTTTTATTATTATAGCTAATACTTCAAACACTGAAATGTAAAGGAATAGAGAGTGGATGTTCTTGTCTTGGTCCTGGTTTTATTGGAAATGATTTTCATTTTTCTCTATTTAACATGATGCTACCAGTGGAATAATTGTTCATCATTTCTATTATGTTAAGATATGGCCTCTGAATCTCCATATTCTTCATGACTTTTCAGAAAGTTCTGTTGACTTGTGTCATTGGCCTTTTGTGCATCTAATGAAATAATCATGCAGTTACTGTCCTTTATTCTATTTGTCTGGTAGAAAATACTTGTTTATTTACAGATTTTGTACCAGTGCTGTATCTCTGGGATGAAGCTGACGTAATCATGGTAGATAATCTTTTTGATATGCTTTTGAATTCAGTTTGAGAGTATCTCATGAGAGGTTTGTGTTTGTGCTCATCAAAAAGACAGATGTCTATTTTTCTTTGTTTCATTTTTGTCTGGTTTTGGATCTAGGTAATACTGTTTTCCTAAAAACAGTTTGGAAGTGTTTCTTCCTTTTCAAATTTACAAAATATTTTGAGCAGTATTGGTGTTAATGCTTCTTTTAATGTGTGTAGAATTTTTGCATTATATTAATCTGGCCCTGGGATTTTGTTAATTAGGAGATTTTAAATTACTATTTCTATCTCATTGGTTTTTATGGATATACTCAAATTATTTATTATTTGTTTTAATTTTGTTATATTGTGTGTATGTTTATCCATTTTGTTTAGATTTTAAAGATTAGTAGAATACAGATTTTTAAAGGTTCTTCAGTATTTGTTAAATAAAGCGGTATATGTTACCTCTTTATGTCTGACGTTTTTAATGTAGTTTCTTTCCTCTCTCTCCTATTCAATTGTCAAGGTTTTTTTGATTTTTTTCAAAGATCCAACTCTTTGTTTCATTGTTTCTTTGTATCAATTTTGTTCAGTTTTGACATTAATTTTAGACCTGGTTTTGGTTATAGTTTTATATCTACTTTTTTAAAATGTTATTTGTTTTAATTTGTCCCTATCCTCCAATACATAATTAAGTTATATGAGATCCCTCAAAGTTTTTACCTGTTTTTTTTTTAATATAAATCATTAAGGTTAAGGATTTTCTTCTTAGGACTACCTTCATTGTGTCTCATACATTTTCGTATGTTGTGTTTAATTTTTATTCAATTCCAAGAATAGTGTAAATTTCTTCTTTATTTTCTTTTGTCCCTGATGCAATAGTCTTTTAGCAGTAGCTTGTACACTTTTCATGAGTTTGTGTATTTCATGTAGTTTTAGTTGGCATTATATCATTATTTCTTCTTTTTTCTTTCATGGTGAGATAGAATGCTAGCTATTACTTCAATTTTTCCAAGAATGTTGAGGCTTGATTCATGTCCTCAAATGTGATAGATCTTTGAAAAACTTCTATGAGCTGCTGTAAAGAATGATTATTGTTTATTGTTTAGATGATATGTTGTCAATGTTACTTGGTTTCATTTGATTTCTTTATCAAATTTTCCTTAACCTTTGAAGGACTGGTTAATATTCTTTTCAGACTGAAGTATTTCTTCTAGCATTCTCTGTAGAGGTGACTTAATGGATATGCACTCCTTATATTTGTGTGTATAACGGGAACTTTTGGCTTTCTCCTTCAATTATAATTCATAATTTTGCTGGACATACTAGTAGTTTGACTTTTACAATCATTCGAAATTTGTAGAACTTCAATCTTAGCCGTTTAGACATTGAAAATACCCATTGAAAAGTCAAGAGTTATTGTGAAGGACTTGTCTTTATCTGTCACTTTAAGTCAGTGTTTTCATTATTATGGGTGGTGCGGGAGAATTGTCTGTATTCTGTCAATCATGTATTTTAATGAAACACGGATTGCCCAGGCAGGAAGTATAGGCGGGTCAACCAGACAGGAAGTAGAGGCGGGGCAATGAGAATAGGATAAGGCTAGGGAAGAGGAAGCTCCCTCCACCATTCCTGCCCAGATCACCAAAGAAGCAACATGTGAGCTGACAGCTGAAAAAGGTACCAGGCCATATGGCTAATATAGATGAGAATAATGGGTTAATATAAACTATAAGAGTTAACAAGAAGCCTGAGCTAATGGGCCAATCAGTTTATAATATTATGGAGTCCTTTGTGTGATTTTCTTTGCACTTGCCAGCTGTGGGGTACTGGGCGGGATAGAAACCCCAACAAGCCGGCCCCTCATGCTACATATGTGTTGGGAGTTTCTCATTTGGTCCTGTCTATTTTATGTTCTATATTCCTTTTGTACATTGATAGTCATTTTTTTACATTAGTTTTGGAAATTTTCTTCCCTGCTTCTTTTGAAAATTGCTCTTGTGTCTTTGACCTGGTGTTCTTCTTCTTCTATATCCATGATTTACAGATTTTCTTTCTATAATGTTCTGAGTTCTTATATGTTCTGTTCCTGAGTATTTTTAGACTTAAGATTCCCTTTGATTGGGTGAATAAACTTTTCTAACTTGTCTTTGAGACCTAATATTAATATTCTCTCTTTGACTTGATCGAATCTCTAGGTGAGGCTTTTCTCTTAGTTTTTGATATGAATTCATGGGATTTAGTTCTAAGGTTAATTTTTCATTTTGATTCTTCATCAGATATTCTATCTCTTTATTAAATTATATTGCATAGATTGAATTATTTTCATTATTTCATTCAACCATTAGTGTTTTGTAATCTTCATTCGATAATTTAGTCATAACCTTTGAGCATTATTTGTAATTGCTATTTTGAAATAATTGTCTATAACTAAGTGGTTTTTCTCAGAGAACATTACATTAAGAAGGCATATTTTAGAAGAAATATATTTCCCTTTTTTGTACATTTTTGTGTTCCTGTGATGGAATCTTGATGTCTAGAGTTAGGACTTTGATAGTGTTCTTCATATCTGCTCTCACCTTGATAAGTAGGTATTTGTGTCTTTGTTTACTTTTCTCCATCCAGTCAGGTTGTGATGCTTGGGTTCAGTACTGCCAATGATGATGCATGAACTGGGTGTCAGAAGTCATCTCAGCCATACTTTGGATACGTACAGTTCTTAGCCAAAGTGCAAAACTTCTATAGGTTATGAAAATTCTCAGTGTCAATATTTAGAAATTATTGGAGAATTTACTATGTTCTCCAAGGGCCTTAAGTTGCAGGAGTTGAGGTTAGAGTGGAGGTGGAGTGGGATCTGATGCATGGGCATAGAGTTGAGAATGTCACACTGTCCTTGGGCAGAGAAGGTGCAGTAGAGGTTATGTGGAGGTCCTTATCTAAGGTAGGGGTTCAGAATTCCATGTAATCCTGGTGCATCCTCATATAAAGGTAGTGAATTGGTTCTGGTCATCACCCCTTGGTGAGCTCATGGTACTAGGATGCCATGTAATATGAGGACAATCTTGTAGGTAGGGTGGCTGATGGACAGGCAGGCTGACTGGTTCTGAGGTCCCTACTTGGTTTAGTTTCAGAGTCACAGAATGCCATACTGTCCCCAGGAGATAGGGTGAGCAAAGTGACTTGCATGTGAGCAGGGAGACTGCCTCTGGAGTCCCTATATGATGTTATGGTCACAGGATTCCATTTTGTCTCTGGTAATGTTGTAGGTGGGGGTTTCAGTTTCAGGCGAGTACCGATTCTACAGGCCACTATCTGACATTCTAGCTGGCATGACTACACTCTGCTTCAGACACTTACTTTTCTACTCTGCTGTAGACCACAATAGTGTGTGCACCTTTATCATGATTTGTCTCATTGTTGTTCATATGTGTCATGACTGTCTCTTATGTTTCTGTGATGAGGGAGACTAGATGACACAGAAAAGAGATTTCTGTAATTTTGCTTCCTGTAACTTTGCCAGTCATGGTGTATTTTTATTTCATCTCTCCATGTGTTGCACCAGAGTCTCTCATATAGTTGAAGCAGACATAAATTTTGATGACTTAACTTGAATGAGAGATTGGTAATTTGGACATGTTCATGGGCAATACTTCTTCATATATCCAGACACTCTCTATTTTATTTTATTGCAAATGTGTGGTAAGAGGACTAGTGAAAAGTACAGTCAGGCAGTAACCTTAAGTAAAAGATCTAAGTGCCATGATTCCAGAACTATAGCATGGAGCTGTTATAAAGACTGGTCACATGATGGTGGTCTCAAGTATCGCAGAGGACAGAATCTAGTACTCTTGTCATTATTACACTAGAAAAGTAATTTGCAGCAGCTTAGGATTTGCTATTGTATTTTTGTTTCTTTGGAACTTGGGTGACTTTGTGTTAGAAATGAAACCCATGTTCTTGATCATATCAAACGAATACCCTATTCCTGAGCATCTGTTCAGTTTAATAAGGTAAAAGAACAGTGGAATGATTCTACTTATGAAATCATAACCCACTGCTTTGAATTTTGTTGTATTCTGTTTTCCTTGACTCAAGATTCACTACACTGTAATCAAAAGGTTTCTTAAAAGCGTATTTTATTTTCATTCAAATAAGGTAAAGATTTATGAAAATTATTACTGAAACAAAGAACATAGGTTCATGTCAGCTCTTTAGTTGTCAAAATTTCAATGGAAATCTTATAAACATATAAAATAAAACATGTGGACATAAAGGCATATGGCGATATGGGTACAAAGTTCTTACCACCCCAAACTGCAGGGACGGACCCCTGCATGCTCATCCAGAGGCCATAGGCACAGGGAGCAGCAAGGAAAACTGACAGACTCCTCCTCTCTTGAAAAGGTTCATTTCCTCCAGAGCTGGAAGGTGGTTTTCAAAACCAAACCGTTACATTCATGTGCCTGATCTTATCGGTAAAGTGGCAAATCAGGGTGACTAAGCTAGAGTTCTTTGCCCTGGAAATTTCAAAATTCGTGTGCAGCTGCCGAGTTAATGAATTTTACGCTGGCATAGAGAGGTCCTGATTTCCAAGACGTGTGTCCGCAGGAAGAGAGTGACAGCACACTTTGCGTCATCAGCTGGGGAAGCTTTCTCCACCCGTGCCTTGAAAATGGGACTAGATGTGCAGATCTATGCAATTGTGTTTCCGTTACCATTTATCTTGTCAAAATGAAAATCGACATGGGGATTAAGTCAAATGTGCTTCAGCAGATTGCAGAGAAATAATGTGTATCTTTCCTCTTGAGCCACATAGAGAAACTCTCACTTCCTGCTGTGCTAATTTGTCTTGGGTGAGCGGTTCTGAAGGTGAAACCTTGAAGGTCCTCTGCATGAGAAGCTAGCATTGCCAAACTACTACAGACAGCCAAAGGACAATGTACAGACAAGGTAGCAGAATTCAGGGGGCGGGAGTATAATGTGCGACTTTATAAAGTTTACTTTCTAATTGTTTTCCTCAAAGCTTCTATAGTGTTCTTTTTCATACTCATAAAGTAAAACGAGAAGCTAATGCCGGAGAGATGACTCAGTACAGAAGATTGCCGACTATTCAAAGCAAGGGGACCTGATTCTAAGCCCCAGCACCGTCGTGAAAGCTCAGCATGTCCATGTATGCCTGGAACCTCAGCACTCGGAGCCTGGAAACAGGTGTGTCCCAGATCAACTGGCAAGCCTGCATGACAGGGCAAGCTTCTGGCTTTTTGTTGATTTTTTTTTTAAATATAAGGTATAGAATGGTAGAGGAAATCTGATATTCTCATCTGGCCTTGACAAGTGAATATAGATACATACAATACAGAAAGAGATGGAGAGAGAGAAAAGGAAAGAAAAGAAAACCATCGTGAAAATTGTTTAGTTGTTTTTAGTTCTCTGATTCTGTCAATTTTTTCTTTGATCTCAATTCATCCTTTTGCATTTTGTGTGTGTGTGTGTGTGTGTGTGTGTGTGTGTGTGTGTGCAAAAATTTCACAAGGCATACTGGAAAAAGAAAAGAAAGAGGTGTTGATGAATAATATTAGGACCACAGTAGGCAGTGATGGTGATTTCCTTCATACCAGCACTCAGGAGGGAGAAACAGGCATATCTTTGTGAATCTGAGGCCAGCATACTTCTCAAAGTTCCAGGACAGCCAAAGCTAAACAGAGGCAACCTGTTTCAGAAGCAAAAACAAAATAAAGCAGCAATAATAACACAAAACAAACAGTGAACCATTTAAGAAATAAACTTTGGACAGTGTCAGATACAAGTGTGACTTGTGTCTGAACTCCTCTCATCTCTCATCACACTGCCTGTTTGCTTTTTTGATAACCCTGTAGTATCTCCACAGCACATGTTTACCGGCAGGATCATTTTCTTACTTTTGCACACATTTTATTCTTTTTCAAGGCAATTCCATGATCCCATCATTCCTAATTTAAGATTGCAGCTTTATATTTTAATACAGAAAGTATTTATATAATCAACACAAAGGACAGTTATTTTGCCATCTTGTTTGCTTGAAGAGATCACATTTTGAAATCTATGAAGGTGCCTTATACTGGAGATCCAAACTGTTACAGTCTCCCTGCCTCTGCCCTTGGGATTTGCCAGCAAGTCAGGTTGTCTAGGAAAAATCTCATTACTGCAGCACCGACTATCCAAGCAACTATTAGCAGAGCGAAGGCAAGGAGAAAAGTAACCCAGGTGACTCTGCAAATTGACACAGATTAACTGTCCTTTGCCCAGAATCCAGGCAATGCAGAAAGCTGTTTCAGACAGTACTGGGAAGAGACTAAGCAACAACTCACAGGCATACAGAAATCACAACAGGGACCACACAAGGCGTAAAGATCTGAATAAACTAAATTTGGTCGCAGACCTCATTCCAAGAAGTGGTTTCATTCGTGGCTGACAATTTATTTAATCAAGAAGACTATTAAACTACTTTATTGCAAAGAGCAAAACTCTATGAGGTTGTGAAACCGTGTTCATAACCATGGGCTTGTCTTTTTTTTTTTCTTGTATTCAGTCGAGGATGCTAATTGAATTCATCAACAAAGCACTGGATTTTATTAAGACCTAGTTGGTTTCTTTCCAGGAATCAATTCCCATTGTAAAGGGAGGCCTAAAATGCTTGGGCTTTAGCCAGATTTTTCTGAGAGCAGAATGATTAAAAATGTTCCTAATTCCATGGTGAATACTTCCCCCTCCGCTCTGTAATACAGCCCCAAAGTACTATGAAACAGACTGCTTTATTTCATATACATGGACAAGTTATTTAAACACACTGTCTTAGAGTTTTTTAATTGCCATGGCTATGGAAACGCTTATAAAGAAGCCATTTAATTTGGTGGCTCATATACAGTTTTAGAGGTTCAGTCCGTTATTACAGTGAGGATCATGGCAGTGTGCAGGCAGCCATGTGCTGGAGCTGAGAGTTCTAACATCTTAATTGGCAGCCAACAGGAGCTGATTGAGACACTGGGCAGTATCCTGAGCATAGGAAACCTCTAAAGCTATCCCAATAGTGACGTATTTCCTCCAACAAGGTCCTACCCATTCCAACAAAGCCACATCTCCCAATAGTGCCACACCCTTTGGGGGCATTATTTTTCAAACCACAACATTCCACTCCCTGACCTCCAAAGACTTGTAGCCATATCATAACACAAAAATGCCTTCAGTTCATTTTCCAGAGTCCCAAAGTCGACAACAATCTCAAACTTGTTTCATATTTCAAAGGACCTTCTGAGTCTCATGACAATCTTTCAATTGTGATCTCAGGTAAAATTAAAAATTAAAAAAGAAGATTACATACTTCCAACATATACTCACATGGAATATATTTCACCATTTTAAAGCTTAGGGAAGAGAGATTAGCAAGGAAATGCTGAACCAAAGCAAAAACCAGATGTACAAACTCCAAACTCTGCATCATCTCCATGCCTGAGGTCAAAATCATTTTCAGCTTTGTTGATAGCAACACGCTTCTTTGTCTTGGATTGGTTATACCCCCTTTAAGGAGTTCTCCTTGGCAGGTGTCCCATGACACTGGCATCTCTAACATTTTGGGTTCTCCAAGGTTATTCAGGCCACAACTTCACAGCTTTACATAATAGTCTTTGTATTAGGCATCCATTCAGGGTCATGTCTGACACGTGCCTGGTCCTAGTGACTTTCTTTAGGCATGGAGGCAAATTCCAGAATCCATTCATTCTCTCCTTAACTCTAAGGCTAGAACCACATGACTGAACTAGTGACACTCCTCTTCAAAGTCATTTTCTTTCAATCCACCACCACACACATAATTTTAAATCTTATGATTTTAAAATGATTTAGAGGGTCATAGTTTTAATTGTACACACAAAAAATATGGTCAGTATAGCAATGTTTATCAATGGATAGATAACACTGAATACTTCTAGATTGATGCCTTGCTTAGATAAATTAAATGTATGTATAATCATTAAGTCACTTTGAAATTTTAATTGCACTTACTCAGACTTGTATGATTTATTTCCAATGATAGTTCAATGTGAATATCTGTGATGCCACCTCAGAAGTGTTACACATTGGAAGGCATGTTAAAAGTGAACTAGTATTTTTTTCCTATTAGAATTCCAATTCCTTTGAATGACTTACACACACACCAAGAGAAAAATACAGATAGAACTTAGAAGTGATATCAGACTTCATATTAGCCTATGATTTGGCCAAAACTTGCTCATCAAAGTTAGGTTCAATAGGTATAAAATATTTACAAAGTGTTTCACTGTTTTTTATTTGAGAATTCCAATATCTAGATATTAAAACATGGGCACGCAGAGAAACTTTTCTTGACATTTATATTTATATTTCATTTGCTGTTGAGACTTCTGTCTTTAAATAGTATTTAATAAACCTATGAAGTCAACTTAGTAAGTTAGGTTATCTGTTGTGTTCTCTCTCTATAGAAAAGTCTGCAGCAATTTTACCTCCCAAAATGCATACTACTGAACAAGAAATCTGGAAATCAAGATGGCATTAAGTTGAAATATGGCTACCTTGGAAGAAAATAATATATAATTGCCACATTCCAGATTAAGAAATAGAAGATCTGAACAATTCATCATGCTCAAAAAAACTTAGTAGAAAGGGTGGCAGACAAGAGGCCCCATGGAGAACTTCATTGAACTTAAAAAAAAAAAACAGAATAACTTCATAGGCCGCTGATGTGTTAGAGTCCCAAATTGAAATATGTTTAAACAATAGACAGAAATGATTAGATGATCTGTTATGTGACAGACAATCTCAGTGTGCGTACAACTGAGGTGGTTGTCAGGAACCCCACATTCTAGTGCTAAACTGGGGAAAGTCTGATACAAGGATCAGCTATCATAGTACTGATCTAGCTCTCTTCAAAATATTTGGCTTTTGAATCCTGTAAATTGAACATGTTAGGAATAAATTACCCTTCTGATTGTGTAGAATACCACCAGGGCTGTAATTTTAAATGTCTCCATTTGCATGAAGGTTTTGGTAACTCTTCTGTGTCTTCACCATACAAAAGAGGTTACCAACTGGACAACTCTTCACTGGGGAAGATCGTGTCTCCATTCCCAGCATTCCCAGTTTTCTACACCTCTTTGTCTATGGTTAATTCAATACAAGCTTTCACCCTTCCATGCAAACATTTTTCTTGGCATTAGATTTGTTCAGTCTATGTTTCACTACTGTGTTGATGAGAGTTAATGTGTTTAGCCTCTCTGATGTTTCTAGGAGACACAAGCTTCTAGCAAACTTCCTATGTATCTGGCTTATACAGTCTTTCTGTTCCCTCGTCTGAGATGGCCTCTGAGCCTTAGGTACAGAAATTGTGCTGTAGTTGTGTCACGTGGGATTGGACACCGCATTACCTCGATAGTCCAAGGCAATTGACTTGGTTTCCAACACCAAGTATGGTTTCCTTTTTGTTTAGCAGGTCTTAAGACTTATTAAAAAGCTGTTGACTATTGCCAAAGTGTACCATATACTCAACTCTCAAATGGTATACATAAAGGTAATATTATTCCAACTGACAAGAATTTATTCGTGTGTTTATGTGTATATATGTGTGTGTAGGAACATTAAAGAATAAAAGGCCACGACTGAGAAAAAACAGATGCAGGGTGCTTCACAAAATGTGTTGTAGGTAGAAATAGGAAGAGGGGGAGTGGTATAAGTAGATTGTAATTTCATAAATTAAAAAGAAGCTGTAGAGTTGAGCATGCTGCCCATCTGAGGACTTTCTGCTCTTTCACTTTGAAATTATAACTTGAGTTTATAAATAACTTGTCTTGCCTTGGGTGTTAGAAAGTTTTAGTCAACACAATCTAGAGCTACCTGAAAAAAAAAGGAACACCAATGGAAAATTTGACTTCAACAAATTGTCCTATAGGCAAGTCTGTGTGGCATTTTATTGATTGATTGATGATTGATGTGGGAGAGCCTATGCCACTGTGGGTGGTGCCACCACTGGACTGCTGATCATCCTGGGTTATGTATAAAGGTGGACTAGCAAGCCATCAGAACCAAGTCAGTGAGCAGTATTTCTTCATGGTTTCTGTTTCCTTCTTGCCTCCTGGTCCCTGCCCCTGGACAATGGATTGTAACCCATAGCATAAATAAATCATTTTGTCTCCTAAGTTCATACGATCCCATTTGATCACAACAGAAAGCTACAGCATGTTGTTTTTACATCAATATGTCAAAGACTTTAAGCTTTCTGGGCAAAGAAAATGACGAGAAATAAATTTTATAGGGGCTGGAGAGATGGCCCAGTGATTAAGAATAAGTGCTAAATGTTCTTTCAGAAAACACAGGTTCATTTCCCAGAACCCACACAGTGGATCATAACTATATACAACTCCAGTTTGAAGGGATCTGATACATTCTCCTGAGCTTTTCTTGTATCTGTATATATGTAGTTCATATAAGCTCACACACGCACATACACATGCTCATAAAAATAATAAATACCCTTAAAATAATTTATAATACTATTTAAACAATATATAAGTTTTGCGAACATTTGTAAAACATTTTTATGCTCATTACCAACCTTTATTATAGTTTATCAGAGGTCTTTACCCACATTAAGTGTTAACATGATAGCCTTCTGTTTGTGCAAATTGCTTCTGACACTCAGTACTTGTCCTATAGCCTAAAGGTGTTGTTGTAAATGGTTGTAAATGCAAATAGCAGAGAGTGTTAAACAGTCACATAAGGGTATTTATAAAAATCCCCTCTCTGAACTTAATTAGGGTCAAGGACCTAGAAACTTGCTTTTAACCAATAATGCAGACAAAGGGAAACCTCTGGCCATGCTGAGAAGTGCTAACATGAGAGAGAGAGAGAGAGAGAGAGAGAGAGAATGTCAAAACTGGGAGAGGGATATGTGAACTAATATTTATATGGCTCTTCCAAACATCTTCAGATTTCTTTATTCCTCCTTTCTCCCTCTCCTCTGTATTTGCCTCACTCCTCTCTTCCCAGTTATCTCTTCCCCACATCTATTAAGAGGAAGAAGGAATGGTGTAACTATATTTTAGTTAAAGAAAATAAATTTTAAAATGTATGAGATTTCCTAGTGTATAGGTAGAAATTAATAGGACACAGTTGAAAGAAATGGAAAATTTTGAGCATTATATACTTCTTTTAAGGAGACAATCTCATGTAACCCAGGTTTGCCTGAAATGTCTAACTTTCCTGTCTCCACATCCCAAAATGCTGGGATTTCAGTCATGTACCATGACATACCTTGTTTATGGGTGTTGAGGGTCTAATGTGTACACAGTGTCTGAGTGGCCTATCAATAAATTTGCATTCCCAATCCAATATAACCATTCTTATTAACAAAGTTTGTACTAGAGTAAGAGTAAGAAAGCATCTTGGTTACTAAAATCTGTAAGGACCAATAGAGACCTGTGTAAAAAACTGCATGTTTTTATGCCTGCAAAAATTAATTTGTTGTAATGCATGGAAAGATATAGAGGGAAGTGACCTGAAAAAAAATGGGTTGCAGCAATTCAGGTAAGGGACAGTGAGTTAATACACTAATGAACAGGTTCAATAGCTACGGTTAGTGCTTCAAGTACAGCAAACAAGAGGATGCATAATTTCTCATACTTTAATAAGAGAGACAGAGAAGCAGATGGTGCCCTAGTGCACTGCAACACATCCTGTTTTAATAGTGCTTATGAGGGATTGGAAAAGTCAGAGCTCCACACACTAACACTATTATCTACAGTGTAGCTCTCTATTGGAGTGAGAATTTCTGGGACTTCCAGTGAGCATTTGACCTCCAAATCAAGGTGACTGAGGACTAAGGTGAACTAGTCTTCTCTTTCTCTCTATATATTCCTTTCTCCTTCCTTCTTCCTTTTTTCCTTCCTTCCTTAACTCTCTCCCTCCATCCCTCCTTCTCTCCTTCCTTCCTTTTTGTCTTAATTTCTTTGCATTGAATGTTTGGAGGCTTGAACCTAGAGACTCGTGATTACTAGACAAACGCTGTACCATTGAACTGCTTGCTCAACCCTACATGGGAGATCTTGAAATTCCTTTAGACGCAGGAGAATGCAATGCCATTTGATATTGCAATAGTTCAGAAACAATGATAGCAAAAGTTGCAGGATCTAACTGCTGATTTTAAGAAACAATGAGCTACAACATTATGTCTCAATTTGTTATAATTTTACATCGTCTCTGTGTGATACAATCACTTTTCAGAAAGTTCTAAGGACTTTCTCTAAGACAAGGTGGAGATTGATGACTCTCCTCTCTCTGACATTGCTGTTCAGATAGATAGAGGTCACAGAGACATCTGCTCCACATTTCGGCAATGAGTATTAAAAACTTCAATGGACTGAAGTTCCATAATTTTAGATCTTGGCACACACAAAGAAAATTCTCCTTTCACATAGTACTTCCTCCAGCAGCTTCATTTTGGTTTCTCCTTAAATTTCCCTTTTAATATTTATCTCTTCGTTTTGTTCCTCTTAGCTCTTCCCAGCCTCCCTGTTTATGCTTTTTATATACAGCTTGACTCTGGATCAAATGTAGTGGAGGGTCCCATTAAATGCTGGGCAACCAGTTTTGAGAAATTCTACCTTCACACAAGTTACACAAGAGAAATACATAACATAATTTTCACGGCTGACTGCTTCGAGATAATTTAGCACACCAGAAGCATAATTCATTCAAGAAAAAAAAAGTCTCTTTAGCTGAGTTATTACCTGAGTGAAGCTCTGCTTCTGGAAATAAAGTTTGAAAGTGTCTGCGTACATCAGAGTACAAATGGATTTGGGTCATCAATAAACGTGACTAAGTTCAGAATCAGAGTGTTAAGGGATTTCCCTGTAGCAAGTAATAACAGTCGTCATTGTGCCCGTGCCTCTAATGTGACAGGCTCCGTGCCCTACACTTTACGTAGGCTCCTTTGTTATAGCCCTGGCAGCCACAGCATCTGAATATTATCATTCCCATTTAGAAAAGAGAAAGAAGAGAAGGGGGGGGGCGATTTAAGGAACAGCCATGCCGTCACACTACTAATAAAAGCTGAAACCAACTCTGTTAAATGCCATAGTCAAGTGTTGCCCTTGACTTCTTGGGAAATTCTGACTTCTTGTCCCACAGGGTTTACTTCCCATCGAGCGTCTGTAAATCATATTGATGTTGGTCGGCACCTAGTTTGTCAGTGCGAGCAGAATGCTCAAAGGGCAGCAAGAGGTCATGAGAACCAACCCAAAGCAATCCAGAGGTTCCGGTCACAGAAACACCCCACGGTGAGTCTTTAAACGGAGCAGTGCTGATGGAGAAAGCTGGATCCAGAGCTGAGTCAGCTGCCAAGACCCAAACACGCGTGAAGACCTGGCACTTGCCAAATTCTGTGTTTGCAATATCTAATTGTATTACAATACACAGTGTAAAACGTTAAGGGAAACATTTGTGTACTTATTTATCTCTATTCAGCTAGAACTCTGGTTTCCTAGATCACACACACACACACACACACACACACACACACACACACACACCTTAGTCTTAAAGGCTGAGTCACAATGCAGGAGAACTGGGTTGAATTAAAATGTAGTAGTACTCTGTGGAAATTTGTGATGAACTTCATGTGTAGGAAATATATGTCTGAGTGTTCAAAGAGATGGGAGATCAACACTGGGTATCTTCTTCCATTGCTATCTATGTTATACGTTTGGACGAACTCTCACCAAACAGTACTTTTGATTTGGCTTTCCTGGAAGGACAGTGAGGTTCAGGAACTTGCCTATTTGTTACATCCCCTATCATCTGCTTCTGTGAAGCCCTGATGCCCTATACACTAGCACTACAGATAAGCAAGGTCACATCTGCCTTTTAAACACTGGTCCTAGGGTTCAGAACTCAGGGTCTCCTGGTTGCCATCTCCCCAGTTCATGTAGTGACATTTTTAAAAACTTCATCTAGAAGGTAAATGAGAAATGCAAAACCTGTGCATGGGTATGCACTGTTCCTTTCTTCATTGGCACCTGGGCTACTGAATTCCATTAACCAGTAGTTAGGAGGCCAGGCAGTGGTGGCACATGGCTTTGATCCCAGCACTCGGGAGTCAGATGCAGGAAGATCTCTTTGAGTTTGAGGCCAGTCTGGTCTATAAGAGCTAGTTCCAGGACAGTCTCCAAAGCTACAGAGAAAACCTGTCTCAAAAAATCAAAACAGAAAAAAGTCATTAGTTAAGAGGTTCCACCTATAATAGGACACTGCTCCAAGAAATTAGCTCTAGTTCTTTTTTTTCATTAGGACACATCAATCTGTACTAATCAGAAAGGAAAAAAAAGGAGACCAGGTATCAAATGACTGAGTCCTGGAAATTTAAAGATGCTAAGATTTTTGGTATTGAGCCCCACTGTTCTCTTATGCCCGTGGAATTTTACAGATACTGAAGGTACCTGTCAGGCAGAGAGTGTAGTCATCAAAGGCCCCCCACCCAAATTGCTAGTGTGACAACATAAAAAATAAGATATTTGTGTTTCTTAACTAAAATTTTTAGAATAGGAACAATTACATCATTTTATTCAAATCTCCATTCTTGGTCTGTGGCAAGTGACCAGGTATCATACAAGGCAAACATGGTTTTGGTGGTCCCCAGTTTGGGAGTTGGAGAATCTTCCTGAAAAGAATGGCCCAGTAGAAATTCATCATATTCTTTGTGTTGAATTATTCAGACTGCAGCCTGTTTAACTAAAAATGTCCTTTCTTTCAAAGCTCTCTCAAATTACTATGTCCACAGGAGGAATTTTGATGAACTGGTGGGGTCATTTTTTACTTTTTCACCTGATTAATGAATATTTGATCATAGTAATGGATTTTAATTAGTAAATTAGTCATACTAAACTCTGACATGGTTAAGAAAACTCCTATATTTGTTATTTATAACTGAATGTTTGTTCAGTGCCAAGATCCACACATTTCCTGTTTAAGAGGAATTAAATGTTTTTCATGAACTTTTTAATTTTGTTTTCTTTACTAATATCATATATTGTTACCTCCAGAAACTTTTGTTTTTTTTTTCTAGTGTATCTCCTTGAGGATAGAAGCAGCATTTAAATTACTATGTAGCAACAGCTGAAAACTTCTAAGTAGAAATGCACATCTTGCCCAAACACTTTGTATTATCTGGTCATTGTCTTTTCTCATAGTCATAGAACTACGTGTAAGAGGGTTTTTCTCTTTCCACCAGGTTGGTCCTAGGTATAAAACTCAGACCTTTAAGTTTGGAGGCAAGTGTCTTTACCTACTATGTCAATGGCACCTGTATTTAAATGTGACATTTGTGCCTGAGTTCTCAGTCTATGCAGCTGTCCTGTGGAATCATGTTGCTAGTGATGATCAGCTGGACCTCTTCCTTTTCTCCACATTCTTCATCTCCCTAAAGAGGAGACAGCTGCAGTGTCTTAGTTATGTGGCTTCTCTTCTCCCAAGTTCAAATCCATATTACACACACACACAGAGAGAGAGAGAGAGAGAGACAGAGACAGAGACAGAGACAGAGATACACAGTCTTGTGATATTTTCTTTCCCTTGCTCCCAATATCACCTTCTATTTCTTCCCCCACACATCATTAATTACCTGTCATTAAAGTTTTTCCATTCTCTGTTACCTGATTCTTTTCACATCACAAAACTATACGCAATCAGAGACAAGATTCTAGAAATCTTCTTTTTCGTTTTTGTTTTTAAAGTAAAAATTTAGTGCCTAGTACGTGTATTTTTTTTTCTAAATGGATGAAATGACAGTGTTGAGTGTTAACTGAGCCAAGAGGTACTCTTGAGGTTTGAGGGAAAACTAATTGTTAGTTATGATTGAATGCGGATTGTCAGGATGAAGATGACAGGGATGGAAATGAAAAAAATACATCGATCATTAAAATGTCACACTCAGTACCTGTGAGTAATCAAAAGCATCTGTATTATAAGACTCTTATTCCCGGAGACCTCTGTTTGCTATTCTTAATGTCCTCAAGACACTTCAAAGGAAGCTAAAATATCTAGGGAATTATTAAAAATAGCTCTGTAGCATAACATAGACAATGAAATAATCTAAGAGCAAACACTGCATGGCTTTTTATTTTAGAAAAAATAGCAGTTTTATCTTAGGTTTCCAAATGATACAATACATAAATCATCTCCTAGAAGGGTACTTTATAAAACATTGATCTTGAATAAAATATCTTGCTACAACTGTGATAAGAAACTGATGGACCAACAAATCAAACATGAATATCTTGAAGACATATTTACTTAAGAATATATAAAGCTAACCATGCAAAAAGAAATCCTGCTAGAAGAGATTCACTGCGGAGATCTTCTATCATGATGCACATAATCTTGTAAAATATATTTATGTAGTTCCATCTATTTGTTTCAGACACAGGGTGGAGAGAGATGCATGTGTCTGAATTTTCAGACATATTGAAAGATCCAGTGTTCTGGTTACATGTAGACAGTGTTACCAACAGTGATTATTATGTTGGATGATGTGGGATTTGTAATACATGCTGCTCAATGTATTCAAGAACAATGTATTTAAGAAGCAGAAGCTAACCTGTGTTCATCAGAGAAAGGAAATAATTCCTACTTGGAGGACCAAACCAATTGCTGAGTTAAAGTATACAAGGAAATGTACGAGTTGAAGAGATATTCAAATGAAGAACTGAGTTGGCAGTTGAATGTTCTTTAGGTGTTCCTACATGCCATATTCTGTCAGGAGTAAGTCATCTCCTTATTCTACCAGAAAGTTTTAATAGTGAAAAAACAAAACAAAGCAACAAGAAGAAGAACAAAAACAACAGCAACAAAAACAACCAAACTATCTCATTTTGACAAAATATGATGAGAAGGTAAGTTCTGTTCTGAAGAACATCCATTTTTCTTTTGACTGTATTTATGGCATTCTTATTTAAGCAGGTTTCAGTTGCCTTCCAGCCATCTGAAGTCTAGGATGGGGTTGACGACTTGATAACTGATCCTAAAAACACAGTTATCTCTGTAGAAGGGACAAATCTATGACAGTACCCCATTATTTGTTTACAGTAGAAGTATCTACTAGCGAATTCTGTCCACTTTATATACTTGCCCTGCAACTTCTATATCATATACTTTATAATACTTTTTACAAGTGATTTTTAGAAAGACTGTATGTGAGTCAAGAATCATACTTGCAAAAAGCAAACATAGAATTCAATTACAACTATAAGGTATCCGCAAGCCTACAATTCTTTTCTTTTGTAGTGAAAGGGGAAGAACGTGGCAATACATTACCAGAGGTGTAATGATCATACTTAAATCTTGAAGGCAACCAACAGCTGTTGAATTGACCTTAAGAGTCACCCAATAGAATGGAATTCATGCCTGGTGCTTTAAGCTTGCGGCAGGCAAAGTCATTTACCATAGATGAGAACATGTTGCTGTCATTTTTTAATGAAGTATAATTCCTAACTACATTTTGAATGCATATCATTATACTCACAGATAACTGAAGCTCTCACCTAATATCAAAGAAATTTCTTTTTAAGTAAATGGAGACCCCCATCCCAATGTCCAACCTTTCATCATTAAAGAGATCAACTTGCTATGGACTGTGTAGCTCAATGAATACAACTACAATGCAACCCCTACACCAAAAGATCAGGGAACACTGCATAGGTGGGGCAGAAAGATTCTTAGGGCCAGAGGACCAGGACATTTGGTGGGAGATTGTGACTTCCATATGTTAGGGAAGCTGAATCAATTAAACCTCACGAATATGGTTGCCAAAACAAGACCCCAAAAATGACAATATCAGTTGATATGACAACATAGATCTGGTTATTCTCACAAAGTCCCATTCCAGGTGGAGAACTATAGGCAATTAATGACAGTTGAGAGAGAGAGAACCATTCTACTCCAGAATTGGTCTTAATTGACTCTCCAATAAAAGTTTTTATTCCGAAGAATACATACAAATGAACAACTCTAGATTGACAGGTCTCAGGATGAGTTTGTAATTTGTATGTATGCATATATGAAAAAATAAAAAAGAAAGAGACTATAGATTTGAGAAGGAACAAGGTGGGTGGATTAGGTGTAGTCGGAGAGAGAAGAAGTTAATGATGTAAATACAGTACTTAGATAAAATCTATACTGCTAAATCAATCAAGAAGTGACTTTTAAAAGGGGAAACAAATTTACCTGAATGTTGTAATTTGTTTATATTAAATTATTCTTCTGCAACAATGCTTCATTTTCAATAAAAAAACCCATAAGTATCACAATAAATAATGGTGTCCTATTAATAATCATTAGGTACAGAAGATGATCGTTGATGTACTCACTATATCTTGGGACCTAAGATAAGAAAAGGGGTGTTTCAGAACTTACTGGTCATACCTGAGAAACTATAAAAGCTAAAGAATTATGGATATTTGCCATGACTTCAGTCAGTTTAAATTCATGAATTTCCAATAAATTAAGATCAAGTTTGACATAAAAAAGTTATTCAAAATCTTTTATATATTTTTTATACTTGAAGGTGAATTGACATCCATATGAGAAAGAAAATCGTTATATTCAAGTGTAATAGTTTGAGACACATTTAGAGAAACATGCAGAGCAAGTGGTACTGAGAAATATAAGCCCTGGGACAACAACTCGTTGCTAGTGCTGTAATTTACAGAAAAGCATTACTTTACTAAGTAAACAGGGATGAGAACTTTCTACTCCAAACTCCTTACTCCAAAAGGTGCTTTTTGTTCAAGCAAACTTCGTAGGAATTAGAAATTAGAAGACTCCAGATTCTATGAGAAGATTTCCGCAGAAACAAAAGGTCACATTTGCAGTCCTGGAATTATCATAGGAATGACTTTATGATTAAAGGTCAAATTCCTAATGGACTTCAAGGGCTTGAGGTTTTCAAAGCTGATTCCCGGTCCAGTCTCACTTTGTCTCTGAATGCTCATGCATACCCTCTGCTGTGCGGATTATGTAATAACCCTCTGAAACTGCGAGTAAGCCTCAATTGAACGCTTTAGTTTTTAAGAGTTTCCTTGGTCACGATGTCTCTTCGCAGCACTATAACACTAACTAAGATTATGTAAGCATGACAACCTGGGTTCAATCTTCAGAGCCCATCCGGTAAAGAGAACCAACTCATGAAAGTTGTCTTCTGACCTCCATAATACTCCATGACATAGGCATACTCACACTCAGACTCTCCCACACGTGCACACAGAGAGGCAGGAGGCAGAAAGAGACACAGGTACAATAAGAAAATTAAATGAAGAATTCAGCATATATGGAAAATGTGGAAAATGGCAGTAAGTATCTACTGGATATGAGGGCATCAGGTTACAATCTGAACAAAGGTTGAAAAATTAGGGAGAAACAAGCAAGCTAAATCTTGAGCTCTTCACTCTCTATAGAATCTAGACATAGATAATGGAATGCAGATAAGCAGATGCTCAAATCTGCTGTGAATAGTTAGAACATAATTAAGTATGAGAGAACTATGGTAGAGCAACAGGTCAAGAGCCCTGTCTCCTGGGTTGAACTTAGTTTCTTTGCAACCGCAGACCATATGTGACATTGTCATGGACATAGACCAGCATCTTAATTCCTGTTCCTGAATTCTGAAAAGAAAGTGTTCTGTAGAAGTCTGCTCAGAATTTGCAAGTTAGGATTCAATTTGCCAGCACCATGAAAAAGAGAAAAGGGAAAAAAGGGAGACAATGGAGGCTCTATTTGGATCCCTTTCCATAATATGAGGAACTATTAATAAAGAGAAAGACAAAAGATTCTTCTTATATTGAACCATAATATCACCCATAGAATCAGAATATTTGATGACTTTCAGAGAAAGCTCCTGTCCCACAAGTGGAGACAAAAAAGGAAGTGTTCATGTAAAAATCAAAAGATGCTAATCTTTTCTCAGGTGTCAACAACAAAGTTCATAATTTCCAGAGACATTAAAAACCTCTCTATAAAGAAAGTATATGAAAGATAGCAATTAATTCTGTAGTTGACATGCAGATTGAACATAATCCCCAAAGCCTGTTTTAACCTAGAGGTACCAAATGTCAGAAGAGAGCTCAGTTTTTAAAATTGTATCTGGAAAAATCAAAGGCATGTACTAAAACCTTGGGAATACAACCTTAGCAGTAATGATAAACAAAGAGAAACACAGAAAAAATGGAAATATACAGAATTCCTTGTCAGAATCTAAATGTAAAAAGCCATGAATTTCAGAGATTTAGTCAGATTTGTAGCCATGTGTTAGGAAGTAGGAAATTCAAGTAAAATGTGGTTTATATATCTTCTTCCTTGATGTGATATTCTCCTCTGTATGCTGTGATTGCCATTAATGAATAAATAAAAAACTGGCTTGGCCTGATAGGGCACAACCAGAGACAAATGCTGGGAGTTTTACCTAGTAAACCACAGCCATGTGGCGATACACAGATTACTAGAAATGGGTTAAATTAAGGTATAGTGTTAGCCAATAAGAAGCTAGAACTAATGGGTCAAGCAGTGTTTTAAATAATATTGTTTCTGTGTGATTGTTTCATCTTAGCTTCCAGGCAGTCAGGAAACAAACAAGCAGCCCTCCCTACAACAGTTTTTTTGTATACTTAATCTTAAATGTTCTATTGATTAGTATCAAGAACTTCTGAGACCCAATGTATTATTTAAAAAAGACCACCCACATATTTGAAGAAATGAATGTCAATATTTTGAATATAGGTAGAAAGAATTATGTAGGATAATTATTAAGTTTTAAGCTTGGAAAAGTAGCAAAGGCCTAATTTAGAGAAATGGCTGAATTAATGTGGAGAAGGTAAGTTTTATTTTTACTTCATTTTTAAATTTTATACTCAGTAGATCGCCACTGAAAGGTTCATAAGTAAAGGGTATAATCTGAACACCCAAAGACAGTTTTGGCAGTCTGCCTGACTATCTGGAGGATGATTATAAGAGGGGTAAAATCAGAAGTAAGAGTAGCTCACAGACAATTACACTGATTCAAGTATAAGATGATAATAGTGTGAATCAGTAAGAAAGGATTGCAGACGACTGATGAAACATCTATAGTTTTGGGAAAAAAGTTTAATTGTCTTGGAGGATTAGGTAGAGCATGACAGGATGATAATGACTACTTAGCATCCAGGTCCTTGTGCCTGTTGCCTATGAGACATGAGACAAATTGTTCCGTCTCATTATGCTTCATATTCTTGTCAATAACAGGAAGACAGTATAGCTCCTTCTAAATGCTAGCATGAATATTATATAGCAATCAACATCTGATATCCAATAGACCAATTGTACACAATGTTTTTGTAGAGGCAAATTTAATCTAGTAGATTTGCTACCATATGGAGAACATTATCTTGACGGAGTCCTAATTTTTTCTCAGGACAAAAATGGCTGACCAAGATAAGTTAACATTAAAAATTGAATTAAATGGGTTTCAAGGAAAATTTTTCCAAATTAGTAACTGCCTAAAAGTGAATAGCTTCTGATGTAACCACTTTGGAGTAACAGCCCTTTCAAGGTACAGAGCTGACCTTTAAGACATTTGTTGACTCTTGAAGAACTGCAGCTGATTCTAAGAGTTCTCTTATGGTAACACATAGCTCACTTTTTAATATTTATTTTATTGATTTTTTTTGAGGTTATAATAGGATTACGTAATTTCCCCTTCCTTTTCTTCTCCTCAATTCCTACCATACACTCCCCAATGCCCTCTTTCAAATTTCTGGTGTCTTTTATTCATTATTGTTCTTTACATATATGTATATTCACAAATAAAACCCGTTGCGTTATATAATGTTATTTGTATGTATGTTTATTATTAGATAACCAATTGGTGTGCTCTTCCATGGAGGAAGACTATTTACCTACCTCTCAGCATTCCTTAGTTCCCTGTAACTTTGTGTAGTCTTTGAGAATTTGTGGTCTTTCTCTTGCCCACTTTGACTGTATTATTGACCTTGTTCAGTTCATGCTTAGGCAGCAACACTAGATTGGTGAGACTTTGTGGGTGTAATTTCTGATAATACTAGTAGACATAATTTCACAGCAACTCCCTTAACTTCTGACTCTTACAATCCTCCCACATACTCTTTTGCAATTTTTCCTGAACCTTAGATATGGGGTATTTCATAGAGTATGCATTGAAACTTGAACTCCACAACTTTGCATTTTGTTTAGTTTTCTGAAATGGTCTCTGTATGTTGCAAAGAGAAGTTTCTTTTATAAGGAATGAAGACTACATTCATTTTTGATTATAAATTTAAGTGTTTCTGTTGATTTAGTGAAGTATTATGGATGTGGGATTGTTCTCTTTATGCTCTGGATGTATTTTATTACCACTGGTTAATAAAGAAACTGTTTCAATCAATGGCTTAGCAGAGTAAAGCCAGGCAGGAAATCAGATCGGAGATAGATAGATAGATAAATAGATAGATAGATAGATAGATAGATAGACAGAGAGACAGAGAGACAGACAGACAGACAGACAGACAGACAGACAGACAGACAGACAGATAGATAGATAGATAGATAGATAGATAGAAGGCAGAGTCATAGAGATATCATGTAGATGCCAAAGAAGAAAGATGCCCAGAACTTTTATCAGTAGGTCACAGTTTTCATGACAATAAACAGATTAATATAAATGTATTAATTCAAGATATAAGAGCTGGCTAGAAATAAGCCTGAGTCACTGGTCAAGCAGTGTTGTAATTAATATAGTTCCTGTATAAATTATTTAGGTCTGGGTAGTTGAGAATTGAGCAAACAGTCTCTGACTTAAAAAGGTGCCCAACACGGGGCTAACACTCATGGCCTGCCACCCATTTCAGTACCGGGTCTTTGTACACCCACTCAGGGTTAGGAAGAAAGAAGCTGAGAGCATCCGGATCTCTGTGAGTTCAAGCCTGGTCTATAAGAGCTAGCTCCCTTTGTTGTAAAAGGAGCAGTGGGCTGAGTTCTGCTATTTGGCTCCTAGTTAGCTTTACCTGAAATAATTACATGGATACTGTATTCATCTAAACACTGCTTGGCCCATTATATCTAGCCTCTTCTTAGCTAACTCTCACATCTTAATTGACCCATTTCTAATAATCTGTATATCACCACGTGACTGTGGCTTACCAGGATGAGTCTAACCTATGTCCATCTTGGAGAGGAGAGCCATGGCATCTGCTTGAATCTGCTTCTTTCTCCCAGCATTCTAACAATTCAAAGAGAGCATAATAGCATACAGTACCAAGATTCTCTGTATTTTCCATCTTTATGCGGCTTTACTTTAACCTGTATTTCTTTTATTTTTACTTTTAACTTTTGGCTTTTTGAGACAGGTTCTCCATGTATCTTTGTCCTGGAACTCCCTCTATAGACCAGGCTATCCTGAAACTCACAGAGATCCATCTGTCTCTGCCTCCTCAGTGCTGGGACTGAAGGTGTCTGCCACGACACCTTGAATTTACAGAAGTCTGTCTGCCTCTCCCTCACAAGCATTGGGATTAAAGGTGTGTGCTACCACTACACCCAAATACTCTCTTTTTTTTATTTTGAAGGAATTTAACTTTTAGCCTGTATATATTTTTAACACACTGTAAACAATTAGACATTTTCTTCGTCTTTGAATCTCTCTTTACTGTATATCTCTCTTTTTTGGGCCACATGAGTCTTAATAGAGAGGTTTAAAGTCCTGGCTGAATCCAGCCCATTCCTTAGCTTTCCAGCCTCATGGCAGAGGTACCGGCTCTAGCCATTTTTATTGCCACAACTCTATGAAATTTCAAGGTCCTTGCCAGCAAGCAAGCTGCATCATCATTCTGCTCACAGACCACACTCAGTTGGACTGCCTACCTGAAAGAATCAGAGTTTGCCCTGGCAGGACAGTTCAGAAAACCAGCATTTTAAAACAGCCCAGCTTTTTTCCTGCTACTGCTGAAAACCGAAAAATATGCAGTCAGCTTTTTATCAACATTATTTAAGTGTTTCTTGACAGGACCACTTAAAGGAGTTGCAAGGTTTTCAGCTAAAGCTGAGTCAGGAAGTATCTTTTAGATGAGAGTATTTGCTTGCCTCTATAAAGCAGAGCAGACCCGAGAAATTGCTGCTACCAAGAAAACATGCTCTACTCTATTCTTTCACAGGCTTTCTCAGGCTTTCTGTGGATGCAGTTATCCACATGGGCGCCATTCTGTAACATGAGGGCCGGCTTGCTTGTTGGGGTTTCTGTTCTGCTCGGTACCCCACAACCAGCAAGCCCCAAAGAAAATCACACAGAGTCTACATTAGGTTATAAAATGATTGGCCCATTAGCTCAGGGTTCTTTTTAACTCTTGTAGCTTATATAAACCCATTGTTCTTATCTACATTAGTCACATGGTTTGGTACTTTTCTCACACGGGAAGATTACATCTTGCTTCTTCCGTGCTCTGGGTAGGACTGCAGAGGGAGCTTCCTGCTTCCCAGAATACTCTCGTTCTCTTTATTCCACCTCTATTTCCTGTCTGGTTTTCCCACCTATACTTCCTGCCTGAACAATAAGCATTTATTTAAAATATGATTGATAGAATACAGACAATTCTCCCACACCAGCCATATCTCTGCCTTGGCAACAGACCAGATTCTGTCTGTTAGGTGAATACAGGCAGGAGAGCATAGCAGATTCCCAATGTCATACACAGAGATATTTCCCAGGCACATAGTGTGCTACATGTCAGATTTAGCTTTTACTCAGATAAAAAGAGTTTATATGATACATGCTCCTTCCCAAAGTTGAGGTGATCAACTTGGCTGTTACCCAGTGGTTGCAGAGCTGGTAGTAAGCATATTTCCACAACATTGAAAGGCCAAGAGTAGTAGAGTCAGCATCTAGGGCTGCCACAACCACACTGCTAATCATTTTAATATGCTCCCTGTCAGAAAAGGATTTCAGATATACAATAGGTCAGATTCAGATATAAAAGATCTCAAAATGAGACACAGTGTGTTTTGAAATATACATAAGATTGAAAGAGAGAAAAAATGAACATTGACCATTATAAAGAGAAATGTTTAAAGAGACTGTGAAATTAATATAGAAGAGTACAGACAGTCATAGTTTAATAGAGTAAAGATAAACTAAACAATAAGAAGTAACAGCATAAAAAGAAGCCATGTAAAGATGGACAATATATAGTGAGTCTGGATTATGCATATTATTGAATTTTCTTTGAATTTTTAGACTGCAGAGAGACATTTGGTTCTGTGTGATGCTAAATTAAACCAACATAAAGGTATCTTGACTTCAAAATTTGAGTCTAAGGCTATATTGCTTTGGAAAAGAGGTTCTGCTTTTGTTTCCACAGAGGATGAGAAGCTGTGGATTTCTTCCAGGCTAATGTGGCATGATGGAACAAGATACCTCAAAGCCTCTCTTTGAACTCTAAAACTACTTTGTCCAACAATCAGTAGAAAGTATTCTCAAGAACTGCACCAAAATTCCCAAATATTGTTAATAATTTTCCTTTTCATTTACAGGAGAAATTGTTAATGGTCATAATCAAGGTCTTTCATAAGGAAAAGAAACAATATGATATAGAGATGAGTACTTTGTATTGGTATGGATCTTGGTCTGTTAATGCAAGTTTAAGGTCAATTTTGTTACATTGTGCATATGTATTTCTGCTCTTGTTTAAGGTACTATGTTTGTGCAGCTCATTTAAAAATGTAGTGGATAGCTAAGAAGTACAGATTAATAAATAGTAGTCATCTATAATAATCAAACTAGTAGTCATGTTAGTTAGGTTTTCTACACCTACAGAAATATATTTCAGACTGATAGGTATTTTTCAAACGTTTCAAAGACCTAGAGAATATGGCATTTAAAATGTTAAAGAACTTTTGACTTTTCATGACAATAAGACACATCTGCTCCTGGAAGCACCAATCTACTTTAAAAAATGGTCGGCAAGAAGAGGTTCTTTATGGAGTTTGTTAGCCATTTGGAAAGCATCTGATCTTGTCTGAACTTCTTGATGGTATGCAGTAAGAACTGGACATGTAGTACTCACAGAAAAATGACTGTTGAACCTGACTACACATAATAAGAAAATCCTTCAGTGTTTCTTCTTCACAGAAAAAAAAAACTGCCAAACATTCTGCAGGTCATAGAAGAAAGAAACTGATGAATTTTGCCATTATAAGGCAGAATATATCTTCAAATTTCCTGCCTCATAGAAAATCTGCTTGATACTATGGGCCTATAGTCTGAAGATGGATGCCCCAACATTACAGATAAACTTTGGGTGACTGTTCAGGCATCAAGATGTTTCTGGCAATTCTAGAACTATGGAAGTTGCTTGATTGCATTTCCTGTTTACTCAAGTAATATTATTTTCCTTCTCATGTCTTTGAAGAGTTGAAGACATGTAGTTATAGTTATTTTTCCTTAGTTATGAATGAAAGATAAATTAGATATGAAACTTTCTAGCCATAATTAAACATTGTAACTCTAATTCTTGCTTGATACCTGTTGGTGTTGGGTTATTTGTTCATCCCGTTCACCTAGAATAAAAATAATCACACAGAAACTGTATTAATTAATCACTGCTTGGCCCATTAGCTCTAGATTCTTACCGGCTAATTCTTACATCTTAATTTAACCCATTTCTATTAATCTGTATATTGCCATGTGACAGTGGTTTTCTGGCAAAGATTTAGCATGTTTGACTCTGGCAGCTGCATGGTGTCTTGCTGACTCTGCCTTCTTCCTCACAGCATTCATTTCAGCTTTCCCCACCAACCTAATTTCTGCCCTATCAACAGGCCCAAAGAAATTTCTTTATTCATTAATGGTAATCACAGCACATAGAGGGAAATCCCACAACAGATACCTGTTTTATTATGTGTAGTTTTACTATGTTAAAGTTAAAACCTTACTTTTATTCAGACAGAAAAGGGGAGATGATGTGGGATTTCTCACTGTATGAATTGAATATGTTTCATTACTTTTGGTTAACAAAGAAACCGTTTCAACCAATGGCTTAGCAGAGCAAAACCAGGCAGAAAATCATAACAGAGAGAGTGTGAGAGAGTATACAGAGTCAAAGAGACACCATGCAGCTGCTGAAAAAGAAAGATGCCCAGAACACATACCAGTAGATCACAGCCTCATGGAGATAAACAGATTAATAGAAATGGGTTAATTCAAGATATAAGAGTTTAAGGGGAAAACTCATCCATTGTGAGTGGGAATGCAAACTCGTGCAGCCACTTTGATAATCAGTGTGGCAGTTTCTCAGGAAACTGGGAGTCAACCTCCCTCAGGACCCAGCAATTCCACTCTTGGGAATATACCCAAGAGATGCTCTATCAAACTACAAAAGCATTTGTTCAACTATGTCCATAGCAGCACTATTTGTAATGGCCAGAACCTGGAAACAACCTAGGTGCCCCTCAATAGAAGAATGGTTAAAAAAGGTGTGGAACATATACACATTGGAGTTTTACTCAGCGGTAAAAAACAATGACATCTTGAATTTTGCATGCAAATAGATGGAAATAGAAAACACTATCCTGAGTGAGGTAATCCAGACCCAAAAAGAGGAATATGGTATGTAATCACTCATAAGTGGATTCTAGCCATAATTAAAGGACATTGAGCCTATAATTCGTGATCTTGGAGAAGCTAAATAAGAAGGTAAACCTAAAGAAAATCATATAGTTATCCTCCTGGATATTGGAAGTTGACAAGATTGCCAGGCAAAACTTGGATGCACAGGGGTGGGGGGGCGGTGAATGTAAGAGGAGATGGGTAGAGAGAAGGGAGAAGGGGAGGATTCAGGAAAGCTTGGGGATGGGTGGGATGGAGGAAGGGTGGATATGGATGCGGGGAAATAAATATCTTTATTAGGGGAGCCATTTTAGGGTTTGCAAGAGATTTGATTCTAGAGGGGTTCCCAGGTCCAAGGAGAGGTCCCAAGATTGTTCCTTTTGCAACAGAGGAGAGGGTGCCTGAACTGGCCTTGTCCCATAGCCACACTGATGGATATCTTGCATATCACCATAGAACCTTCAACTGGCGATGGATGGAAATAGAGACAGAGACCCACATTGGAGCACTGGACTTAGCTCCCAAGGTCCAAATGAGGAGCAGAAGGAGGGAGAACATGAGCAAGGAAGTCAGGACCACGAGGGGTGTGTCCACCCACTGAGACAGTGGGACTGATCTAATGGGAGCTCACTAAGGCCAGCTGGACTGGGAGTGAGGGAGCATGTGATCAAACTGGACCCTCTGAATGTGGCTGGCAATGAAGGCTGACTGAGAAGCCAAGGACAAAGGCACTGGGTTTTGATTCTGCTGCGTGGACTGACTTTGTGGGAGCCTGGTTTATTTGGGTGCTCACCTTTATGGACCTGTATGGAGGGAGAAGGTCCTTGGACTTCCCACGGGGCAGGGAACCATTATTGCTCTTAGGACTAAAGAGGGAGGAGGAGGTAGGGAGGGGGAGGGAAAAGGGAGGAAGGGAGGAGGTGGAAAATTTTAATACATAAATAAATAAATTAATTAAAAAAGGAAAAAAATATGTAAGAGTTAGCAACTAAAAATATATCTGAGTCATTGGCCACGTAGTGTTGTAATAAGTACAGTTTCTCTGTTGTTATTCACGTCTGGGAAGCTGGGAAGCCAGTGATCAGTCTCTAAGTACAGTGACAGTATATG
This sequence comes from Myodes glareolus, assembly GCF_982192425.1. NCBI lineage: Eukaryota > Metazoa > Chordata > Mammalia > Rodentia > Cricetidae > Myodes > Myodes glareolus. Next base: position 26,329,927 of record NC_142046.1, on the reverse strand, counting down.
TTCTATTCCAATAACCATGAGTTCATGAGAACTGAGTATTTGGTATGCACTTCAGAGACAGGGCTCTTGACTTGGGATAAAACTGATATGAATGCTTCCTCCTGAGAACTAGCTTTCATGGTGTTAGGATGTACCACAAAACCTTTTAAAAGAGGGAAACAACCAGCCATAATACCCATAAGACCAGAACAATGACTAGAATGCAGAAATGACACTAAAGTAGTGACATCATTACTGTTGGAGCTCACAAGACTATACTTTGGATGCACAGCTGACAGATCAACAGGAGGATCCATATGAAGTGTATATGCACACGTCCACGGGGAAAAACCTATTTTGTAGTGCTGTGGAACACTTACTAATTTTTTGTAAAAGTCCCTGCCATATCTGTAAAAACCTTGTGAAGCCATGATTCTTCCCTTTGAAGTGAGATTCATTCCCAAAGCACTTCAGCAGTGTGACCTCTGCATTGGCAACAGAATGACCTTGCTCCATTCCCTCACTCCATTAGGCCTTAGAGCTATAACACTTATTGTTTGTTCTAGAGTCAAATTTATTTAGTGTCAGTCCCACAAAATTGCCTGCTAACGGACCACATAGAAATTTATACAGAAGACAGACATGAGCAGTAAGGCAGCATGTCACACCTTTGTTAAAACACATAAATCTGTGCATCCTCAAATCTGGTTATCACCAAAGAGATTAGATGCAGAGAATGGGTGAATCTAGAATTCAGGGATATTTAGTTACTTTATCTAATGGTTTGGAAAATCAGGTACTTCCCCTTGAATGCTGACTCCTTCCTGGGTGAAGCCACCTGTTCCAGAGTACTACTTTGTCAGGTTCTACCTTCCCTTTTTGTCATTTTGATATGTATATTATCATTGTCCTTGCCCATGGAATTTTCCAAACATGTCTGTAAAATCTAGAATCCTCATCTTACTCTTACGCTTTTTCTTCTTCTTGCTACTTCTACTTCTTCCCCCACTCTCCTTCTTTCTTCTCCTTATTCTTCCCCTTATTACTCTTCTTCTTCTCCATGTCCCCCTGTACTTCAATTTCTTCCCTCACATGAAAAATTTTAAAAAAACATGCAGAAGTAATGTGATTAAGTTAATTCTTTTCCCTTAGATCTTTGCTTGTCATAGACATCCAATTCTGAATCCTGAGGGGATACTGTGGCTGGTACTCAAGGACCCCAGTGGTTAATATTGGTGATAACCAATAATTCTTTATTTGACTTTAAGATCCATTCAACATGAGGAAAACCATTCCTGGTACTGGAAACCTAGCCAAGTAGCTCATTTTTAGTATATATTGTTTTTTTGGTACTGGATAGGAAATAGTCTCATTCTATGAGAATATCCCCATAGCATGAGAATAGTAATTTTAAACTATTAAAGAGTTAAAACTATTAATATTCAGAATTTGACAATAAGAGGTTACTGAAAATTCAGTCAACCTATTTTTATAACTGTTTGTAAATAATTATGAGGTTTTATAATAGCAAATGCTATCTTATATTTTATTTGGGAGTGAGACTATGTAATTTCATGTTGTTATTTGTAAACATTTGACATCATAGGGTCTCTGTCACTACCATTTTCTGCTGAGTTCAATTCATCCATAGAAGGCAAGATCAGAGTTCACTTTAACATGACTCAATGTTGTTTCAAACTTTGAGAGTCTGACCCTAAATAGTTTATTTTAGGCATATTTAAGCACAGAAAAATTTAGTGAAAAACTGTGCGGTGATTAACAACTCAATCCTCTGTGCACAATAAACTTTAAGGTGTAACAACATAGAAACTTTTTGTAAAGTACATGTGACATTTTCCATAAAGTTGCTTCTATAGATTGACAATCTAATGATTAGGGTCTTGGGCAGGATCTGGTGTAGTCCTGGTCACACAGATAGCACAAAAGGTCACCAGGTTATTTAATACATCTGCTCACAGCATTCTGGGAAGAAATGGGTAACACATCTCTGCCTTTGAAGAGACAACCCTGTGTATTTTAAAAATCCTGGATTTCTTAGTGCTCACCTGTAAGCACAAGGTCTTCTGTGCTACCAACATGACTTTAGTTTGATGTAGGAGTGAATATTGCTTTTTTTCCTTTGGGATTTGAATGTTTTCAATTTATATTAAAATACTTTCTGTCAAATATGAACATCTGCTTCTCTTCACATGTCTTGTGAAGATTTTTGCAAACAACTGTAGGCTAAAGCAAGTATTGAATCACAGAAAAATCACCTCTAAATACTATAGAGTTGTATTAAAATATTTTAATAATCAGTTCTCTTAGGAAGGATAATAACACTACACACACTGATTTCAATATTACCAATTTAAGTACACAGTCTGTTGGAAAACTTTTTATATCTTTAGTATCATTGATAAGATTTGTAAAAGATACAGAATCACTACATACTTAATAATATTTATGTTATCAGTGCTAAGAACTCATCGTTATTAACAAACCAGGTCTTGAATACAAACTTACAACAAAGCCATAGCTATGAGCTATGAATAATTAGGTTTATAATTATACCTTGCTAGTGCCACGATCCTTTTCCTATGATTCATTTTAACCATCTTTTTGTCCTTTATATTTTACTTCTAAAAGAAGAATCATAAAAGTACAACAGTTGCCCTGATTTCTTAACCAATATAATTTTTTAGAATTATCAGGGTATTATAAAGCATTTCAAATGTCAAATTTTCAGGGATATGCGACAAGGAACTTGATTGTTAGCTCCCATTTTTTTTGACCTTAAAGATGATTGTCACCAAACATTTAAAAGATATCCTGGCACAAATTAAGAAATAAATGATTGCAGTTACTCAGGTGGAAATCGAGATGTGCTAACATGCTTTTTGTTTCCAGCATAACTCCATGAACAGATGTGATTGGAATAACAAGGAAATGGAGAAAGAACAAACACAGACATGTAGAAAATCTTGGATTGGGTGGACTGAACTCTCTGTAGGAGCACATACAGCACACCAAAGGTCAGCATGTTTATTGCATATGATTGAATGGACAGGCAGGGTTATTTCATACAGATGACTCAAGCAAACAGAGTTTGTTACATACAGCTGAAACATGAGATATACTTCATTAATCTAGGTAGGAGAAGTCTCTTGGGGAAACAACCTTTATGCAGTTAATATCTGGGGAAAGGGAAAAAGTTGTGCTGTGCTTATTCAGCATACACTATCAATGTTAGCATACAAACCAGAGGAAGGCTTTGTCATCACCTGAACCTCACCCATAGGGAAGGTTTTGTGTTTTACCCATGGGTCTGAGTCCTTGGAGTCCTTGCCATGGGTAAACCCATGTCAATAGCACACATTCTTCCAGGACTTAACTCAGAAATTCCTCCTCACCATGAAGTTTTTCCTTCATTTTCCCGCAATCTGATCTGCTACTCAACATTCTGGCTAGGAAAGAGGTGAAATTAAATGCTCAAATTGGGGAGAAAAACCCTTAAAATTCTGGGAATACTCAGGTATATAATGAAGGGTTGATTGGGCCTAGAGTCTGGAGTTAATAAAAATCCAGGGTGGATGTATAGGTTTTATTGGTAAGATATTATTACAGTCCACTTACAGTAAGCTAAGAGAAGAAACTGATACCAGTTTCTTGGGAGCTCAGTCCAGTGCTCCAATGTGGGTCTCTGTCTCTATCTCCATCCATCACCAGATGAAGGTTCTATGGTGATATGCAAAATATTCATCAGTATGGTTATGGGCCCAGGCCAGGTCAGGCACCCTCTTCTCTGCTGCTCAGGGAACAATCTGGGGACCTCTCATTGGGCCTGGGAACCCCTCCAGAATCAAGTCTCTTGCAAACACTAAAATGGCTCCCTTAGTTGAGATATATACTTCCCTGCTCCCATATCCATCCTTCCTCCCTCCCTCCATCCCATTCCCCCAAGCCATCCCCAATCCTCCCCCTCTCCATTCTCTCTAACCATCTTCCCTTACTTCCATCCCCCACCCCCCGTGCACCCAAGTTTTCCTGGCAATCTTGTCTACTTCCAATATCCAGGAGGATAACCATATGATTTTCACAGACAATAAGAGAATCAATGAATAAATGGGACCTCCTGAAACTGAGGAACTTATGTAAAGCAAAGGACACTGTCAGTAAGACAAAAAGATTACCTTCCGACTGGGAGAAGATCTTCACCAACCCCTCAGCAGACAAAGGTCTGATCTCCAAACTATACAAAGAACTCAAGAAACTAGACACTAAAACTCTAATTAACACAATTAAAAAATGGGGTACTGAACTGAACAGAGAATTCACAACAGATGAACTTCGAATGGCCAAAAGGCACTTAAGGTCATGCTCAACCTCCTTTGCGATGAGGGAAATGAAAATTAAAACAACTTTGAGATACCATCTTACACCTGTCAGAATAGCCAAACTCCAAAACACCAATGATAGCCTATGCTGGAGAGGATGTGGAGTGAGGGAAACACCCATCCATTGTTGGTGGGAATGCAAACTTGTGCAGCCACTGTGGAAATCAGTGTGGCGGTTTCTCAGGAAACTGGGAGTCAACCTTCCTCAGGACCCAGCAATTCCACTCTTGGGAATATACTCAAGAGATGCCCTATCATACTACAAAAGCATTTCTTCAACTATGTTCATAGCAGCACTATTTGTAATAGCCAGAACCTGGAAACAACCTAGGTGCCCCTCAATAGAAGAATGGTTTAAAAAGGTGTGGAACATATATACATTAGAGTTTTACTCAGCGGTAAAAAGCAATGACATCTTGAATTTTGCATGCAAATGGATGGAAATAGAAAACGCTTTACTGAGTGAGGTAACCCAGACCCAAAAAGAGGAATATGGTATGTACTCACTCATAAGTGGATTCTAGCCATAGTTCATCCTGACTTTTGTCTTCCACACATTTTTTTTTGCTTTTCGTGGTTTTAATTGAACATTGTATTAGATTCCACATTTCTCTTAATATAGAAAAGATTTTGCTTTCATTTTTCGTCCTGAATTTTGATCTACTACTAAATGCTACCACACAACTTTGTAGAACACCCTGTAATCACAAAGCATTTTCACCTTGTTCTCCAGACTTTGTATGACAATGCCATTGACTGGTCTATAAGCATGTATTATCTATCTACATATATACAATATTCAAAAATAAGAGGGTATACAAGAAATTATTTTGATATAGGTACTTTGTGCAAAGTATTGCCTGCTACATCAATTAAGAAACTCTGTTTTATCTCACTGTTTGTTATCATATAATCTTCATTTCTGAATTTAGACCCAAGTTGAACATTTGTTGGCTTTTCTGTTTTTATCAGTGTATTTGTGATAACTTAAAATTTTAAAGTATGTTAAGTTTTTTGCATATGAACTAAAAACAAGAAATGAGCAACCTTCAGAGAGAAGCTGTTGCATTACCTGTGAACATGTGTGTGCTGACAAACTTCCACAATGAATATTTGCTCCCCCCTTTGTTTTCCAGTTAACACATAAATATCCCAGGATGGATTTGAGATGTTTATTATAACTTAAATAATGAGTGTTTCACTGTGACCTTATCATGTCTCTTAATAAGTCATACTATCCACATACTTTGAATTTAAAAATTAAATGTGTCACAATCTCAGGTGGCTCAAATTACCTGGAAGAACAAAAATAAAATCAAAATATGATTGCTCTTTATGAATTAAAATTAATAAATTAAAACTCATGGTAGAATTTGTACATGTTGTTTTCTTTAAAAGATCCTTAAAGACTTTATGTGTAAAGTATATATATTTATTTTCCACTTAATTCATTTTTCAAGTAGATTCCTATTGTCATAAATTCTGCATGCTGTTTTCAAAAATGCTTCTGTCCCCCTTTGCACAATAAAATAAATGAAACCATAAATGCTGGGTTCAGATTCAAAGAAGATGACTGTTTACAATCAGGTAGGTTGCTTTATAAGTGAGGCCTAGAAAATTTGTCAATGTCTTCATGTTTCCCATAAATCTGAGCAAGAGCCAGGGAGGAGACAGAAAGAGAGACAGGGTGATTTGAGTGTGGATGTATGTAACAAGTAGTCTATTACCAGTTTTTGATGGATGTATTGACCACTGTGATGGTTTCTTCACCCAAAGTGTGAGAATTGAAGTAGCTTATATCTAACATCTCATTAACTATTGATGACTTTTAGATGATTAGAATAGGAAATTGTGTTTAAAGTGACATTTCCTAATCTGATTTTCAAACTGTCTTCTTCCTTCTGCTGGATTTGGTCTATGTTTCGAAGAAAAAATGGAAAATGTTTTTGAAGTTTATCTTTGAATGCTATTAGGTTGGCATGAGCAAGTCAGTTTATTTCTACTTTCAACTCTTGGAATTTTCTTCATTGGAATACATTATAAAGCTCTGGTTTAGATACCGAAGTATCTTGTATTATACTGGACAATATATGTGTGTGGTGGAATTTCACCACAACACAATGCCTAGTAACATCCAGCAGCAAGTACTGGGTTAGAATTTGCCTATACTCAAGATTTAGGATGACAACTTTATTCAGGAATGATTGCCAAATGATATAATTTCTATTGAAGTTGTGTAATTAAATAATTGTTTATAACAATGAAAATATTAACCTCCTATGTACTGATTTCTGAAACACCATTTTCTAACTAAAATGATAAGAGCATTTTTGGATCAATTGATTTCACATATAGCAGAAAGATGCAGGAGGAAGGAAAGGAGGAAGGAGGGTAGAGAGGAATAGAAGACTGTTGCATCCTACAGTATTAGAAGAGGAAATAGAAAATAGAATGAAGTGAAAGATAGAGGCATTAAAAAAGGCCTCAGTAAACAATAATCAACAAACTGGGAAAGTAAAGTTAAGAGATAATAAGTAGAAGCACAATAACTTAATCAAACAGAGAAATATCTTCTCTTCACTGAAGTATACTGATTAAAATGCAAAGATAAAATAGCAGGACTTTTAGAGAACCATTAGTAGTCATAATTATATTTACATGAAGGAAGTTTACTATATGTTCACTAAAATTCATAGGTGAAAGCTAATGCAGAAACAGTGTGTTCATGTAGTCTCAAGAAGAAAAAAAAATGTAGCTTTTCCATAGAGAATTCTCAAGATGGGCATCACAATGAATGTAAGTGAATATGAACACATGTACAAATTGTGGTGTTTGAGAGGCACATTTTTTGTGTGTGAGACACAGACTTCTATGGCATACTTTCTAGAAATCTCTATGCGGAATATAAGGGTAACAAAAAAAATAGTTAAAAAGTAAACTCTAGATCAAACCCAAAACAAAATGAGACACATTTGAAAAGTTTACTTACCCACTAAGCTAAATAAAGGAGATTAGATTCAGAGTTCTTATTTTGAAAAGAAAAAAAGGGCAAGTGTTATGTGATAATGCTCTTATATCCTGTAAAGATTTGTCCCTCTTATTGATTTAATAAGATATTGATTGGCCAGTAGCCAGGCAGTAAATATAGACAGAGGAACAAGATTAGGAGAATTTTAGAAAAAGGAAAGACTCAGTTTGCAACAGTTACCCAGATGCAGAAGAAGCAAGATGAAAATGCTGCACTGCGGAAAGTTAACCAAGTTATGCAGCTAAACATAGATAAGAATTATTGGTTAGTTTAAGTTGTAAGAGCTGGTTAATAATAAGCCTGAGCTAATAGGCTGAACAATGTTGTAATTAATAAGTTTTATGTTATTATTCAGGTTTCAAGTCTGGATGACCAAGAAACAAAAAAACAGTCTCCATTTACATTGAATCCTGGATCACATTATTTTTTAAATTGTATTATTAGGTAGCATTATCTAGAGGAACAAAATCAATTGATTGTAAATTTATATACTATAAAAACAGCTTATTATATTGGCTTACACAACAGAGATTTATATCTGAATATCAACTTCTGCAGGATGGAAGTCTCAGAGATAGACACATGCTGAAGAGGACTGAAGATGGGAAGGAAACAAGGATTTCCCACAGACCACTTTATACCATCCTTGGCCTTTGAAAATGGTAGGTCTTTGCCCTTAGATAATAAGTTCTGGTCATTAATTCATATTATTGAGCTAAGTTAGATTTAATTTAATTACTCTTAGATTACTTGTCATGTTTTTTTAAAAAAATATAATTAATAGACTACAGAATCTGGGAAAAGGAAAGTAAATATTTCAGCACTATTTTGAAATTTTGTTTTATGTCTAAAATTTTCTCAAAATATTATGGAAAATAATAATAAATTTTACTACAAAGTGGGGAGTACATACTCTGTGAATAACTATAGAGTAAAGATTTTGGATAACCAGGACAGAAATGAGTCAAACATAAACATGGTCATTCCAAAAATGTGATTATATGGGGATTGTATAACAGAAATATTTCTACTTTGTTTCATGAGTGTTTCTGATTTTTCCTTGTCATTCAAAATACACTGTTGATAGAACAACAATTGCTAAACAGAGCTTGTTAAACTACTAAACACCAATTCCAGCAAAATGGGAAAGGGAAAAGTACAGTGTTCTGTAAAGCTCCTATGTTTGCAATTTGCCATATTAAAAGTTAACACACATTCACACACAGACACACAGACATACACACACACACACACACACACACACAGAGAGAGAGAGAGAGAGAGAGAGAGAGAGAGAGAGAGAGAGAGAGAGAGTTAATATGCCAGTGGAAAAAATACTATAGTTCTTAGTTCAAGAAAGAAAAAAATAACAGTTCAAACCTGAGAGTACCAAAATATACATTACTGTGCTATTCATGAGATTGTCTATTTGGTAAGAGAAATAGTAAAGAGATCATTGTTATGATGTTAAAATCTCTGAATAGAAATTGTCATATTGTTCGCAAAGTCAAAATTTCCGGTTGGCTTATCAATAAGATTGTAATTTCCTTGGGGCTTACACTATGGTTCACACAGCCTTATGTGTGAATCATCCACTCTAATAACAGAATGTAGATTCCTCTGGGATTATCTAGTTGCTGGCTGGCAGTTAGGATGACACACTTGTCTACACTGTGTTCTGCTGAACTGAGTTTAAAATGATCATCAAAGGCTGGAAGGAAAGGGGAAGAAACTAGGAAGAATTAGCTGCTCTGTGGAGAACCTGACAGAGTCAACCCTGCATTATGGATGATCCTGATTGGCCTAGTTCTTAGTTCACAGAATGCTTATGGCTGCCCTGAATGTACACTTTGACTCTTGGACAGGTTTGGTTGCCATAGTTCTCCAATCACAGAGAGATTTGGAAATAGGGATTGAGCCTTGATTCAGGACCTGAGTTATGATACATTTGAAACAACCTGAGGAGAAATGGTTTTGCACATTACCTGGGAAACTGAATATCTGAAGACATCAGTAGACTTTTACGTGAGCTGGCATTCTTGGAGGGTGCATAGTCCATCAGTTTATGGTCAGTTTCTCATAAACTCTTGCCTGGATTATACATTGTTCAATTTGGTTAAAAAATTCCTACTGCCTTCCATATATATAAGCAAACCTTATGTTTGGCAGGTGATACAATCTTCCTTTTTAGAAACATCTGAAATCCAAGAACATTCTTGTTTCTACTCGTACTAGTTTACACTGATGATACAAGGGTTGTTTGCTGAGTTATGATGGGGCAGCATATACTGTGTGTGGTATATCAAGTGATTGAAATTATCATCTAAAGTAATTGATCACTCTGAATCTATGACTATCTGTTCTCTGTGTCTTTAAAGACTTTGTTTTTTTTTTAATGATTTACTTCTTTTCTAACTGTCTACTACTTTTTCTTTTCTCTCCCAGGCCTATGTACATTTATACAACACTGTGACTCATTCAGAGGTCTTTTTATCTAAATTTGTCTTTACTGTATATCTGTAATTATTTTCTGACCAGAAGTGCTTCTTAAAATGCTAAGTGCCTCTTAGACACTTAAGCTGTGTCATTGTTAGGTCAAATATGGCAATGTTTGCTTGCCCCACCCAGTCCAACATGGTGGAGGAGGTCTGTTCATTGCCTCTGAGCCTTGTACTCTGCTCCAGTTCTGAGTATGCAGAGGATCTAAGTTGAGCCATTAAGTAGTTGTAGCAGTCTGCTCATAAAACCTATTTAAATGATCCCTAGCTGAACTTATAGAGAGACTCAGAATTCACACTGGCAGCATGATCAAGAAAGCCAGCATTTCAAGGGGACGGATCTAATGAGAGTTTACCAAGGCCAGTTGGACTGGGACTGAACGAGGAGGTGATCTAACCAGATTCTCGGAATTTGGCCGGATTCTCTGAATGTGGCTGGCCCGAAGTCTTTCTGAAAAGCCATTGACTATGACACTGGGACTTGTTTCCTCTGCATATACTGGATTTTGGGGATCCAGTCTGTTTGGATACTCACCTTCCTGGACCTGGAGGGAGGGGGGAGGAACTTGAAGTTCCCACAGGGCAGGAAACCCTGACTGCCCTAAGGGATGAAGAGGGAGGAGGAGAGGGAGTGGGGGGAGTGTGAGGGTGTTGGGAAGAGGGGCGGAAATGGAAACTTTTATAATTTAATAAAATTACTTTCAAAAAAAAGCCAGCATTTCAAAACTGTGGCTTTTATTCTTATACTGCTGAATCAAGAAAACCTTACTTAAAGGAGCCACAGCATGCCACAAGCAAGCAAACCCATTCAGGAAAAAAATGTGGCTAAATTTTGTTTTTTAGTGCCTAAAATTCCTTTGCAAGCCCTCTCAGGTTTAAACTGGATTTTAGTTGGCCATGTGGGCACCAATTTGTTGTAAGAGGGACTGCTAATTCATTCTTCTACTGCCTGGCAGCTCAGACCCGAAATAATTACACAGAAACTTTATTTATTAAATCACTGTTTGGCCCATTATCTCTAGATTCTTATTGGCTAACTTTTACATCTTAATTTAACCCATCTTTATTAATCTGTGTATTGCCATGAGGCTGTGGCATACTGACTAAAGTTCTGGTATTTGTCTCTGGCAGGGCTACATGGCTTCTCTCTAACTCCTCCTTATTTCTCCCAGCATTCAGTTCAGTTTAATCTTCCCCACCTACACCCTGCACAGACCCAAGACAATTTGTTTATTAACCAATGGTATTTACAGCTTACAGAGGGGAATCCCACATCACCCATGCATTCAAGTTTACCTCCCACTTTCTCTTCAGTGAGGTTCAGTGGTTGGATTGCAATTTATTCTATGCTAATCTTACCTATCCAAGAGCATAAAAGGTCTTTTCATTTGGAAACACAGATTTTTTTTAACATTACAATTTACAACAGTGGCAAAATTGCAATTATGAAGTAACAACAAAAATAATTTTATGGTTAGTGGTCAGCAAAACATGAGAAATTATATAGAGTCACAGCATTAATAAGGTTGAGAACCACTTCGTTAGATCCTCTCATTTTCTACTTTTAAGTACTTATGACTTGTTCAGACTGATCTGCATGACTTTATAATTCCTCTAGCAGTTCACACTGAGCATGTAGGAGATAGTTCCAAAATCTCTTCAGGAGGATTCTCAATGGGATGAGAAGTTTGACTCTGGTGCAGCCAACAGTTGCTGCCTGTCAACGATTTTTACCTTATCATCTTTTGTGATGTGTATCCTGTGGGTTAGATTTTGGTTGTCTCTCTGGATCCATACATTGTAAATGTGACCCTCAGCATAAAGGTGATGCATCTGTGGATCTTAGGGTGGTAAAGAAGAGTGAAAGGTCTTTAGGTAAACTAGGGGCCTGCCCTCGGACTGGATTAGAGTACTTTGATAGAGACTCTGCTTAGTTTTCCATGTGTTTCATGGCTGCTGAACGTTTTCCTGCAATTGAAATCTAGAATGAGGTGACAGTCACCAGAGACTCCTCATATCTGAATCAAAGCTGATGACAGGTCCTGAACCTCCAATACTGTGAGATAAGTATATGTCTTTTCTTTATAGTAGCTTGCCTCTGGTACTTTGTTACAGTTATGAATAATTTTGTTATATACTAACTAATAACGTATATGAAGAGGTATCAAATAAAATCACCAGTTTCCTAGGTAAAACTGTAGGATAGTTACTTACTGCTTGGTCTATGACATTTGGAAATAGATATACATATTTCATTGCACTGAAAGTCACAAATTTATATATATATATATAGTTATTTTGCTTCAACATAAAAGTTGCAAGGAACCTCAAAATGATTACAATAATCAAGTTTTCACTATGCATAGTTTCTTTTCTACTAAAGAAAACTTCTTTTAAAGTGAAATTTGCATTTTCTTTTACTTTCCAATCATTCAAAAATACTCAATAGGCCAAGGTCATATTCAAGATTTTTTTTTTATGAGAGCTAATATTATGAGATAAACTTGCTAAGAAATTCACAGTCGGTTTCATGTGTTCTTCCAAAATCCTTTATTCTGAAGCTTTAATGAGCATGAAAGAATACCTGGCAAATTAACAACATGTTGCTGGGTCCTTTTGCCCAGAGTTTCTCACTGTACAGATATGGACAGATGGTTAGAAACTGGATGCCTATCAAGAAACAAGGTAAGACTGATGCTGTTGGTTCTGACTTCACACTTTAAGAGCTATAACCTAATTTATCTTTATTCTATTACAATATATAGTAACTAAACAAGGGTCTTAATTTTGCCATGAACAGTCCACTCATCAATAACAAGTTACTGTGTTCTCCAGCCTACTATGTTACTTTAGTCTGAAACCTTTGGTCCATTACAATGGAAAGAAGTTAGAGAATATCAAGTCCTATGTTCCCTAAACATTCTCATTACATGGTAGTCAGCTGAGCTACTGCCTAGGTACAGCCTTTAAGCCTATGTCTTCAGTGTACTCATCTTCCTTACAAGGAAAAATTTACTCCATCCATAGCTAAAGAAAATCATTTGCTTCAAATAGAAGGAAACTCTAAAATTAATTTGAAATGCCACTTAATCTTCAAAAGAAACGAATATAGGTGATAACAGAAACGATAGTTATAAAGGCATCTATAAAAGTACATTATTTCACAAGATAAAAATGTTTGCTTATGATTCATTCTTAACAAAGGGGATTTCTCTCCATGTCACTTTAGTTAATACGGAAAGGAAAGTCAACAATAAGTTAATTCCATTCTTTCAGTTGCAATATCTGCTTTCCCTGATATTAAGCATGCTAATATAGTCAGAAGGACATGTGATCATAGAAGTTTTCTTGGGACTACTGCCTACCAACATTTATTTCTTAGACCGTAGTGTAAAGCGGCAGACTCACTGGATCTTGATAGCCAGCCTCTGCAGCCACCTCCACAGTGATCTTGGTCTTCTCTTCCGGACTGCCATTCTCTATAAAGGAAAACCACATTATTGATGTTTTTGTGAGGCATGGAAACGCCTTTCCTGGTGTAGCTGGCAGCAAGGAGACTCTTCTTAGATACAGAGGTTCAATATAATTGAAAAAGTCAATAAAGTTCATAGAAGTTTTCTCAAATCTCTCTGTGTCCCGCATCATCAGTTACAAATATCGATGACATGGTTCTGAGTAGAATGAACATAGAAAAGATCTTTCAAATCCCTGTAACTAAATGAGTGTCTGAAAGTTACTTCAATTTTACCATTTGGGAGCAGAAAGGCAGAGACTAAAATGACTTGTTGAATACAAATATTGAGCAACGCCAGAATTAAGACTCATCCAGTTGGTACATCCTGAATCTTCTGCTCAGACTATCACATGGGAGTCAGAAGTTGTGCTGAAACTTTCCTTCCCTTGGGTAATCTGTTATCTCCATCAGTATCACTCCCCACAGGAACTACCTAAAAAATGGCTCTTCTGCAGTTTGTCTACCTGCTGGTCTAAAGACTCTCAAAAAGTCTAGTGCCTGCTGCTCTATTCATCCAGGCTTTGTTGTGTCCCTAACTCTCCCTAGGCATTATCTAAAGGACCCATTTTCTGAAGCTTTTCTGCCTGCCGATCTACAGAAAGATCAGAAGGCTCAGTGCCTGCTGCAGTGCCAATACTCTGAGTGAGTTTACTGCATATCTTTGCCAGGGCATCTGGCCTATGATTGTAGATAGTATGGCTCAGCCCGCTGCCATGCCTTTTGTTTCACACCCCAGCCTCCATTCCATACACTATTTTTTTTTGTACTCTGAGAAACACCAAATAAATTTTATAGGTAAAAAATCATTTCTATTCTCACCAATACAACCACTTTCCACATAAGTAAAGGCACAACCAAAAAGTATAATTTATATAGAATAATTAGTTTTAGTAATTTTAGTATGCAAAATTAGCAAGCACATCGTGATCAAACTTGTATATGTAAAAATCCACTTGTAAGTTATTTTGTATGTGTGTATATATTGTGCATATGCTTGTGTGTTTAGATTGTAAGGTGATAAGAAAGGAAATCTAGCCCCAAAAGGAATAAGATCATTAACATAAGCCTCTCACAATGCTGAATACTGTCAGCAACCCTCAGTTCTTCAGGTTTAATAGGATGAGACCATCTGATACTGAGTTCTCTGGTGCAAAGGGAGTTATTGGTCTACCACAGTCTATCTCAATATCTGTAGATCTCCATAAAGCTTTTGCCTACTTCTACTATGCATGTGCATTGTGGCCAGGCCCATGCAGTACACATACAGACTACAATGACCTTCTTTGGCAGCTGCAGAACAGACACAGCTCAACAATGTTAAGGCAGTCTACTCCCCATATTCTTTCTCCGAAGTCAGTCAGGGCCTGAACTTTACCCTATGAGAAATATCTTCTGATGGAAAGAATTTTATGTCTGCATTTGTGATGGATGTGTTGGTAGTTCAAATGTATGAAACAGGTTTCAAATTCTTTGCCACAAGAGACTCCCTCGGCAAAGACATTTGGGAGCATCCCAGTTTCTCTGGGAAGTTGAAACACTAAAGCTGTTAGTCTGATACTCTGAATTCTTCCATGAGGTGATACAGTTAAATGACAAGCTCCCTGCCAAGCCACTGAAAGAATGTAAGAATATCCTGTTCTACAGTCAGTGGACAGTGACTGTTTCCCTCAGACTCAAGGATTTCTGTCAGGATTAGTCTGTAATACAAAGTGTTGAGAGTAGTATAATCATACAGCTGATAAGGTTTATGCCTGGATACTGTCTTACCTGTAGGGTACTCAGAACTTAGAAAAAAAAATCTTAAATTTCTTTTATTATTATTTTTTATTCTTTTAGTACTATGAAATAAGTACTATTTTTCCCTTTTTAGGCTATCAAGTCATAACGTCCTAAGCTCAAAGAGGTAAAATTTTACAGCCAAGTTGATATGACTCGGAGGCATCATCACTTGCTAAAGCACAATGTGAAAAAAGCTTTCCCAGTGTCTACTGCTGAGCCTGCCATGCATACAGATACCAGGGAGCCTTCAGCAGCAGTTCTCAGGAGAACTCATATTGCCAGTTTCTAATAAAATGGTGCAGCATAACATTAGTATATGGTTTGGAAATTACTGGAAACAGTCCACAGGTAGGGAAGGATGGCAACAAAAGTCTTTGTCCAAAGCATGCTTTCTAGAAAGTTGTTACGGAAAGAGAAGAAAACCCAGGATGCCTTGGACAGCAAAACCACAGAGTGCAGGATGATCCAGTTTTGCAGATTCGTGACTACTTGGCCAGAGATCTCAGTCCGACGGGGAATTTCCACAGACAGAGGGCTGAAAACTTTAGAGAACTTCCAGTATGAGCCAAATGTATGAGCACCAGGGCTGGGGTGATGTTTATGAGAAAAGCCAGGAGGGACAGAAGCAGGTCAGTAGAGACTGGGGGACAGAGAACAGAAGCCACTCCTTCTCCACCAGAGGCATAGACCAAAGTATAATGCTGCTGGCCACCATCCAGACTTCAAGTAGAGAATCTCACTATTCAGTCACAGCCACACCAGTGTATTCAGCAAGGCGGAGAAAGGAAAACCCAACAAGCAGGTTTAAAAAAAAATCATCTCTTTCAGTGCATTGTCAATGATCACACATTGACTCTGAAAATCAGACACTTTAACAATTTCCCTCTAATTTCATTCATCCTGTGTGGGGTTCCCCTCATCAGTTCCAGATATAATAACTGTCAAATTTTTTTGAAAAACTGTTTTCATAAAGGAGAATGTTGTGACAAAGAAAGTGAGACTCTTGTCCTGTTGTGAAATTGGCACCGTCTTTCTGTGAAATTGTTTCTTTAAGTGGATGTCACATTGCTCTGGGTATGATCTGAACGTCGCTGCGATTGTTTAACACTCTTCCTTCCTTAACTCACCAGAGCTCCTAGGATTTCTAGTCTGCTGGACCTCTATCAACAGCTACTAAACTTTCCCATTTGGTGAAATCATTCCGAGGTAGATACTGAAGCAAACAGACTATGAAGATTACAACATGCAGTGAAGGAACAGCCAGTCACAGCTTTCTGCAGGCCTGGGCTATGTCAGAGGACCAAGGGGTTAGTGCATTCAGCCCTCTTGCTTTGAGAAGGGCAGTGTTGCCATAGTTTCTTATCTCCCTAGTTACAGGTCTGCATGAACAGCAAAGAAAGCTCACAGAAAGCATAGCTGCGGGAATAGGACAGCTTGCTCAGACAACGGACACCAGGGAATGTGAAAAACCCCTCTAGGCCTCATTCTCCAGCTACCTTCCTTGCATAAACTCAGATTTCAACCTACCAGTTTCAAGTGCCCATAATCCCTATTAAAAAAAATCTCAAACAGAAACTGGTTGTTCTAAAATAAGAATTAATATAGCTTTAAAATATTTTCATACGTCCTAGCAGCTGAGGAGAAATGAGTAGGTTTTAAAAGAAATAACATCAGAGAATTACATACAGCAGAGTTAATATTGACTGACTCATTGCCTCTGATCACTACTCCTGTGAAGGCTACAATGGCTTTGGTCATTTCAGCTTTATAAATAATGGCCTTGAAGGACAATTCGAAGTGTGCCTTAAAAAGCACCAAAGAAATGCTGAAACCTTTTCACTAAAATTTAGTTTGCAATTCATCCACTCTACTTGAAAGGATTTTCTCTAGTAGAGTGGCATTGTGAACCAAAACTTCAGGCTCCATTTCTGTCCTTTGCTACCTATTTAAGAGTTTTACATCTTGAAATAGATTGTAATACTTGCAGTGTTATATATTATAACATATATTGTAACATATATTGTAGCAGATTATAATACAATTGTAAAAGTTACAGTGACTTATGCTTGCCTTAAATAAAGGGTAAAATATTACATAGCTCCTCTTAATCAATACAGAACTCTTAGATGTATTTTTTTTTGTGCAGATTACCAGAGCTGCTGTAGCCTCATGTACACACCCACAATAACACGCTCAGAATATAGCACTTTTCAGCACTCCTTCCTATGGTCTAGCTCCTACATTTTTTTGTATTCTGTTCTGTGACACTCCCTAAGTCTTGGTGGGACTGGGTAGGAAGGTTGAAAGAAATATCTGATATTTTTACTTATTAATCAGTACCTTATTCTTAACCTTTTATTCCATTGGGCAGCATTACTTTGGTTACTGTCTGCTGCAAAAAAAAAGTGAAAAAGAAGAGAAAAAAATTCTCTGACTATGGTTGAGAGCCCAGATCTATGGGCAATTTGAAGATATTACCATGTAGCAAAATAACAGTTTCAACTTCTGTCTTATGTCCTGTGACTTCCTTAGCCATGGAATTTTAACCAGGATTATAGTACCAGACAAAAAATTTTCTTCTGTAGAGTAGGCCTCAAATCCATTCAGAAAGTGGTTAATTACCATATAATGGCCTTGTCACTATTACATGTTTTTGTCCATCCTGCCTAACAGGCCAGTGTTGTCACATGAAGGTTCCCACACTAGAAAGGACCATTGATTTTTTTCTTCTCTCAAGCAGTTTGTGTAGCACGTTCAGGCACTGCAAAAGTCTGTCAGTATGGAAGAAACTTTCCAGTGGGCTTGAAATTGAAGTTTTAATGTCTTTTAGCCAAAGTATGAGGTGTCTCCTTCAATATAATCAACAAGTAGTTATGGGGGGGTAACTATACGCAATGAGAATACTTTAAAAGTCTCAAGTTTCAAGGAATGATAAAATCTATTACTTGTACTTCTGTTTTTCTGTTGGCAATAAGATATTTTGATATAATATTTCACTAGCTCTTAAAAAATAAGCTCCAAGCTTTTAGAAAAATTTGAAGTACCGGTTCTACAATAATGTCTTTCTTAGTACATTTTATTGTTCTGTTACCTGGCCAATAATAGCATTTAGAATTTCAGAGACCTCAAAGGAATTATAAAAGCAGCAAACAGCTTCCACTTTCACACTGAATGTAGTATTTCAGGGGAAATTGTGATGGGCCAAGTAGACTTTCAGGATATTTGAACTGGAACGGAATTTTGTACCACTGATCTTGGAAGAGAAATAAAAGTAATTCAGATCGTCTTTCCTAGAAGTTATTTTACTACTAGTTCTAATTGACTTGTATAATGCTCATAAAATGTGTGATTATGCATAATTGATTCTTTGACTTAAGTATAGAAATATATTCCTTAAAAGAGGTAGCACACTCGAGTGAGACTATTCTTCGCTGAATCATTAAGCTTTCTGGGTCAGTACTTGAAAACTGCTCTGTGAAGGGTTCTCACATTCCCACATTCTGTGACAGAACCACTGGGGAATAAACAGTATAGTTAGAAGCAAGAGATGCAGTGTTGTTTTTACTTTGGACACAAATTAGTTGGGTGATCCTAAGAGGATTGCTTCAACTCGTTCTGGTTTTGGTTTGTTGGTGTTATTTGTTTGTTTTCATTTGTTAGATAATAAACATGGACAAGGAAGTTGTCCTCACATGATTCATAAAATGCTAGACATGAAATGGGTCATTTTCCTCAAAAGAAGAAATTTGCTTCACAAATGGAAGAACAATGCTCTAGAGGGACTTATCCCAAAATTCATTTGTATTAGGGACTTATTATTTTCAACTGAAAAATAAACCTCTGTTATCTAGGTTTTGAGACAATTCTTGCTTCTGCATAGTGAATGTTTGAGTTATTACTTCGAATGTTTGAATTACTGCTCTAAAAAGTACAAATTATTTTAAGAATTAAGGATTAAATAAGCATACAACTATATAAGTATGTTCAACACATATTTATTACACAAATAGAAAATGAGATTATGTATTATACAAAATATAAAACATTTTACTTAACATATTATTTAAAAGTAACAGCATTACCCAGATGATTAGTGTAAAAAGATAAATTTGCTACATTTCAAAACAGTTGTTTGGATTTCTCACAAAGTTGATTTTGTAAAAGTCTTTTGATGAAACATTTAGTAGTCAGTATTTGTTCATGATTGCTCCACAACAAATTTCAACCACTGAATATAGTGCCGATATTGCTTAAAAATTAACTACCTTCAGAAAAGTCTATTCCAACTGCAAGTTCTCCTCCTCAAGTATATGTTTTTTCAGTAAAAGCACAAAATATAACTTGTAGAAAAAAGTATGAAAAGATGACTCATTGCTGAGTTCTTAAGCTCCCAGGGGATCTTATTAACTTGGAGAATTCATTACAGCTTTGGAAAAGTGATTTGTCAAACCCTTGTAATTCTCATGTCACTAAGAAACTGTCAGAACTGGGCCACATGAAAAGATCTTATAGGAAAGAGATATATGAAACCCCAAAGTTTTATCAATTTTAGCTAAACCATAATTTCTAAGCAGACTAAAGAGTTTGGTCCTTGGCCAGCTCATTCTCTGGGTATGTGAGATCTTGGTCTGGTCAGTTTTTAATTTGAACTTTGCCTTCAGAAATGCGAAGTCAGATCCACAGCCGAGGAAAACATAGCTCATGCTTAGCAGTGCCATCTGAAGTGCCAAGTATTGCCTCCAATACCCCACTCTCTGCTGAGAATATGCATCATCTGTTCACCAATGGATGTAATCTCTACACCCTGTTCTTTATAAATATCATAGGCATTACTGATTAAAATAAAATGGCACTAAAAATGATGTGTAAGATATGTAACAAAAATGAAGAGTCAGAGTCCATGGTTTCAAAATCTTACTCTGATAAATAACTTCACCTTTAATCCTCCCAGCTGTTACTTTCAAAGTTCGGACGGAGGTGTGGAGCTGGGAAGGGCCAGGGGGATGGGGTCTTCTATGGGACACTAGCTACCAAGAAATATGGACACGTACCAGTATTTCCAGAACCCTGTTCAGCCATTCTAGTGCAAACTAGCTGTTTTCCACCTAAGAAGGTCTGGGACTTTGGAAATATGTTTAATTTTTTTCTTCTACTCACTTCAATGGATTATAATTCTTAAATGTTCAAGGTGTTGAGAGGACACAGTTGCTGCAGAAAATTACAATAACGGTACCTCTGAGTTTCTAAAGTGCACCAAATAATGTCAAGTAACACCAGATTGCTGTGATTTTGGGATTCTTAAAATTGATTTGGCAATTCATTTTTCTGTCTCTTCCTATCAGGACTGTCACTTCTCATTTCTATCCATACAGTTTCCTCTAGCAGCAATCCGTTGGGTTCTCACAGACAGAGCCTAATTTAAATCTATTCAGAGAAGGAAAATCTAGCCAATCTGCAGTTATATATGTATGATAATGATGAATGAATTCCAAATCGTAGCCTAAGGGCTATTTTATGGCTAAAGGGACATAAACTTAGAGCTTTTTGATTCGTATTTTCTCTATTCTGGACATATGCAATGGTGTTTTATGCATTGAGCATAATTTAGTTAGGGTTGCAGCCATCCCCATGTACAAGCTCAATTGTGTTTCATAGTTTTGAGAAGGTTGCACTCGGTAGCCTGCGAAACCACATCACTCAGAAGTTGTCATTAGATAGGAAAGAAACGTATTAGCTTATGGTAAAAGTTTGGAAATCTTGGTAAGTAGTCATGATGTTTCATCTTGATTTCCTGCTTGGCAGACTTTAGAATAACAATGGCAAAAAATATCTGGGCACAATTCTGAGAGAAGACCCAGTGCACATGTTGGCAACACCTTTCTCAGATGGGGATTTCAGACAGAGCAAAAAGGAGAAAGCACAGCAGCAGATGTCCATCAGTCTCTACTTCCTGTCTGGAGTGTGACCAGTTAACTGGTGTGAACATGACTTCCCACCTCCCACCATTCTGTACAGGGCACTGGAAACTCTTCCTTCTTAACTTCTTGCTTTTCCTAAGTTCTTTGTCATAAGAACAAGTCAATTGGCTGAATAATCGTGTGCTTAATATTTGAAAGCCAGAAATTTCAAGCATGAAGCCAAACTTCCAGCCTTACATGAAAATGAAATGTCCGCCATTTAAACCGTAGCTTCAGCTATGGAAAGAACACATGAGAACTAAAGCGAAATAAAATTTTATAGCAGTTTTGGGTTTTGGTCAAACTGTGCTCTCTGCTCCTTTACTGCAATACAAGCTCTGACTCTCCCATCCTGTGATCACACAAAGGAGTGAGCTAACTGCAGATGCAACTCATTACAAGTTTCAATGGGGGAGGAACCCTAAGCCAGATCATTGCTTTTCTAAGGAATCTCACGTGGAAGGATGAAGAAATGCCGGGAAGACAGTTATATAGAAATGAAGGCAGAAATTAGAGAAAAAGCACCACAAGCAGAGTAATTCCTGGGGCCACAGGAGGTGGAGGGAAGAAAGGATATGGATTTGAGAGGAGGCAGAGGCATGGAAGGGCTTCAGTGGAGGGGAGCAAGGGAGTCAGTCCTAGCTAAAGGGTCTCTGGACTCCGTTTCTGCAGTGCATGGTGTCTTGAACAATAGGGACGTAACAACCTTATCTGTAGGAGTAATCCAAGATGACAGCAACCCAATATGGCAGTAACAGGTTGAATGCCTTGGGAATCTCTCAGACACCCTTTAGTCAATAACTCAAAAGAGAGGCTCCTCCCGTCTGGAGTTGAGGTTTGTATTAGGTGTACTTTGGCACTTGGAGGAAGTACCATCAGCTCAGATGAGACAATTCATGAAAACCATATATGTCCATTTGTCCATTGAGTGCTTTCTGATTATTTTAGGTCAATAGTTTAATATCAGTCCTTGTGGCTTTTAAACCATCTATATTGTTATTTTACCTGTATTACCACATATCCTCTATTTACCTTTCTCCCATTTCCCTGTGGACCACCTTTTCAATTTGCAATTTTATTTCAATTAGAATCTTTTTTTTTTAAAAGACACTGGAACGTGACACTACCAATATGTCCCATTTGTCCTTTTACTCTTTTAAAAACATGTTTAAAAATAATTTGTAGAACTTTATTATATTATCTATATGAAATTAGTAGTTGTATGATTTCTAGAAATAATGCAAATAGTTCTTTAATAAAGATGATTTTGTCATAAATTTCTTCGAAAAAATCAATATAATGCTAACACATGTAAAATGATATTGTTGTATAGTTCCATAGCTATGGGAAATGGGGATAAAAACTAGGCTTTAAATATATGGGAGATACAGAACAGGGAAACAAACAAAAAACATTATTAAGGGCCCTTACTTCCCAGTGAACCTAGAATAGAACCATCCTTATCACTATCAAAGTTCTACAGAGAGTTGGACCAGCTTATACCTAAGAAATCAGAGCAGATTCTAAGAACTCTGTCCTGACATTTTGAAACCATACTCATGAACTTTGACTTACAACCAAAATTCTAATAGTGAGCTGGCAAGCTATGAGACCCATCAACAAGAACTTGCAGGCTGATTGTATTTTTGGACCAATAGAGAAGCTCCTGTAAAGAGGTCCTATATCAAAGTTTAGAAAATTCCTGCAAGCAAATATGAACATAAGACCATATATATATATATATATATATATATATATGTATATATATATATACATATACATATATATATATATAGTTACAAGCTACACACATACACAAAAAAAGATTTTAAAAAATCAGCACTGAGCCTTCAAGAATTTTATATAATTATCAGACTATATGATAATGCACACTTTAAAGAATAAAAGATAAAGAAAGAAGTGTATACTTTCAACAACATATATTCATTTCATTTAACCAATGTTAACTTAGGACCATTACAACAAGAATTTTGTTTTGGTTGCTTAGGTTACAAAAACTAACAATCTCTCATTGCTGGGATTTATATTCTAGTTGTAAGTGACAGATGAACAGGAAAATAAGCAAAATCTGTTCCATAGCAAAATGTGCTAGGAATAAAAGTAGAGGGAATAGAGAGAGTGTGGACTCACCAGTACATTGGGAATCTCAGAAAGCTATGTGAGACTAAAACTATAAAGAAAATAAACATAATTTATAACTAGAGAATGAATGTGACAGAAGAGAAAAATCAAAATATAATGGTTCTAAAGTGGTTTGTGTGAAACTGTAAGGAATCCTGAATGGTTGTGTGCTGCAATTTGGTAGGAAGAGTTTCTGAAATTGTAGTTCACTCATAGGTAATTGGGAATTCAGAGGTGCATGTTGGTAAAAATGTTTAGGTCATTAAAAACATGCCTTTCAATTAAAATATCTCTTTCCTTGCTCTCATCTCTGTGCTTCCCCCATTTCAACTATACTGTTTCCTCAAGTTCTCCTCCCTCTCCCCTTCGTCCCTCATTTTCCCCTTTCACCCTTCATACTCCTCGCATCCCCATGCTCCCAACATTGTCAGGCATTCTTGTCTGTTTCTCCATTCCAGGTACATCTATGTATGTTTTTCTTAGGGTTCACCTTGTTAGTTATCTTCTCTTGGACCATGAACTATAGGATCAATACCCTTTGCTTTACATGTATTATCCATTATCAAGAGTATATACCTTGTTCATCTTTCTGGGTCTGGGTTACTTCACCCAGGGTGGTTTTCTCTAGTTCCATCCATTTGCATGCAAATTTCAAGATGTCAATATTTTCTTACTGCTGAGTAATTCTTTAATGCATAAATTTTCCTTATCTATACTTTGGTTGAGGGGCATCTAGGCTGTTTCCAGGTTCTGGCTTTTACAAATAATGCTGCTATGAACATAGGTGGAAAAAATGTCCTTCTAGTATGATTGAGTATACTTTGGGTATATGCCCAAGAGTGGTATTGCTGGGTCCTGAGGTAGGCTGATTCTGAATTTTCTAAGATATCGTCCTACTGATTTCCATAGTCGCTGTACAAGTTTACATTCCCAACAGCAATGGAGGAGTGTTCCCCTTACTCCACATCCTCTTCAGCATAAGCTATCATTAGTGTTTTTGATCTTAGCTATTCTGGCAAGCATAAGATGGTATCTCAGACTTGTTTGGATTTACATTTCCCTGATCACTAAGGATGTTGAACATTTCTTTAACCGTCTTTTGGCCATTTGAGACTTTCCTGTTACTAATTCTCTGTTTCATTTAGTATCCCATTTTTAAAAGTGGGTTATTTGTAATTTTTTGGCTAATTTCTTGAATTCTTTATATGTTTTGGAGTCAATCCTCTGTCTGATGTGGGGTTGGTGAAGATCTTTTCCCATTCAATAGGCTGCATTTTTGTTTTTATTGACTGTGTCCTTTGCTTTACAAAAGCTTCACAGTTTCAGGAGGTCCAAATTGTTTACTCTTGCTCTCAGTGTCTGTGCTATTGGTATTTGAGGGAGGCATTATGGAGCTAGCAAGAGACCTGGTACTAGAGAAATTCCCAGTAATCCACAAGGATGAATCCAGCTAAGTCCCTTAGCAATAGAGGAGAAAGGGTGTCTGAACTGGCCTTGCCCTGTAGTCAGACTGATGAATATCTTAAATATCACCATAAAACCTTCATCTAGCAACTGATGGAAGCTGAGGAAGAGACCTGCATCACAACACTGGACGAAGCTTCCAGAATCCAAGTGACGAATGAGAGGAGTGGAAATATGAGCAAAGAGGTCAAGACCATGATGGGTACACCCATTTAAACAGTTTACCTGAATGAATGGGAGCTCACCAACACCAGCCAGTCAGGGAAGGAAACAGAATAGGTCCAAACTGGTCCCTCTGAATGTGGTTGACAGTTACATGGCTGGGGCAGACTGAGGGGCCAATGGCAATGGCACCAGGATTTATCCCTACTGCTTATACTGGCTTTTTGGAATCTATTCTCTTTGGATCGATACCTTGCTCAGTCTAGATATTGTGGGGAGGGCCTTGGACCTTCCCCAAAGCAATGTGCCTTACCCTCTCTGAGGAGTAGATGGAAGTAGGGGGGTGTTAGCTAAAAGGAATGGGAGGAGGGGAGGAAGGGAATGAGAACTGGGATTGGGTATGCAAAATAAAGAAAAGATTGTTTTCTTTTTTAAAAAAAATAATAAAAATGAATAAGTTAAACAAGAAAGGTAGAATGAGGAAGAAAGAAAGAAAAAAGGAAGGAGGGAGGGAGGAAGGAAAGAAGGAAGAGAGGAAGGAAGAAGAAAGGAAGGAAGGAAGGAAGGAAGGAAGGAAGGAAGGAAGGAAGGAAGGAAGGAAGGAAGGAAGGAAACATGCCCTTAAAGAGTATGGCAGGGTTCAATTTCTCCTTTTTCTCTCTCTTTGCTCTTTGTCCATAACTGTATCTGAATTACTTCAATATGTGTTTTTGCCCTGAGGAGTTGCTTTAACATAGAACTGGTAACATTGATAGCAACTAGGCATGATCCAGAAAATCTGAAACCATGAGACCAAAGAAACGATTTCTCTTTACTTTGTCATGTATCGGCTGTCATGGTGACAAAAGTGACAGAGACGAAACAGGAGCAGGAGGATCAGTTGTAGAAAAAACAAGGAAGGCAAGGAGGTTGTGCCAGGACAATGAAGTGGAAAACAACAAATACTGAGAAGGTAGCACAAAGAAGCTTATTAGAGTTTCTGAACAAAGCATGGGGTTGCTGAGACATACATATTGAACAGGTTGCGTATGAGACAAAGCTGAAGAAGGAAATACAAAGTGCCATTGAAGAAAACCGGAAAGCAGATGTAAAAAAAACAATAGATCAAAATTGTGAAAGCCAGCCTAACGTACTTTTAAAATACAATAAAGAGAACCCATGTATTTCTAGGAGGATTTCCAAAGTAGAAAATAAGACTGGAGAGAGGCAGTATTTGGAATGACACTAAATTAGAATTTTTCAGAGCTTTAAAAATTCATGATACTTCAGGTTCTCATTGGATCCTGAGAAGAGTAAACAGAAGTAAATATACATCCTGCCTTAATGTAGGTAAATTTCAGCTCATCAAAGCTCAAAGCTCTTTAAAATGCCTAGGAAAGCAGGAGCCAGTGGTGTTGCTCTGTGGGAGAGCATGTGCTTGGCATAAAGAACCACTGAAATGTTTTTAAATATAAAACTAACATGACAAAGGAGAAAGAAAGAATAGAGAAGTGACAAGTCTTTCCTTCCAGAGCCTTCCGTTTTATCTGTTTAGTTCATTGTTACATCAGGAGGCATTCACCACTGCTATTCCTACAAGATGAGGCACTTTGAAAATCCTAATCAGCGTGTTTAAAAGCTTCTTCTTTAAAAGGCAGTTTTATCATGAGGCTCTTGGTAGGAGCTGAAAGCAAACTGTGAAGTTTCTCATGTGTTATGTCAATTGTTTTATTCTAACCTTTTCAGTGTTGAGAAGAGAGGAGTAAAGGATAGAAAGAGGAGAAAACAGTCCTAGGTGTTTGTTGAGGTTCACAAAGAGATGGCTGAGTTTCCAGGTGAGAAGCATCCAGAGTTCATGGCTATTTTTTAATGTGAATATTGTTTGCTATATTCATTTACAGTTGCTATTGACTGTGTCATCTTGGGAGGGTTTGTCAGGAGATTTTATCTATTCATGTTTGTGTGTTTGGGGAGAAAATCAGAATTTTATAATCTACATAGGAAAGCAACTTTATTTTTTACAATATGTCATCATTTTTCATTCCCTGTGATAATACACCCCTGTATAATATCATAGATCTTATATAAATCTTATATAGAGTAGTAACTTTTCTTGTTTTGATAAAAGATCTTACAAAAGCATTTTAAGGGATAAGGTGCTTGTTTTGATTTACTGTGTATGGAGATGTTCATTGTGACAGCAAGAATGTGAGGAAGCTCACCAGAGAACATCCAGTCAGGAAGATGAACAGATACAAGCTACGCTTAGCTCTCTTATTCCTTTGGATACAGCCTAGGAAAATGAGCCTACACAATAAATGGTACCATCTCCATGGAGGATAGACCTTACCACCTCAAGTCACCAATTCTACATCACTCACTAGCATACTCAGGGGCTTTCTCCTCAATGGTTTTATGATGGAGGAGGGTTAACTGTCTATGTGTTATTTTCATTGGTTAATAAAGAAACTGCCTTGGCTTTCAATAGGACAGCAGCTTAGATAGGTGGAGTAGACAAAACAGAATGCTGGGAAGAAGACAATGAGGCAGTCACCATGACTCTCCTCTCCGAGACAGACACAGGTTAGAATCCTCCTGGTAAGCCACCACCTCGTGGTGCTACACAGATTATTAGAAATGGGTTAGATCAATATGTAAGAGTTAGCCAATAAGAGGCTACAGATAATGGGCCAGGCAGTGTTTAAAAGAATACAGCTTCCGTGTAATTATTTCAGATAAAGCTAGCCGGGCGGGCAATGGGAAGTGGCCTGCCGCTCCTTCTACAGTTTTAGAGCCTTTCAAATTTCTAATAGTCATTGACTATCACACCATGGTATTTTAAACACTGAGAATGCTTATTATATTAAACAGTTGCCTCTTTCAATCCCAACTTGATACGTATTGGAAAACTAACAAAATAAATGACCCCTCCTTTATTGTTCAGATGTCCTACAGTGAATTCAGTCTACCGTGAAGTGAATGCTCTGTGTGAGAAAAATAATGGACATCTTGAATCAGTCCATGTCCCAGCCTGGTGATTAGGAAGCTGAGAACTTGGACCAGTGTAGGGAAGAGATAGTGGGATGCAGATTCTAACTTGAACTGAAGCTGAAACCCAGGCACTTCACAGTCTAGTTCACTGACCAATAAAAACAATTTTAAGATGAAATTGATAAATACATCAAGACGTGATTTTAAAACACTAAACTCCTAAACACAAGTTCCTATTTTCATGGGAAGCCTTGAGCTATTGCAGTAGCCACAAGGCCCCGGGGCTAGTTTTAGGCATGAGCTTGTGATAACAGAGCATGACGTCCACAGTGCAATTCCTCCTAAGAAGAGCAGAGATGATGACTGACAACAGAGCAGCTAATCAGATCTTGTGCTGCAGCCATGATTTGGCTCGTCCGCGGGAACGGCTCACTCATAACCCATTAATAACAGCGATACCTTCAGACTGGGCACAGGGCAGAGAGGAGATAAGTATGAATCTTATTCTTTTTTATCATTTACGTATTTAGAGATAGAAGCTGCTGGTTTAAGAGGTAATGCACTCAGGTGCAAACTTAGCCTTTCCTTTACATTCCTATCTAATTTTCCAAATAAATTTATGAAAAGTAAATTGTTTTAATTTTTGGTGATCGAATCCAAAGTGAAGCATACAATCTTGTAATAAAAAAAAAATCAGACAAACTAAGTAGCTGTTTCAGGAAATAAATGTTCTTCAGCATTCCTATTGCAATTACTGCCTCCATATAAGAACTAATGTGAACACTCTCAACTCCTGGTATTTAGCTTTCCAAGATATCATGTCACATATTATGCCTAAGAACAATCATTCCCGTGACACATTTTAAGAAGAAAATCGGAATACCACAATGTTCAACTTTAAGGCCCATAACTACTTTTTATGCTTTGTTTTTGTTTTATTAAGAATTTTTTAATACAATCTTTTCTCATTTTACATGGATAAGTCCATTCCCACTCCCTCCCCTCCTTCCAACACACCGTTTCCCCGACCCCCATCCTCAGAAAGGGTAAGGCTTCCCATGTGGTATCAACAAAGTCTGCCATTTCACCTTGAGGGAAGATCAAGACTTTCTCCCCTATACATAGTACGAGAAAGGTATCCTTCCTAAGAGAATGTGCTCCAAGATAACAGATCAAGCACTAGGGATAAATCCTGGTCCTACGACCAGTGGCCTCACAGACTGCCCATGTCTCCCAACTGTTCCTCACATTCAGTGGACCAAGTTTGGTCCTATGCACATTCCCCCCGCTGCCAGTCCAGAGTCGGTGAGCTCTCACTGACTCAGATAAGCTGTTTCTGTGGGTATCAACATCATGGTCTTGTGACCCCTTTGCTCACATTATTGCTCCTCCCTCTCTTAGATTAGTCTCAAGTAACTCAGCCGGGTGCTTCTCTGTAGATCTCTGTATCTGCTTCCATCAGTTGCTGGATGATGGTTCTATATTGACAATCAAAACATCGTTTCCACTGTTGCTTAGAGTCTTTGCTGGGGTCACCTTGTGGATTCGTGGTAATTGCAGTAGTATTGTGTTTCTAGCTAGCCCTTTGATGACTCCCTCAATCAAGATATCACTTTTTTTTATTCTCTCTCTCTGTCCTTTCCCGTTCTTTAGCATCCTGTTCCCTCATGTTCTCCCCCTGTCTCCCCTTCTCCTCTCCTCCTCCCCTTCCACCCTCCGTTCTCTACCTACATACTCCCATTATTTTTCAAGAGATCTTTTCTGTTTTCCCTTCCCAGGGGGATCCACATATGTCTCTCTTAAAATTCTTTTTGTTACCTAGCTTCTCTGGGATGGTGGACTATAGGCTAGTTATCTTTTGCTTTATGTCTAATATCCACTTATGAGTGAGTACATACCATGTTTGTCTATCTTGGTTTCGGTTACCTCACTCAGGTTGGCTTTTTCTAGTTTCATTCATCATGTAGATTGAGTCCAATTTCAGAGAAACCACCACACTGATTTTCAAAGTGGCTGTTCAAGTTTGCATTCTCACCAGCAGACCTTACTCTGTCTCCTCCCACCATAAGCTATATTTGATGTTTTTATCTTAGCCATTCTGCATAGTGTACCTTTGAGGCAAATATTCTGTTTTTTGTTCTAATAATTTTTATAACTCCTATCACCAATCCAATGGCAACATGAAGAGAGCCCCACTCCAGTCAGGGGCACTAAACACATTTGGTAATCTATCTGAAAATCCACTTGTATTGAGCTTAATTTCTGTGGTCATCACTTCAAATAGGGATCTGGACTCACTTTGCCAACTCCACCAGCACCAGAGGAAAATTCCTCACTGCTCTTGCCAAATCCTGAAATTTGGCTCTGAAAATGTTCTAACTCTTAAGAAGGCTTAATCCTGAACCTAAAAATTTCATTTAGCTCACGCTGAGCTAGGACAACTTCTGATGCCCTATTAAAATATCAGTACAGATTTTCTCAAAGACAGAACCTTAAGCTTCATACAGCTGTACTAGCATATGCCCGGGAATTAGCCCCAAAGACCTGTTCAACAAAAGGGTGATGTGATTTCCATCCCACGAAGCAGAACCTTATCCCAGTGAGCTAGGTCCCATTGAGAATACATAGATATAAATAACTGAAAGAATGAGTCTCTGCCAAAGATAGTAATCCCTTAGTAAGGTTTCCCAAGAGAATCTTAGATAACATAAAAGCCAGTGTTTTCAGAACAGCATTGAGAAACATGATTGGGGAACTCAGGGGGTAAATGAATAGAGAACAGAATGAAGTGTATGAAAATACAAATTCTTGGATGAAATAATAAAGCCAATTCAAGATATAAAAAATAGAATTAATAAGAAATATGACATCTAAACCAAAGACACATTGAATAAAATTTAAAATGTAAAATTTATGTAAAGTAGTAATACAGAAAAAATTTAGGAAAATCTCATCAGTAGGTTAGATCAAGTGGAAGAAAGAATATTGGGTTTTGAAGACAGGATAGAAGAATCTGATCACTCAAAATGTCAAATATTAAAGAGACCCAAGAATAGGGTGAGCATGAAGTAACTCTGGGACATTACAAAAAGATCAAACACATAAATTATAGGTAAAGGTTGGAAGCACAGAAAATATTTTGAACAACATCACAGAGAAAAATTCCACAATTCAAAGAGAGAAATGCCTACCAATGAGGTATGAAGAACAGGAAGAGTCAGTATGAAGAAAATTCCCACATTATATAATAGTCAAAACAATAAATATACAGGAAAGAAAGGATATTCAAGTCTTCAAGAGAGCAGTATAAAGTCACTACAAAGTCAGACCCATCAAAAGAAAAAAACGATTTTTCCATGACCATCAGAGTCAACAGGGAAAAGATCAAAGTTTTAAAAATTTTGAAAGATGGGAGTTATTAGATCAGCATAATACTATACCTAGCAAAGCTACCCATTGTAATTGAAAAACAGAGGGGAAAGTTTTCTTAATAACAGAATTAAGTAATTTATTATTGAAATGCTAACTTCACAGATGATACTGGAAAGAATATTTATAACTGAAGAGGCAGTTAAACATGGCCAGTAATAATATTGAATGAATAAACAATTCAAGAATACTAAATCAGAGAAGTCTAATAAAACACCTCAAAGGAAACAAAATGATAGGGTTACTAGACACTTTTCACTAACTTTACTCCATGTTAGTACTCTTAAATCCTTACTAAAAATCTAGAGATTAAGAGACTGATCAGTTTCTGCTATCTACAAGCAATATACCTCATACCGGTGATAGAAAAGACTGTGATATAAATTATGTAAAGAACAGTTCAAGAAAATGGAGCTTTGAAAGAAACAATTACAGATATTGCAATATCTGATAAAATAGTTTTCAAAGTAAAACTAACCGGGAGAGATAGAAAGGAGTATTTCATACTCATTAAAGGAAAAGTCCACTAAAAGTTACATGTCTTAACATTTATGCACCAATCACAGAATATGCATTTTAAAAAAGAAATACTACCAGATCTTAAACTACAAATTAACCCCAAAACAAATGTTAATGAGAAACTTTAATTCCCTATTTTCTCCAACAGACAGATCATCTAGATAAAAACTAACTAGAGAAATCCTGAAGTTAAATGGCACAATAAATCAAATAGATCTAACAGATATATACAAAACCTCCTACCAAAACGCAAAATAATGCAGTTTTTTTTTTTACTCACTGCACAGTGGAATTTTCTCAAAATCAGTTTTATATTTGGATTCAAAGCCAGACTCAGCAAATATAAGAAACATGAAAAAACATAGTTCATTCTATCTGACCACAAGTGATTATAAATCCTATTAACAACAAAAGGAACTACATACAGTTGACAAACTTTTGGAAACTAAACAGCATCCTAATGAATGGAATTTGGGTCAAAGCAAAAAATCAAAAAGCAAATTTAACAATTACTACAATTAACTAAAAATTAAAACATAAAAGACCAAAAATATGGAACACAAAGAAGTCAATCCTAAAATAAAAATTAATAGTATCTACATAAAAAAAGAATTTGCGAGATCTCTAACACACACACAAACAAGCAAACAAAAAACCTTAAAAACTGCATAATGTACCTAAAGGTATTCAAAAAAGGAAGGAAGAAAGGAAGGAAGAAAGGAAAAAGAAAGAAAAAGAAGGTGGTGTGATTATAGATCTTCTCTCAATCAATTTCTCCAAGTGAAATTTCCCAATCTCATCTCCAGATCTATAGCAGACAACATGCTATGGCCTCCTAGAAAACAATGCAGATCCGGGATGGGAATTGACCTACTTCAAGATCCAGCAATACCACTCTTGGACCTATACCCAAAGTATGTTTCATTCCACCACATAGACACTTACTTATCAATAGTCTTTGCCGCTCTATTTCTAAGAACACAAATTTAGAAACAACCTAGAAGTTTGCCAATGAATGAATGGACTAAGAAAAGGTGATTTATTTACACAGTAGAATATCATTATGTCATAAAAAATAAAATCATGAAATTAGCAGGTAAATAGATGAACTAGAAAAATTATCCTGAATGAGGTATATCATTTGAAAGACGAATATAGTATACATTTACTTATATGTAGATATTAACTGCTATGACAATGATGCAAGATACAATCCACAGAACCACCAAAGTTAGGTATAATGTAAGAGAATGTGGTGTGCTGGGCGAAAAGCAGATAGCTTTCCTTAGAAAAGGGCAGTAGAATAGAGAGATATGGATGCAGGGTTCACATGGGATGGTCAAGTGCGGAACGGTGGGGATGGAAGGGGAAATAGTGAGGGAAAACAGATAAAATTGAGAGGTATTTGAGGGGTAGTATGGAAACCTAATGAAGTAGACTCTCTAAAATGTATACATATATGAAGGTGATCTAAATAAAATTTCAAAATTATAAGGGAGACAGTTCCACCTAATGAAGATTCCAGTACTGTTTTTGATTATATATAATTGAGGTTTTGCTCTAAGGGATCTCACAGGAATCCACAAGCAACCCTGGCTGTTGTCAGACAAAGTTGCTATCCACAAACTGACAGCAAAGTCTTGTTAGTGAGCTCCTTACCTACACAACACATTGACAATAGAAAATTCAAGCTGGACCCTACACAATGCCATTGCCCCTATGTGCTATCACATGAGGAACAACTGGTCCTTTGGACACTACCAAAGAAAATCAAAAAACTTAAACACCAACTCTGCAAAAATTTCTGATCTACAATTGAATCCTGCCCACAAAACATGTTAATATAATGGTGACAAAAAGCTTGTGAAAATAACCAACTAATATCTCATTTGATTTAAGGTACCATCCACTGATAGGAGAGTTCAGCCAATCACATTCTGCTTATGGTGTGTCCCCCTGGGGTCACACAAAACAAATAAAATATCGAAGTACCTTGCCACTTCCTCTCTTTGGTTCCCTGCTCACCTGGTGTTCGTGGGATCTCTGGTCGTGTAAGTTTTCCCCTTTTATTAAAAGCTAAATCTTTTTGTATTGAGTTGGCCTGGCTAATTATCAATCGATCACACCCCTTAAATCCACAAGATATAGCCCATATAAGACACTGCTTTGGTGACCAAAATCCAGAGACTATATAGCCCAAAGTCTCCAAATACTATTGATATTAAAAAATAGCAATAAAAAATTCTCAAGAAATCTGTCATCCAAAGAACAAATAATCCAATAAAAAATGGAGTACAAACCTAAACAGAGAACTCTCAAAGAGGAATCTAAAATGGCTGAAAGACACTTAAGGAAATGTTCAACATCTTTAGTCATCAGAAAAATGCAAATCAAAACAACTCTGAGATTCCGTATTATACCTGTAAGAATGGCCAAGATCAAAAACACTGATGACAACTTGTGCTGGAGAGGTTGTGGGGGAAAGGGAACACTCCTGCATTGCTGGTTGGAATGCAAGCTGGAACAGCTCCTTTGAATGTCAGTGTGGTGATTTCTCAAAAAATTAGGAAATCTTCCTCAAGACCCAGTAATACCACTTTTGAGTAAAAACCCAAAGGATGCTCAACCGTGCCACAAAAACATGTATTCAACTAAGTTTATAGCAGCTTTGTTTGTCATAGCCAGAACCTGGAAACAATCTAAATGCCCTTTGACCTAAGAATAGATAAGGAAAATGTGGTACATTTACACAATGGAGTACTACACAGCAGAAAAAAATGATGACATTTTGAGTTTGCAGGCAAATGGATGGAACTAGAAAACATCATTTTGAGTGAGGGAACCAAAATACAGAAAGACAATGATCGCATGTACTCTCTCATAAGTGGTTTTTAAACATAAAGCAAAGAAACCCAGCCCACAAATCACAATCCCAGAGAACCTAGATAACAATAGGACTCTAAAGGAGACATGCATAGATCTAATCTACATGGGAAGTAAAAAAAGACAAGATCTCCTGAGTAAATTGGGAGCATGGGGACCTTGGGAGAGTGTTGAAGGGGAGAGGAGAGTCAGGGAGAGGAGAAAAGAAAAATAGAGAGCTCAATAAAAATCAATAAAATAATTCTCATGATGTTACGTTATATTCATACATCAATGCTTCTTCCCTCATGAGAAGCATCCTTCTGAAGTATATGCAATCAAGTAGAGAGACACACAGCAAGACAATGTGCAGATAGTGAGAAACCTTGGAATACTTAGTCCTTAAAGGGATTTCATCATCAAATCCCCCTGCCCCCAGATTCAGTAGACTGAATAGAGTTTAAGAGACAGAGAGGATAGAGGATACCAAGCAAACACTAAAGCCACATGAAAAAAGCTCATATGAACTCAGACACTGAGGCATCACACACAGAGCCCGCATTGGTGTATAGAAAATCATTTGTGTATGTATTTTGACTTCCTGTTTAGGAATTTTAGTGAGATTCCTGAGTTTGTGAACAAGTGGGTCTCTATTTCTCCTCCCTTCTCTCTTGGGTCTTTGCTTTCTGCTTGCTTTTCTCCAGTTCTCTTGTGTCTGCTTTTGTGTTTTCTTACTATATTTTAGTTTGTTATTTCTTTTCTATTTTATGTACTATTTTATTTTGTTACAATCCTTTAAAATCCTGCTTGTTTTCTCATGAAAGATGGGAAAAATCCAGCTAGCAAGGGAGGTGGGAAGAAAGTGGGAGGACTAGAGAAAGGGGAAACTGTAACATGACATGTCATGTGAGAAAAGAATCTATTTTCAATAAAATAAAAAAATAAAAAAAATAATTCCTTTGGTATCCTGACAAATATTCAAGAAAACAGCCAAGTGGAAAAACTTCAACATGGTGTTATTTTTCAGGTTGTTTTGGGTAAGGAGAATGGATTAAAATATTTTTGATTGTTTCCTAAATTCGACGGAACATTCACCCTTGATAGTTTTTCAAAGTGGAGCATTAACTCATTCTTTTCTTCACTACTGATGTCCTTGGGGTACCGGCATAAGAAAGAAGTCAGTGAACAAAACTGGTTGTGTTTTGTGAGGAGAGATAACCTACTGAGTTGGAGACAAGCTTGTGTGTCCTTTTTAAAGTCACGGTATGGAAAGCTTCTTCCTAACACATTGGAATATCTACTACCTTTTTGTCCAAGACAAAGGATGCTTTCGCAGGACAGAACATTTAAAATAGGACTGTCTCCTAACTTGGTAGCATTCGATTTGAAGGGTTACCCGCAGTAGACCCACACCAGTGGGAAACACCCATTGAATTAATTTATTTACTTCTCCAGAGTAAAGACACACATAAATACACTAAGCACCAATTCTGTGTCAGTATTCCAGTTGTCACGAACACTTTCTCTTGCTTTTCCTGGGGGAGAAATAGGGTTTGGTTTGTTTAAGAAACATTTGTGAGCTTTATCTGAGGCCTGAAAGGGTGGCTGGTAAGTTTAATAAAACTTAAGGGGTCTCTATGTTATGCTTGCTTTCAATAGGATTAGAAAGTTGCACAGATCTCATCACAAGCTGACACTGATAACCTAATATCAATGTCATTTCTTTACAGCACTATGAACAGAAAACAACCACACGTTTATTTCATTGTAACTTGTATATGTTATTTGTGTGATGAAAATTTGTACTGGTGTATCATACTGCATGCATTGTGCTTTTATGAAGAAATGTGATGATATCTTCACATAATTTCAGTGTTTACAGATTTGTCAAATAAACCTTATTTTAAAAGAATGAGGCAAAAAGTGCACTTTGGAGATATTTTTTCAAACTTAATTGCTGTTATCAGCATAGCTGGGATAAACATTTCAATGTTTATGTTAAAAATCACACCCACCTTTTGTGCTTATGTGTATATGGCTTTTTTAAAAAGAAGATTTCTGATTTCCATTTTAAGACCAAGAAGAGCCTAAAAATGGAAGAAAATCTATATCCCACAAACCTGAGGAATCTGAGAGAAATGGATATATTTCTAAATATATATAACCTAAGAGATAAATAGTTTAAATTGACCATTTGCATTTAGTGAGATAAAAATAGTTATGCAAATTCTCCCAACCAATGAAAGCCCAAGCCAGCAGCATGCTTTAAACAATTCTACTAGACTTTCCTGGGAATTTCTCTAGAGCCAGGTTTATGTTAACCCTATAATGCAATCCACAAGGATGACCCCCACCTAAGACCCTAAGCAATAGAGGAGAGGGGCCCGATCTTGACTTGCCCTGTAGTCAGACTGATGATTATCTTAAATATCACCATAGAACCTTTATCCAACAACATATGAAGACAGAGGCAGGGACCCACATCGGAGCACTGGACTGAGCTTCTAAGGTACAGTTGAAGAGTGGAAGTAATGAGAATATGAGCAAAGAGGTCAAGACCAGGAAGAGTTCATCCACTGAAACAGTTTACCTGAGCTCCAGCTGGACTGGGAAGGAACAAGTATAGGACCAAACTAGTCCCTCTGAATGTGGTTGACAGTTGCATGGCTGGGTCAAACTGAGGGGTCACTGGCAGTGGCACCGGGATTTATCTCTACTGCATATACTGACTTTGTGGAATACTATTCTTTTTGGGTGTATACCTTGCTTACCCTATATATAGTAGGGAGGGCCTTGGACCTTCTACAGAGCACTGTGCCTTACCCTCTCTGAAGATTAGTTGGGGGTGGAGTGGGAGGATGTGTGGAGGGAATGGGAGGAGGAGAAGGAGGGGGAATTTGGATTGGTATTTTTTTAAAAAATCTAATGAATTAAAAAGTTATATTAGACTTTCAAAGAGGAACTAAGTACCCCACAAAAGAAAAAAAGTGATATTTCCAAAGTCTATATATAAAGTCAGCATTAAGCTGATACCAAAACCAAAAAGGAAAAAAATGACAACAAAAAAGGAAATTATAGTGCAATATATTTAGTTGACATAGATTCAAATTTATCAATAAGATAATTTCAAACCAAATTCAAAAGCACGTTAAAATATTATCCACTATGATCTAGTCAGCTTCATCCCAGAGACACAGAGATAATTCAGTTTTAAAAAGTCAAAAAAAATATCAGTCACATAGTCTCAAAAATATGTTAGAAGGCATTTAACCAAGGGAAAAAATCTCAACTATGAGAAATTAAAGAAACGGAAGGAAGAAATCAAAGTGGAGATGAGAAAAAAAAGACTACACATGTTCATTGATTTATAGGAATAATATTTTCAAAATGACCATCCTCCTCAAAACAATGTATAGACTTAATACAATCACCATCCTAATTTCAATGCAGTTCTTCATAGAAATTTAAATATAATAATCAAAGTTCATTTCATGGAAAGAAAAAAATCATCAAAACAGTACTAAACAACAAAAAAAGCTGTTAGAACTATCACCATTACAGAACTTTAGTAACAAAGCAACATGTTGTCTGTACAAAAACAGACACTCTGATAGATGTGATGGGATAATCAATATATAAACTCAAACTCCTATATCCATCTACGCTTTAAAAGAAAGACCAACAATATACACTGGAGACAAGAGAGTATCTTCAACAAATGGTGTTGGTCAAACTGGACTTCAATATATAGAGGAATGAAACAGGATCCTCATCTCTCTCTGTATTAGTTACTTTTCTGTTGCTATGATCAAACACACTGATCAATATCTTTAAGGAAGAGAGTTAATGTAGTTATAGTTCCAGAGCTATACATGTCCATGATAGAATGGCAAAGACAGCAAGTTGAAGGCGTGATGAACAGGAATCAAGGAATAGGGGCTGAAAATGAGCGCTGATATAATAAGATACACGCACAAATCAGAGAGAGCACAATGGAAATCAGTATGATTCTTTATACTCAAAGGCCACCTCCAGTGACACTCTTCTTTCAGAAAGGTTTCAAAGTCTTTATCACATAGAGATCCCCCAAACAGGTATAACAACTGGGTACCTAGTGCTCAAATATTCAAGACTATGTCAAGCATTTATTGCACAAACCACTACACTTACTCTGAACAAAACTCAACTCCCAGCAGAACAAGGAGTTCAACAAAAGACCTAATATCCAGAATTCAATAGAGGAAAATTTGGGGAATACATGTGAGCTCCTTGTCACAGGAAAATATTTTCTGAACAGGACCCAAATAGTGTTAAGACCAATAATTAGCAATTGTGACTTCAAGAAACTCAGAAGCATCTAGACAGCATGAACATTATCACTGAAAGATACAGTGTACAAAAGGGAAAAAAGTGTTTACCAGCTGCACATCTAAGAGGGAGTTAATTTTTAGAGTATACAGAAACTAATAACATAATAAAGATAGAACAAAAATTAACATAAAAAGCAACCCAACTAAACCTGGTGTATGGATTTAAACAGAATGTTCTCAGAAAACGAAATACTAATGACTTGGAAACAATTTTTTTAAATGGTTAAATCTTTAATCATCAGAAAAATACAAATTAAAAATGTGTTGAGATTTCATTTTACCCCAATCAGAATGGAAAAGAACTAAACAAGCAATGACAATTGTTGGCATGAATTTGGGAAACAAAACACATATTCTCAGCTGGTAGGAGTAAAATCTTGTACAGCTATTACAGAAATCAATGTGATTGTTCCTAAAAGAGCTAGAAAAAAATCAACCACATAATCGAATAATTATATTCTTGGATACATATCCTAAGGACTCATTATTTTACTAAAATCATACCTGCTTATCTATCTTAGTTGTTGATATTTACCTTAGCCAGGAAATGCAAGTAGCCTGCATGCATGTCTA
This sequence comes from Myodes glareolus, assembly GCF_982192425.1. Classification (NCBI taxonomy): domain Eukaryota; kingdom Metazoa; phylum Chordata; class Mammalia; order Rodentia; family Cricetidae; genus Myodes; species Myodes glareolus. Next base: position 26,290,284 of record NC_142046.1, on the reverse strand, counting down.
CCAACTGAAGAATGAACTGAAAATATGTATACTTAAAAAACAGAATATTACTAGAGTTTTATGAAAAAATTATATTAATAGTCAAATTACTATAGTTGGAAACAAACATTTCAAGAGAGATAAACAAAACCCACAAACACATTTTCTCTTATTTGTGGATGTTATCTTTGAATCTTCAGAAAAATGTGTTGGATGGGAAATACCTAAAGAGGTCAGGTAATCAGAAATTAGTCATGGAGTGGTGATTTCAAGGAAGCAAAGACAGAATGAAGAGGCAAAAAAGGCTCAAGGGAATAAAGAATGAGGAAGAGTTAAATAGGAAGGGACAGAGTGGAGGAAGGAATATAAAAAATACACTTGACACTAAGAACATTTGAAAATATCAGATAGACTTGTTGACTAGTGATTTTATATACAATTATGTAATTGTTGATATGATAGACAACACTGTCTACCTTTGCCCTTGCTAATGAGATTTCAATTTCTATACCCTCCTTTCCGTGAACAACACTCAGTATTGTACTAAGGGTCTCTTTGTGAATTCTCCTTCTTGGTCCATACTTTAAATATTATGAGCTTATTACAATAGCTATTCTCATTTTATGTATTGCCATTTAAGAAACCAATATTACCTGAGTAATTTTTAAATCAAATTTTATCAACCAACATGATACTGAAGAAAGGGTTTAGTCTCAGTGAATCCATACCGAGTCACGTAATTAAACAATTTCTCCAAAGACATACTGAATGTATTTATTATACACACAGCGTCAGTTATGGTTTTTTCCAGATAAGAAAACTAGTAGCAGGAGAGTTGGTTTCTAGTTAAAACAGATAACTGATTACAAACAAATGTGCATTTTCTTATTTTATAAACAATGAAACAAACAATTTGGAAAGTTATTTATTTGGTCACTTGTTCAAATTTCTTCAAGTTCCCCCAAATTAAAATAACAATATTTATTTTACTGAACAAAGCTTTATTGATTAAAGGACATTATATTTATCTCAAAACTCTGAGAGCACTTGATAAAAAGATAAGCAATTTCAATGTTATATCTGTGGAGTGTTATTAGATAAGAATTATAGTACCTTTCACTCAAATTCTATACACAAATTCTGATGGTCTTTCTTTGGTTTGTCTGTTTGTTTGTTTGTTTTTCAGTATTGAAGCTTGGCCCCATGGGTCTGTGAATTCTCAAAAAAGACGGTAATACTGATCTATATTTTCAGCTCAAACTGTAATTATATACACAGCTCTCTCTCTCTCTCTCTCTCTCTCTCTCTCTCTCTCTCTCTCTCTCTCTCTCTCTCTGTGTGTGTGTGTGTGTGTGTGTGTGTGTGTGTGTGTGTGTGTGTGTGTGTGAAATGTGTGGGTTTGGGGCACAATATGCCTTTTTCTATCACTACCCTTCTCCCTTTACAACTGGGTTGCTCATTGAATGTGCTCACTGCTATTTCTGCTAGGCTGACTGGCTAGCAAGTTCATAGGATGTGCTCTCTTTGCCCTACAACACTGGGACCTCAGACATGTGTGGACGGTTCTGTGTTTTCCACATGAATTCTAGGGATTGGGGGCTCAAGTCCTCATGCTTACACAGCAAATACTCACATCCATTCAGTCTTATTCTCAGGCTGCTTTGCTCAGTTGTGAAATGTCTTCCGGAATACTGCTTTTAATGCCAGTAATCATCATCATCATCATCATCGTCATCGTCATCATCATCATCATCATTTCATCATTGTCATTGTTGCCCTGGCAATACTTAAGCACGCATGGGCAGCCCGTTTATGCCAGTTCTCCAGCGGTTTCTATCCTGTACAGTCCTAATGCTTGTGTTATTGTCATACCCAAGGCTCCATAGTCTTCCTTTGCCCTGTCGATTCAGGCTTTTTTGGCCCTTCCTTTTCACTTTATTCCATGCACACTCTTCCAAGGAGTATCTTCAGGTATGTGCCTTTATTCAGTCTCATAAAATGAACGAATTATCTCAAGCACTGTTGCTGTGTGGGATGCCCTTCTGTATATGTGTTGCTTTTATTGGTTAATGAACAAAGTTACTTTGGTCTATGGCAGGGCAGAATATAGCCAAAAAGGAAGAGATCAAGAGAGAGTAGGTGGAGTGAGTCCATGTAGCTGCCAAAGGAGAAAGACACTGAAACAGAGACTTACCGATAAGCCACAGCCCCATCGTCATACCCAGACTAATAGAAATGGGTTAATTTAAGATTTAAAAGTAGCTAGTAATCTGCATAAATTATTAGCCAAATGATGTTGTGATTAATATTGTTCCTGTGTTATTATTAGGGTCTGAGCTGTCAGGAAACAAATGCGTAGTCTCTGCTTACAGTATCCTGTAGTTCACTTCCTTTTGTAGATGGAGATATTTCTTAATGTCATCGCTGTTTTACAGGTTATCTCTTCATGTGACACCTAGCATCCTCCTGAGACATGTCATCTCCAACACAGTCAGCCTCTGTTCTGAACAGTGTTTCATTGTTCAGGTTTCAGAGTTGTAAAGAAGGCAGCTCAAGACAAGAGTCTCATATACTTGTAATTATGTTGTTGTCTTTATGTCTCTGACTGACCAAACCTTTTCTAGTGTCTGGAATGCAGACCTCGCTATCACTATTCATCTATTGACATCTGAAATAGTTCCCCCGTTTGAACTGAGAATTTCTCTCAGATAGACAAATTTGACTGTTTGAGGTTCTGATTTTTTTTATTACAGTGTTAAAATCCTTCCTGCACCCTTCTTATATGTTGTGTCTCAGTCTTCTCGATGTTTACTTTCATACCAAGGTTTTCACTTACTTCTACCACTCTATTTACCAAGGCCTGCAGCTCATTTGAACTCTCAGCAAGCACTGCTATCTTGTTGGTGAATGCAAGTCGTTGATTCACACACCACCCAACTGCATGCCTATCTCCTCATCCTCCAGGGCTGTTGCTATTATTCATTCCAGGAATATATTAAAGAGTATTGGTGAGAAGACACAACCCTACAACATTCCTATGATTGTTTTAAACTGGACACTAAGTTATCAGATTTTACATTAGTATGGTGTATCACTTTCTCCCTTACCTATCCTACCCCACTTACCCATATCTTCTCACTGCAATATTTGTCCTAGACGAGATGCAAAAAAAAAAAAAATGGTGGAACCTCTGGGTATGAAATGCAGTAGGTCCAGAGATAAAAACTGCAGTTAATGAAACTGTTCAGAGCAGGTGTGGAGCAGTATGGTTAATCTTTTCTCACATACCTTTGAGTTTCTTTGAGCATCAAGCTCTTTCCAGAAGTCTGCTCTTGACTTGCTTGTCATTACCTCATTCATGCTTGCAAATGGAGCTGGGTTAGATTTGGCCGCATTTAAAATTACATTATATACCACAGGTACACACAGGCCAGAAAAGCAATACAGAAAATATTGCATTTAGAAATAACAGGAGTGAAGGGACAGTCATAGCCTAGTATGACAGATACCTTGAATGTGTACACTCACCTTCATCTTCTCTGTTCGTACCTAAGGGAAATTCTTGCCTGATAATCCAATAGCTATTAAAAGTTTCTCCGCGTAAAGGGTACAATAGAAGAGCACAACAAGAAAAGTACACCTTGTTTAGCACTGAAGACATTAAAATAGAGATTGTGCTTAGAACTGACTATCCTCATTTTCTGCTATTAAACATTTATCACACATAATCACTGTTATCTATCAAGGTACCTTATTAAACCAGAAAAATGAATAGTGACAAATATTATAATTAAGTACTATTTTAATTTGCTCACAAAAAATTAAAATGCAAGACGGCAATGCTGACAGTACAGCACTAATCATCTGTACAATGACGATGCTGTCATCAGCTCTCCAAAGTGTGTTCACCAGATGCAAGACTTAAATTGAGATGAACTAGTTAAAATGTGTAAGGAAGGATACAGTCTACCTCAAATCAGCTTAAATATCATCAGAATTAAAATAAAAAAAGTTGAACCTAACTTACAGAACTTAACATTTAGCCTTTCTCCTGATGTGAGTTTCTCAACGCATATACATATGCATAGATGAATTTGTAATATCAGTTTCGGGAACTTCAAATAATAAGACATTTGGTATCACTTTATTTGATATTGGCAATCTTATTTTACTTTTCTTCATGTTCCTACTATTGCCTAACAGGGATGTTCGACAAAATTGAAAGCAAAACATTATTGAAAATGTGCTCAATGGGTTTGTGAAAGTTAGGGTTTGTTTTCTTTTGTGCTATCTTGTCTGCTTCCAGCTTCAGGAACTCCAGTTCACATAGAAGTAGCAGCTTTCCCCTTTCCTACTGCTCCTAGCTTGCTGCCTCTGATGAGTTTATATACACAGCCATTGCTCAAACAATATGAGATCAAGCACGTTTATGTGCCTTGACCCAAGGACAGCAAACTTTTGTGGGTTTAGTTTTTGATGGGTAGATTTTCAAAAACCAGTTTTTGCCAAGGAGTCTATAAAGTAACATCATTGAGACTGTCAGCTTCTCTGACAAGATAACATGAAGGGAGAATTGTGTGAACTGGAGTGGCTTTTAGCTCACCTCCGGAGCAGTGGTTGGCACAAATAGCAGTTTAATCTACAGGATGGCACCCAGGTAATAAGTAGCGGCTGAGTCAGAGTTTCAAGGTACAGGCTTCTTCTAGTGCTGTCCGTTTCTATTTTTTTTTCCTGTTCATAAATTTTGAACTTTCTTAGCTACTGCTCAAGATTCCCATTTTCACACTTTTAAGAATCATGGGGTTTCTTGAGCATAATTAGGATTATGTTGTCAGATCAAAGTTTTGGGGAATATTTTCTACTAATGTTTAACATAAGATCAAAGAAGGTTTCCATTTTTTAAGAAGAGGATTAACATACAAAATAACACGTTTGGTATGTACTTTTATTCACTAAGCCAATCATTCTCTCCAACAGTATTTGATATGTTAATGTTAAATTTATTGTGACTATAAATATACAAGATATATATTTGGATTTTACACAATAATTATATTTAAATAGCTTATAATACAATTCAGAAACTCTGAAATTAAACAATTATGGACATATATCTTATCTTGAGACATAATTCTAATTAATTTATTTGTTTTATCATTTGCAATATACCCTCACAATGAAAATGAAATAATAATAATTGGATAGTATGGTTATTGTTAACATGAAAATGAATTTGTTAATTTAAAAAAGAGAGAAATAGTGCTGACTTTGTGGTCTTGCTTTTTTACTTGATTATCTAAATATGAGAATAGAAAATTTTTGAGCTAGAAAGAAGGGAATGTGCCTCCTCTAGTGAGGACATAGTTTATAAGCTGAGCTGATGCTCTAGGTTAGTATGATGATATCTGTGTTAGAAGAGAGGATTATCAAAGTGACAGAATCTGAAAGAACCATGAAAGATGGGACTGGATCAGAGGAAGCCAATGATTAAACTCATGATTGATTTCAATGACACTGTAGGTGAAAGGAACTCATTTTCAGGAAGAAATTCCAGATGGCTGCGATGACAAGGAATTTGGGCTCAGTGAACAGATGGTTGAGTAGTCAGCTGTTTTCTGCCCATGTTACAATCATGCCTGGTTACCTTTGTCTTTCAATAGACTTTTCCATCTATTCTAATGCTTTACATATGTCAAACTTTAAGGACGAAAGAATCGGATCTAATAAATAGCAGGAGAAGAGAATCTTTGGAGAGCTGTGAAAAAATCAGCAGGGCAGCTGGGTAGGGAGCAGGCATTTTAATGTTTGAATCCAGAAAAACCAGGAGGGTATGTCACTGATGAGCCAGCCATGCATCATTCTTACCCAACATCCTCAGAAGTAGTTGGAAGTTGTTCATCCAGAACATCAACAAGTCATGAGTGACTGGGTAAAGATACTAGAGAAAAAAGCAATTCTAGAAGCATGTCGGATTTGTGACAGTCAGGAAATTCCTATAATAATTACACAAAATAACTACATGATATAACAGAAATAT